>NC_087309.1:2056666-2425000 GCF_015220805.1 Pogoniulus pusillus | reverse complement strand
ATCAATATCTGAGGGCTGGGGGTCAGGATGGGGGAGACAGGCTCTGCTCACTGCTCCCTGGGATAGGACAAGCAGCAATGGGTGAAAGCTGCAGCACAGGAGGTTCCAGCTCAACACAAGGGGGACTTCTTTCCTGTAAGGGTCCCAGAGCACTGACACAGGCTACCCAGAGGGGTTGTGGAGTCTCCTTCTCTGGAGCCTTTCCAGGCCTGTCTGGCTGTGTTCCTGTGTGCTCTGAGCTAGGCTGTATGGTCCTGCTGTGGCAGGGGGGTTGGACTGGATGATCTCTTTGGATCCCTTCCAACCCCTGGCATTTGTGATCTGCGATCCTGTGAATGTGATAATATACTGCCAGGGTACAGTTGCCTCATGTTTCAGCATTCACAGAGGGCTTTAGTAGGTTACTAGCAGTGGTATCTATATATATTTTTTATCCCTTTGTCGTGGAACGCAGTTTCACGAGAAATTGATGGGGAAGAAGCGCGAGGCTGGCTTGCAGAGACCAAGTGATTTATTGCCAAAAGTGAAGATCCCCTTCCCGAGAACCGAGTTACCCACGTGAATTATTCTCGATTAGGCAAGAGTAACATTTCAGAGAATGGTAAATAAAAGAGAGTCTATGGTTCTTTAAAGAGTTCTTTGAGTCTTTGAAGTTGTTCAGTTTCTATTTAAGAGTTCATCAGTCTACTCACAGGCAGCAGCTTAGCAGGGTTTCGGTGCACCACTAGGGTGTTGTCCCTTTTCCCCGGCCAGGATCGGGTCCAAGCAGGCCCTCGGTCTCTGGGAGTCGGGCATCAGCAGTCTTATGCCGGGCTGAGACCGAAGCAAGCAGGCAGATCGCAGCAGGCAAGCACGCTGGAGCAGGCTGGTAAGGTGGAACGGGCCGCAGGCAGGTTGGTAGCATATGAACCGAACCAGCCGACCCGAACAGTCCGAACAGTTCCGAACAGTCCAAGTGGTCCGAACACTGACCCAGGCAGACACACCATTTTTATAATGCTCCAAAGAGCTGTGCTCACCAGTTCTGACAGTTTTTACGATATTATTACAGATTGGTACAAAGTTATAATCAACCTGTATAATTGGGCAGTTCTTACCAAAACAACCTGTAGCACCACCCAAAGCTCGGCCCATCAGCAGGTGGTCAGTGTGCATGAGAACCAAGGCCGAAAGCTGGAAAACAAGGCCAATGTTTACCTTTTATCTCCTCTAGGGAGGAAACTTCTCATGGGACTAGAAGATTGTTTTGGTTTTACGATGCTTCTGGCTTAAAATGTGAGACACTGCAACCTTCATGACATGGGGACCTTTCAGGGGCTTTGCCACCCTCCATAACACCCTTCCATCCTGCATGTGCTTTCTATTCTGAGTTATGTTGGGTTTTCATCTCTCCCACTCTATGGCTTACTTCTTGCAAAAATGATTTCCCTATTAGGGTGTTGATTCCACATGTCTCAGGAAGAACATCAGTGATCTTGTTCACCTACAATAACATCCCTTAGGCACCACTGTCCCTGAACAATTACATTAATTAAAATAAGTAATAAAACTATATAAAACTGAAATAAAACTAACAAAACATTAAATTGTGTTCCAAGATGTTGCAATAGGCAGCTAAAGACAGCAGAAAAGCTGAAGTTTCCTATCTAATAATTGAAAACATAAGAGTCATTCCGGAAGTTTCTGTAGCTGCCCTGTCCACCTATTATAGGCATGGAAGTTGTAGGCATATATGACCCTATCCACATAGATAACAGTCATAAAATCACAGAATGGTTTAGGTTGGAAGGGACCTCAAAGACCATCCAGTTCCAATCCCCTGACATAGGCAGAGATATCTACTTCTTTAATGTACAAGTTGTTGTGTATCATAGAATCGTAGACACATAGAATCAAGCAAGTTGGAAGAGACCTCGAAGATCATCCAGTCCAAGCTAGCACCCAGCCCTGGCCAACCAACCAGACCATGGCACTAAGTGCCCCAGCCAGGCTTTGTTTCAGCATCTCCAGGGACAAGACTCCACCACCTCCCTGGGCAGCCCATTCCAATGCCAATCACTCTCTCTGACAACAACTTCCTCCTAACATCCAGCCTAGACCTCCCCCAGCCCAACCCTACCTGGATAGAACCACCCTTCAGGTAGTTATAGACAGCAATGAACTCTGCCCTGAGCCTCCTCTTCTGCAGGCTGCACACCCCCAGCTCGCTCAGCCTCTCCTCACAGGGCTGTGCTCCAAGACTCTCACCATCTTCCTCACCCTTCTCTGTACACCTTCCAGCACCTCAACATCTCTCTTCAATTCAGGAGCCCACAACTGGACACAGCACTCCAGGGGTGGCCTGAGCAGTGCTGAGCACAGAGGCAGAAGAACCTCCCTTGTCCTGCTGCCCACACTGTTTCTGAGCCAGCCCAGGATGCCATTGGCTCTGCTGCCCACCTGGGCACACTGCTGGCTCAGCTTCAGCTACTCTCCACCAGCACCCCCAGGTCCCTCTCTGTCTGGCTGCTCTCAGCCACTCTGGCCCCAGCCTGCAGTGCTACTTGGGGTTGTTGTGGCCAAAGTGCAGAACCCTGCACTTGGCCTTGTTCAATCTCATCCCGTTGGCCTCTGCCCACCCATCCAACCTGGCCAGGTCCCTCTGCAGGGCTCTCCTACTCTCCAGCAGATCAACACCTGCTCCTAGCTTGATGTCATCTGCAAACTCACTGATGCTGGACTCAATCCCCTGGTCCAGAATATCAATAAAGATTTGAGCAGGACTGGGCCCAGTATTTGAGGAGTGTTTCTTCTTTGAAAAAAAAGTAGGCACGAATTAGATGCTTGAGGAATATGTAGAGAATCCACCCATGGCCTTTGCTGTGTTTGTGTCATAGTATTAAGAGCTCTGCCTGCATAAAGGTAAGAAGGCATTGGCAACTCCTGCAAGGACTCAGAAGTAACACAATAGAACAAGACTATCTTCTGTCTTCATCAAGAGATATCTAGTGAAATATTGCAGTGAGCACATCCTTGAAGTCTTTTGATTGTCAGTGACTGTGCAAAAGGGCAACGAAGCTGGGGAAAGGGCCTAGAGAATGCATCTTATGAGGAGAGGCTGAAGGAGCCAGGGAAGGTTAGTGTGGTAAAGGGAAGGCTAAGGGCAGAGCTCATTGCTGTCCACCACTACCTGAGAGGACATTGTGGAAAGGCTGCTGCTGGGCTCTGCTGACAGGTAATTGGAGTCAGAACAGGAGGGAATGGCCTCAGCTGAGGCTGAGCAGGTTTAAATTGGACATTAGGAATAAGTTTTTCATGCAGTGAGTGGTCAGGCAGTGGAATGATCTTCCCAGGGAGCTGGTGGAGTCACCCAGCCTGGGTGTATTTAAGAGTGGTTTGGATGTGGTGCTTAGGAATGTGTTTTAAAGTGTATCTTGTAGAATAGGGTTATAGGCTAGATCTGATGATCCTGAGGGGCTTTGCCAGGCTTCATATTTCTGTTTCTGCGATGTTTCACAGATGAGAAATGAAGTCTTCAAGCTAAAAAACCCATAACTGATCACAGGACTCAATATGTTAGGCCTGATGTGACATCAGAGTGGAGATTCTGAAAAAGTTTCTCCATCTGCAGAAAATGAAGCAAACTACAAAGGGGATGTGATAGATGAGAAGGCAGCATCCGTGTGGCAGGATGTGGAAGTGTGTCCAGAGCAGGGCCAGGAGGATGCTCAGAGGCTGCAGCAGCTCTGCTGTGAGCACAGACTGAGAGTTGGGGCTGTTCAGGCTGGAGCAGAGGAGGCTCCCAGGTGACCTGCTTATGGCCTTCTAGGATCTGAAGGGGCCTCCAAAAAATCTGGGGAGGGACTTTTGAGGCTGTGAGGGAGTGCCAGGACTTGGGGGGATGGAGCAAAGCTGGAGGTGGGGAGAGTGAGGCTGGAGGTGAGGAGGAAGTTGTTGAGCAGGAGAGTGGTGAGAGGCTGGACTGGTTGCCCAGGGAGGTGGTTGAGGCCCCATGGCTGGAGGTGTTTGAGTTCAGGCTGGCTGAGGCTGTGTGCAGCCTGCTCTAGGGTAGGGTGTCCCTGGGAATGTCAGGGGGCTGGAACTAGATGACCTTTGTGGTCCCTTCCAACCCTGACTGATTCTATGATTCTGTTATTCTATGATTGCCATGAGCCATAGCAATGCACGACAAATATTTTAAAAGTTTAACAAAAAAGGATTGGACTACATAAATTCAGGAAAATTCCTGCAGGCAAAATTATCACTCTTATGTAATTTATGCCATCTACTGCAACAAGCTGTACTTAGAATCATAGAATCAGTCAGGGTTGGAAGGGACCACAAGGAGCAGCCAGTTCCAATTCCCCCTGCCATGCCCAGGGACACACTACCCTAGAGCAGGCTGCACACAGCCTCAGCCAGCCTGGCCTCAAACACCTCCAGCCATGGGGCTTCAACCACCTCCCTGGGAGCCCATTCCAGCCTCTCACCACTCTCATGCATTTGATAACTCAGTTTCACATTTCCTCTTTCTTGGAGGTCAGTTATGAATGACCTTTTCTTGGGCTCACATTTTGCTCTATAATTTTTGTGCAAAACCTGATTTTTTTTTTTAGTTAAAAAAAAAATTAAAAAAAAAAGAAGGGGAAAAAAAAAGAAAAATTTCAATGTGCAGAAATCTTTTCTTTTTCTTTTTTTTTTTCTTTTCCCTCCCTGCCACATCCCTATTCCATTCCTGCAGAAACTTTAAGATTCTTTAAAAGTATGTTCAAAATTAGGTGAAGGGTAAAATTATGAATTTCCCACTTGGAAGAAAGTGGCTTAAATTCTATCCAATTATTTGCCATGGCAACCAGCTAAACACAAAAGGGCTGGAATGGATGTAGAGTACTGCCTCTATAATCATCACTGTATGTCCTTCAAATCATGGATATGCAGCACCACTATCCCAATCTACTTCAGGGCCATAAGCCTACACAGTAATTATATGCTTTGGAACACTCCACTTAAGTGCATCAATAATATAGTGAGTGAATGTGTTCTTTAATTCTGCACCTGTAAATGGAGGAAAAAAAAAAGAAAGAAAGAAAAAAAAAAAAAAAGAAGAAATATCTCCACCAGAAAATGGAGGGGGGGGAGAGAAGCAAATTAGATTATGACATTATTTTTAACCTGTTTTCTGCTATATCAAGTCCCACACACATTGCTAATATTAAGTGATCTATTAGTGATCAGCATGTAAAAATGACAATTAAAACAAGTGAAAATGGGAAGCTCCAGGTGATGGACTTCATTCCATTAATTGTGTTTCCATCACTGTGTTTCCATCTGTGGATTTCCATGAGTTTGCAGGGTAGGGTGGGTAATTTTGCAGCTTGGACAAGTGATTTGTAGCAGCAAGTCCCACGCAGTGGCACACATAGCATACACCTTGGCCTCTACACATGTAAGTCTCAACTGTTAAGCATTATGAGGGAGGAAATATGACTTGCTGTTTGTGTTGCAAATACTATCTGGGCAAATTGGTTCCAAATTGCATCCCAGGAGACACGAGCTCCTCTCTGTCTCTGTTCCTGAGCTGTTAAAGCTTCTCCTTTGTGTGACTGTTTGCCCTCCTGCTCTTCCTCTGCTCAATGTTTGTCTTGTGAACTCACTGGAGCAGGAGCTGTCTCCTCTCTTCTGTTTGCACAGTGCTTTGCACAATGGATCTCTACTATGCCTGTCTGTAGGTGCCAAGGCAAAATATGCTCAAGAAAAAACTCAGGCTGGATTTGCAGTTTGATGCTTCTACTTCAGACCCAGTAAAGGTTTTTGTGTCCTAGGTTATTTTTTCCAGTCATACTGTCTGGCTTGTAAAAAGAAAAATAATATCCCCCCCTCCAAACTATGAATCTTGATTTACTTGTATTTTTTTAGCCATCAACAGCTATAATAACAATAACCAAAGGAATAACAATGGCAACAACAGCAATGACAGCAATAATAACAATAGTAACAACAATAATAATAATAATAATAATAATAATAATAATAATAATAATAATCACTCGTCGTTGTAGTAGTAGCAGTAGTAGTAGTTGTTGTAATCATAACAAAAGTATCTTTGTTGATGATCTGGAGCAGGGCATTGAGTCCAGCATCAGTAAGTTTGCAGATGACACCAAGCTAGGAGCAGCTGTGGAGCTGTTGGAGGGTAGGAGAGTCCTGCAGAGGGACCTGGTGTTGTGGAGGGTCTGTGGGCCCAAAAGCAAGCTTATACATGCCTGCTCTGCCTGGACATGTCTCTGCCTGCACCAGGGGTAAATGAGCACAAAGGGGCACAGCACACCGGGGCCATAGACTCAGTTGCCCAGGACACCTGATTGTGTAAGCCCCCACACGCCCAGCTCATGCCTGCCTGGTGCTGGGCCCAGGTGATGCCCATATGTGGAGTCCAGGCCTGTGAGTTTTGTTTAGTGTGGCAGGGTTTGGCTGACTGACAACCTGATTGGTCATTCTAGTGGCCAATGAGGCCATTGACTCTCAGCCCACATCTGATAAATAGGGGTGCACAGGCCATGTGTAGCCCTCCCCACATTGCTTGTGGCTCCCCCACATGCTTGCTTGCCTGGCTGTGTACTTCCTTGCAGCTGTATGCCTGCCTTTAGCCAGCTTTACACCTGTGCTCAGGCTGCACAGAGTCCTGTCTCTGCACCTGGAGATCCTGTCTGTGTACCCCTGGAGAGAGCAGCCAGCAGGAGACAGCAGCAAGGTCAGAGACTGCCATTTCCCCTGACACGGGAGGATTCCAGCCTCAAAGTCCACAGGCAGAGACCCTGAAGAATTGGACACTTGCAATAGGCTGTGACGTAGGCCCAGAGGGTGAGTTCTGATTAATCCGAATTGTGAGTAAATACTTGAATGCCTCTGTAATTTCTGTTACCTCTGCCATAGAGCAGAGAGCAACTTTCAGCTCAGCTTTGCTGGGCAAATAGTATATGACCCCAAGCAGCATTAAGCCGTGGGGAAAACTCTCACTGTTAATAGTTTGAATGTTTGCCAGTTATTAATAAGTTTCTGTAGATAGATATTCCCATAATGTCTTCATAACCATGTAAGAATGAATATGAATACTAAAGTTCAGTGGTTGGGGGCGGCAAGAGTTGAAAATATTGGAAGTTAATAAATAAATATATATTTATAAATATCCTCTCACATCAATTAATTTCTCCTCTCCGCCAAAATCAGCGCAGGTTGCAGACTACCCCTCCACGACGCCTGGCCAGGCTGGATGGGTGGGCAGAGGCCAATGGGATGAGATTGAACAAGGCCAAGTGCAGGGCTCTGCACTTTAGCCACAACAACCCCAAGCAACACTGCAGGCTGGGGCCAGAGTGGCTGAGAGCAGCCAGACAGAGAGGGACCTGGGGGTGCTGGGAGAGAGGAGCTGAAGCTGAGCCAGCAGTGCCCAGGTGGGCAGCAGAGCCAATGGCATCCTGGGCTGGCTCAGGAGCAGTGTGGGCAGCAGGACAAGGGAGGTTCTTCTGCCTCTGTGCTCAGTACTGCTCAGGCCACCCCTTGAGTGCTGTGTCCAGTTGTGGGCTCCTGAATTGAAGAGAGATGTTGAGGTGCTGGAAGGTGTTCAGAGAAGGGTGAGGAAGATGGTGAAAAGCCTGGAGCACAGCCCTGTGAGGAGAGGCTGAGGGAGCTGGGAGTATGCAGCCTGCAGAAGAGGAGGCTCAGGGCAGACCTCATTGCTGTCTGCAGCTCCCTGAAGGGAGGCTGTAGCCAGGTGGGGTTGGGCTCTGCTGCCAGGCAACCAGCAGCAAAACAGTATCACAGTATTATCAGGGTTGGAAGAGACCTCACAGATCATCAAGTCCAACCCTTTACCACAGAGCTCAAGGCCAGACCATGGCACCAAGTGCCATGTCCAATCCTGCCTTGAACAGCTCCAGGGACGGCGACTCCACCACCTCCCCGGGCAGCCCATTCCAGTGCCCAATGACTCTCTCAGGGAAGAACTTTCTCCTCACCTCCAGCCTAAATCTCCCCTGGTGCAGCCTGAGGCTGTGTCCTCTTGTTCTGGTGCTGGCCACCTGAGAGAAGAGAGCAACCTCCCCCTGGCCACAACCTCCCCTCAGGTAGTTGTAGACAGCAATAAGGTCACCCCTGAGCCTCCTCTTCTCCAGGCTAACCAATCCCAGCTCCCTCAGCCTCTCCTCGTAGCGCTGTGCTCAAGGCCTCTCCCCAGCCTCGTCGCCCCTCTCTGGACACACTCAAGCATCTCAATGTCCCTCCTAAACTGGGGGGCCTGGAACTGAACACAAAACCAGGGGACAGATTCTCAAGCTGTGCCAGGGGAGGTCTAGTCTGGATGTTAGGAGGAAGTTGTTGCCAAAGAGAGTGATTGGCATTGGAATGGGATGTCCAGGGAGGTGGTGAAGTTGTTCATAGAATCATAGAATCATAGAATCAACCAGGTTGGAAGAGACCTCCAAGATCATCGAGTCCAACCTATCACCCAGCCCTAACCAGTCAACCAGACCATGGCACTAAGTGCCTCATCCAGTCTTTTCTTGAAGACCCCCAGGGACGGTGCCTCCACCACTTCCCTGGGCAGCCCATTCCAATGGGAAATCACTCTCTCTGTGAAGAACTTCTTCCTAACATCCAGCCTATACCTACCCTGGCACAACTTGAGACTGTGTCCCTGGAGGTGTTCAATCAAAGCCTGGATGAGGCACTTAGTGCCATGGTATGGTTGATTGGCCAGGGCTGGTTGCTAGTTTGGACTGGATGGTCTTAGAGGTCTCTTCCAATATGGTTGGTTCTGTGGTTCTCTAATTGTATGGTTCTATGATAGTTTTAATTGACAGAATATGTTGTTTCATTCCTACACCCAATAACATTTTGCTGATTATTTTAATGGATATTACATGGTTTTAGGGAGTGGACTCTGGTTACTGAGGCAGGCCTGGGCATGACAGTGAGGTGTCAGTCTAAAGCCATGCCTGTTATATGAGCAGCTGTGCTTGTTTGAGGATAGCTGGAATATTTTGGTGAGAAGGATTAGATGCTAGGCTGTGAAAAGGAAACAATGCTGATGTCTGCTGCACTCATAGGCTTGCTGAGATGGATAAAAACAAGAACACAAACAGATAACACAGTGTGTCCCTGTTGCAGCTGGTGTCTTTATGTTTTTCCTTGGCCTGCTGTCTATGTAACTAATCCTTTTGCTTTCTAACCTCCCTGGGCAATCCTCAAAACTCACCTTGCACGTAAGGCAAAGCTGGGATAAGGTAGAGGGGTGGAAGTAAGGTGGAAGGGTGGTTAGGAGCCCCTCTGGGGACTCCGGTTTCTGGCAGGGCTGCTGTGTTTCTGACTTTTAACTTGTCTATTTCTGTCTATAGCTGTATAGATTGTAAATACCTGCTTGTATGTTGTGCTCAGCTGTAAATATAAAGCTTCATTCCACAATTTCCAACTTGGCTGAGCCTAGTCTGGGTGATGTAATAAGAGTGGGGGGGTAACACTCAAACCATCACAGTAACTAAACATTCATAGCACTAGGATTTTGTTTTTCTTTAGACAGGGAGAAGGAACAGCTAAACCCAAGCAGGGCAGAGTTGATACAAGTGAACAGTTCTGCATTAAATCAAGGCAATTCAAGGGAACTAAACCACAAAACTAAACTGAAACACTCATAACCTTCCAAGACTGATTAATCCTACCCCAGATGTCTCAGCTCACACACAAACTTCTAAACAATGCTTTTCACTTCAATGACCCAACCCTTCTGCATGTCAGGAGTTGTGTTTTAGACCATATATCTAGCAATCACATCTATGGTTCAATAGTAGTTTAACAGTATAATAAAACCTCAAGACTCAAAAACATGTAGATGCTTAAACCCTGCAGTTCTGGGTGATAACTATTGAAACTGCAAAATGGGTGTTCTTCAAAATGAATCATGTAGAGAGCTGATAGCACCCTGGCAAACACAGCAGAAGCTTCATGACTTCTAAGGGAGCTTCCTGATTTCTGAGAAGTAACTTCCTGATTTGGAGCACTAATTTGAGTGTTAAATTTTCATACTTGTCAGTATCCTGGAGAATTCTTCTCTGTGCATCTCTCCTATACCTGTGTGCTAGTTTGAAGCAGGCTAGAATGTTTTGGTGAGAAGAACTAGATTACAGGCTGTGAAAGGAAAACAATGGTGATGTCTGCTTCACTCACTGTCTTGCTGAGAAATCTGGGAAGAAGAAATGAAAACATTAGATAACACTCTTGCCATTTTCTCTCACTCTGGCTTGGGCTGCTGGCTGAGCTGCATCTCTCTAACACACCCTCCATTTGGCCTAACCCACCTTTGCTTCATAACCTCTTGGCCGAACCTCCATTCTTCCTTGAGACTGGGGTAAGGTTGAGAGGGGCAGGAGGAAGGTGAAGGGGCAGGTGGGAGCCCCTCCTGAGAACTCAGGTTTCTGGAAGGGGAGTTGTGTTTCTGTATTACCTTTTACCTTGTCTATTTCTATAACTGTATATACTAATATAAGCTTCATTCATATTTCCAGAGCTGGCTGAGTCTAGTCTGGGTGATTTCTAAAGTGTGGGGGGGCAGAGAACACCCAAACCATCACAGCCTGTTAGGAGGTATTGAAAATTGCCATGACCTATGCATCCCTCTTGAATACAAGAAAGCTGGGGAGGGACTTTTTAGGTTGTCAAGGAGTGATAGGACTGGGGGAATGGAACAAAGCTGGAAATGGGTAGATTCAGACTGGATGTTAGGAAGAAGTTCTTCAGCATGAGGGTGCTGAGAGCCTGGAAGGGGTTGCCAAGGAGGTGGTGGAAGCCTCATCCCTGGAGGTGTATAAGGCCAGGCTGGATGAGGCTGTGGACAGCCTAATCTAGTGTGAGGTGTCCCTGCCCATGGCAGGTGGGTTGGAAACACATGATCCTTGTGGTCCCTTCCAACCCTGACTGATTCTATGATTCTAAGTAATAGCACACTGTAAGAAGTCTGTTTGTGATGGGGATTATGTGTAAAGCTGCTCAAAAATGGTGTTTTATTAATTATCTACAAAAGGACATCCCTGACACTTTTTAGAAGTTCTAATATATGTCAAGATCATTCCCCAGGGGAAAAAGCACAAAACAAAACCAAAAACCAAACCACCAACAAAACAACAACAACCCTCACACACAAACAAAAAAAACCTCAGCCAAAAACAAAAGCAAAAGCAAAGGCAAATTAAAAACAAAACAAAAGGCCAAAACAAAAAACCATAAATATAAGAAAACACAACAACAGAAAAACAACCCAAAAGCTTTAAATAAGTAATAATTTAATAACAAGATAAGGACCAATGGCTAAAAATCGTAACACAGAAGATTCCAGCTCAAAATGAGGAGAAACTTCTTCAGAGTGAGGGTGCCAGAGCCCTGGAGCAGGCTGCCCAGAGAGGTTGTGGAGTCTCCTTCTCTGGAGCCTTTCCAAACCTGAATGGATGGGTTCCTTTGTGAACCATCCCAAGGGATCCTACCTTGGCAAGAAGGTTGGGCTCGATGATCTCTGGAGATTCCTTCCAACATCTAAATTCTGCTATTGTGTTCTGTCATTTCCATGGTTCACTTTAAAAGGACAGTAATTAAAAGGTATGTCTTACCTGATAGTCTGCTTCTCACCACTTCTTTACCATAAGAATTGTTGAAGGTGGAACAGTGACCCAATCAGATGTACATTTTACCTAGCAGAAACTGTGTTTTCTGTACCTGCCCAGAAATGCAGTTTGTGAGTGAGGAAAACCATTAAGAGTTTTATGAGGTAATTTGAACTGCCTGTAAAACCAATGGGGGCAAAACTAGTTGGATTTTAGCAACTCAGAGCCAAACAGGATATGTGTGTGCTTTCACTGACAATGGTAAGTGTTCCACATAAAAATGGGACCTGATTTCCAAAAGTGAATATCAAACCAAGAATCAAGCAAATAGGACATTGGTTGACATGGGTTAAAGCAATGCCAAGTACAAACCCAGGCTGGGCAGTGAGTGGCTGGAGAGCAGCCCTGAGGAGAGGGACTTAGGGGTGCTGCTGGAGGAGAAGCTCAACAGGAGCCAGCAGTGTGCACTTGCAGCCCAGAAAGCCAAGCAGAGCCTGGGCTGCAGCAGCAGAAGTGTGGCCAGCAGGGGCAGTCTGTGGGCAGCCTGCTCTAGGGTAGGGTGTCCCTGATATGGCAGAGGGGTTGGAACTGGCTGCTCCTTGTGGTCCTTTCCAGCCCTGACTGATTCTATAATTCTATGATTTTAGAACATTTATTCTGGCTAGGGCTGGGTGCTAGGTTGGACTGGATGAGCTTGAAGGTCTCTTCCAAGCTGGCTGATTCTATGATTCTATTTGTAGGAAAATCATGACATTCAGGACTTCACATCAGAAATTCAGATCAAGTCTACCTTATCAGTAATAAATTAACAAAGTGGCCTTTCCTTTTCATCTGTTGAGGTACTCACAGCCTCATAATTGCACAGTGCCTGAAATCATCGCTGTAACAATCACACCTAAATGGTATTTCATATGTGTCTTTCACTTCATCCTGGAAGAATCTTCAGATGTTTTGCTACTCACACCTTCATAAAGCCTTTGGAAAAGTAAACCTTTCTAAAGTGTAGCACCAAAGCTGATCATGTGTTTCGTGTTCTCAGAAATCATGATCTCTGAGTAAGCTGCTTGTTTTGCAGGAGGAGCTCACCCTGTGCAATAGGACTTTATTTCTTCAGTCACACTCAAGAGCCTTGTGAGCCTGCCTTGTAAGCCTTATCATTCCCTTGCACAAAGACTTGGCATTCTTTATCTCCTTTTTAGGCATTGATTGATTTATTAATTCCAGGTGCCCTTGTTTTAGCCTGACTGCTGACCCCAACAGAGCAGTCGATTGGGCAGGCTGCTTACTTCACACTATCAACACATGGAAGACACCAAGCTTTCTGTAAGGCCCTGTGCCTATAGCAAGTGGATGGCTCTCTGTAGCTCTTCACTTAGTCCAAGCAGTTGATTCCTATCCTATCTTTTAGAGATGTTTCAGTGGTTGTCCACACATTGGCCAGCTGAGACATGGCCACTGAGCAGGGATGGCAGCAATCTCTTTTAGCCACACAGGCAAGCTGTGTCAGTGAGATTTAAATATTCTGCATCATCACAAACACACTAAAAATCCTAATTGGTGTTAGCATGCTCAGGAGTAGTTTACATTGTGCTCTCTGTTGCATACCTAGGTGGAGTTTACCACTAATTGTAGAATCATAGAATCAACCAGGTTGGAAGATATCTCCAAGATCCCCCAGTCCAACCTAGCACCCAGCCCTAGCCAGTCAACCAGACCATGGCTTTGCTTCCACACCTCCAGGCACGGTGACTCCACCACCTCCCTGGGCAGCCCATTCCAATGCCAATCACTCTCTCTGACAACAACTTCCTAACAACATCCAGCCTAGACCTGCCCTGGCACAACTTGAGACTGTGTCCTATTGTTGTGTTGCTGGTTGCCTGGGAGAAGAGCCCAACCCCACCTGGCTACAGCCTCCCTTCAGGGAGCTGCAGACAGCAATGAGCTCTGCCCTGAGCCTCCTCTGCTGCAGGCTGCACACCCCCAGCTCCCTCAGCCTCTCCTCACATGGCTGTGTTCCAGGCCCCTCCCCAGCCTTGCTGCCCTTCTCTGGACACCTTCCAGTACCTCAAGATCTCTCTTGAATTGAGGAATCCAGAACTGGACACAGTGCTCTAGGTGTGTCTTTAGCAGTGTTGAGTACAGAGTTGGAAGAGGTGGCTTTGTTGACTTTTGACTTTCCCATAGGGCCATAGGAGACATAGCCCTTGACAAACAAAGATGACAGTGCGTGGCTCGCTGTAAGATCTGCTTGTGGCTGGCTTGATGTTGGCTGTTGAAGCTATGTTTTATAAGTCCCTGGACAAATGGTGACAGAAGAGCTTGAGGGTTGATAGGTTCGACTGGATGATCTTAGAGGTCTCTTCCAACCTGGTTGATTTTATGATTCTATGACTATTACTGCTACTGTGATTACCACAATAGACATGATGAGGAACTGTGAGAGTTTTAATGACAACCACCCTTAGTTCAGTTTTCTCTGTAATGACAGTGAAGTTGTATGAAACCCAGGAACACACTTGAGATGTGTTTGTGTGAGAAAAACTACTCTATCCCATTCTTCTGCTGTTGTAAGCCCACGACTGTTTTAAGAATGATTGTTTCCAGCCAAAGGTTATTACTTAATACATGAAGACAGAGGGAGGATGCAGAACAATAGACTCATAGACTCACAGACTCACAGAATCAGTCAGGGTTGGAAGGGAGCACAAGAAGTAGCCAGTTCCAACTCCCCTGCCATGCCCAGGGACACCCTACCCTAGAGCAGGCTGCACACAGCCTCAGCCAGCCTGGCCTCAAACACCTCCAGCCATGGGGCCTCAACCACCTCCCTGAGCAGCCCAGTCCAGCCTCTCACCACTCTCCTGCTCAACAACTTCCTCCTCACCTCCAGGATGCACCTCCCCACCTCCAGCTTTGCTCCATTCCCCCCACTCCTGCCACTCCCTCACAGCCTCAAAAGTCCCTCCCCCGATTTTTTGTAGCCCACTTCAGATGCTGGAAGGCCACAAGAAGGTCACCTGGGAACCTCTTCTCCTGACTGAATAGCCCCAACTCTTTCAGTCTGTGCTCACAGCAGAGCTGCTGTAGCCCTCCAAGCATCCTCCTGGCCCTTCTCTGTACACTCTCCAGCATCTCCACAGCCTTCTTGTCCCAGGGGCTCCAGAACTGGATGCAGCACTCCAGGTGGGGTCTCAGCAGAGCACAGCAGAGGAGAATCCCCTCCCTGGCCCTGCTGGCCACACTTCTGCTGCTGCAGCCCAGGCTCTGCTTGGCTTTCTGGGCTGCAAGTGCACACTGCTGGCTCATGGTGAGCTTCTTGCCCACCAAGCAGTTCCTAGAAAGATGCAAAGTGTCATCTTGCAAAGACTTACTTATTTTTATGTGACCCTAAGAGCTCTCTGCATTGTCAGGCAGAGTCTGTAACTCTGTCTGACATTAATGGGTGACATTAGTTATACTGTGGTGCTTTTATGAATTTATACACAGACTCTTGGGATGAAAATTCTGTCCACCACTTAGAAATTCAGGCCATTTTCTGTCAATGCAGCATCCACGCAGATGTTTCAGCCTTGAATACTTGTGTGTGTATGTGTGTGTGTGTATGTGTGTGGTAGTGTAACTGCCATTTATGGCAATATGGTAAGTGGATAATTTCAAACCTGCTTCCTCTTTTCCACTACCAAAACTTAAATCTCAGAAATGAATACCATAGAATAGGATGATAGCATGTCAAGGGCTGGAAGGGACCTCAAAAGATCATCTGGCCCAGCCCCCTAAATATCAGATCATTCATGCTGTGATTCCTCTGAGCAAAGATAAAGATTTTTGCACTTTCTCTTACTAAACTATGTAGCTTAAGCTGGTTCAACAGTATGATGAAAGTAGCAAGGAAAGGTTGGCTCCTTAATTCTGTCCCAGTGTAAACATGAAATCTTGCACTAAGGTGTGATGAGTTTTTCACCTAGGATGAATTCTCAGAGATCAGTTGCATGCCTCTGCAACTGGGAAGTTTGCTGCAGGAGCAATGGCGAGCTCTTGGCTATGGCAATACAAATGATTCTTCTGTAATAGCCAATTAAAAGTAGGCACAGCAGGGAAGAAGAGGTAATGTTTGAGATCCACTGTTCAAAATGATCATAAATTCCAAGCTCTTTGCACTCTAGGACAGTAATTGGTAATATTAAAGTGAGGTAACTATTAATACTTGCCAGATCACTTAATTTGCGTACCTCTGTAATCTTAATTACAATCTCAGCAAGAATGTCACCTTTTGAGCAGGGAGGCAGATGAATAAAGGATATAAAATCGAGTCTATAGGAACTATCTCTTGGTGTCATCTAGTGGTTACATTCCCATACTGCAAAAAGAGATGTGTGTTTATATATATATATATATATATATATATGTGTGTGTGTGTGTGTATGCACACATTCATATGGACACACATGTGTAAAATATCTTTGTTTCTGACCAAGTGGAGTAAAGGAAGCTACCATTTTTAGCAGACAAGGCAAGCTTAGCCTTTTTCTGCTATTCACCCTGGCCTTTTTGCTGTGCTTTCTTAGGAGGTCAAGTCACATCAACGAGAGAGCTCAGTTAGCATACACTGGTGTGAAGGTGCTGTCTGCTGCTCCTTTTAGGCTGCCTGACTGAGCGACTGGTTGTTGTTAAAGGACATTCTCTGCTGACACACAAGGTATTTCCTTACAGCTGACTGAGTAGCACTCAGGGGACGCTGACACACTGAAATGACATGCCACCAATCTGATTGCACATGGCACTGGAAGGGGCTTAGAGCTAGAAAGAACCTTCCCTTGAATCTTGTCTCACCTCTGCCTCTCTCTCTCTCTCAAAAAGTAAGCAGAATGGCTGGCAGTGGGACAGAGAGCACTGCAAGAAATGTTTCACCATGGAGGTGCTGAAGTGGTATCTGAAAAAAAAATTAGTTATAAATAAATAGGAAGTTGTTGGCAGAGAGTGATTTGTATTGGAATGGGCTGCCCAGAGAGGTGGTGGAGTTGCCATCCCTGGAGGTGTTGAAGCAAAGCCTGGCTGAGGCACTTAGTGCCATGGTCTGGCTGATTGTCTAGGGCTGGGTGCTAGGTTGGACTGGATGATCTTGGAGGTCTCTTCCAATCTGATAGATTCTATGATGCTATGATTCTATGAATATAGCTCTTAATAGATCTCTTTTGGGAAGAAGAAAGCAAATAAACCTCCATTTAGAATGAAAATAGATTAAAACCCACGGATTTTTGCCAGAATGTTCATGGTAGCCAGATTTGGGATTTTTTTTTTTTTCAAGAAAAATAGCCATGAATGCCAGCCAAATGTCTACAATCTTTCCAGAACTGCAGCATGTTTTGTTGCAACAGGGAGAGGAGATTTGTAGCGCGGAGGAATTTCTATTGTAACTAAAACGGTCTCAGTTTGTGTTTCTTGCATTCTAAGGCAAGATTTCCCAGAGGTACACTATTCATCTAAAAAACTAACATGATAGTCACAAAAAACTGCAGTGCTAGCCCCTTATTTTGTGGAGAAATTTACAGTTTGTTCAGCCCTTCAGAAAATGCTTTGAATAGTGACAACAGCTGTTCAGTCTGGAGAGGAGAAGGCTTACAGGTGACCTTATTGTCAGGGTTGGAAGGGACCACAAGAATCATCCAGCTCCAACCGCCCTGCCATGGGCAGGGACACCTCATACTAGATCAGGCTGGCCAGAGACTCATCCATCCTGGACTTAAACACCTTCAGGGATGAAGCTTCCACCACCTCCCTGGGCAACCCCTTCCAGGATCTCAGCACCCTCATGCTGAAGAACTTCCTCCTAACATCTGCTCTGAATCTCCTCATTTCCAGCTTTGTTCCATTCCCTTGAGTCCTGTTCCTACCTGACATCCTAAAAAGTCCCTCCCCAGCTTTCTCCCAGGCCCCCTTCAGATACTAAAAAGTCACCTGGGAGCTTTCTCCATTTCAAGCAGAACAGCCCAAACTCTCTCAGTCTCTCCTCACAGCAGAGGAGCTCCAGCCCTCTGCTCATTCTCATGGCCCTTCTCTGGACAAACTCCAGCACATCCAAGTGCTGGAAGATGCATTCCATGTCTTCCAAAGAAGAAGACTGCTGCTGACAAGAACCACCATCTATTGTCCTAGACACGAGGTTTACCCATCTACTTTTGGAGAGTGCTACTCTACCTGAAATCATTGTCTGAATCAGTATGGTGAGACTCATGGTTTAGCCTTTAATATTAGCATTTCACAGGCTGATGAGAAGTCCTACTCCAAGATGGAGTTCAGCTGCATTACGCATGGCGCAGACATCTCAGCATCTAGAGACTTTTAAAAAATTCAGCCTGCAATGCTTTTACATTTTAAATTTGATTAGAAATAACTCATTCAGATGGATGTTATGCAAAGGCACTAAAATATTTACTGCTCTGTATAAAAATAACTGCTCCAAATACTGAATTTTAGCTGTCGGTAGAGATTATCCAGTGGAACAAGTAAAGAAAGTATTGTAATAATAAGGCAAATTATGCAGATACATTCCACCAGGCTCTCTGACATCTAGCAGTCAAGAATATTTTTTATCTTCTTAGGGCCACCTTAGCAATTGTCACTAGCATCTTGATGACAACGAGGTGTTTAAAGAGTTTGTCTTTTTGTTTGATCAAGCCATAGGAGTCAATGAGTTTTTATATGTGCTTGAAGTAGAACACATCCTTACTCTTCTTAATTTTTTTTTTTTTTTGGGGGGGGGATGGTTTTTATGACATCACAGATATGTATTAACTGTCATCATGGAAGACACAAGTCCTGGCTTGCCCAGGTGCAATTCCATGGTCCTTTCGTCTGCTGGGGGAGACAAAGCAGAGCGCAGTGAGAAGAAAAAAGTCTTGGATACACTCACTTTGAGGGTCCAAGACTTGCCCAGACTTGTTCCTCCCAAATAAGGAAAAACGAGCTCCTAACTTCACCTAATACAGTCAGGTTCAGCAAAGTGCCATTCTAACTGGTGAATCTCTGCAGCCAAAGCGGCCATTGCATTCGGGCAGACGATAAATAGACCCTGCTACATGTGCCCTTTTTTTGCTTTTACTTTTGCCTTGCCTGCTCTGCCCTGCCACATTATGCTCTGCTTTGCCTGCAATGACTTTCAAATACCAACAGAATTCCCTTTGAGTTTTGGATACTGATACTGTTTTGTGAGTAGATAGTCAAAGCCTCTCTCTAAGAAATTCTGCAACTAGATTATATTGTGCCTTTCTGCCTTAGTAACAAAAGGAGCCTCTCAAGTCCTCTGGAGGGCAAGAAATATAATTGAAACAAGGAACCTCTTTACATGTTTGCATTTGTTAGTTATTTCTAGTTATTTCCTGCTCTAGGGTAGGGTGTCTCTGCCCATGGCAGGGGAGTTGGAACTAGATGATCCTTGTGATCCTTTTCAACCTTGACCGATTCTATGATTCTTAAAGTGTTCTAATTTTGCCTGTTCCCTCTGTGTACAAACACCCAAACCCTGCATTTCAAACACTGTTTTTAAATCTAGAGTGAGATTAATAATACAGTCAATGAAACATCTACAATGGATCATATTCCTGTCTCTACCACTCTTAAGATGGGCAGAAGCCTCATGGCTGCTGCTGTATTTATTAATAATAGAATCATAGAATGGTTTAGGTTGGAAGGAGCCTCAAAGATCACCCAATTCCAACCCTTTGCTATAGGCAGGGACACCTCCCACTAGAAGAGGTTGCTCAAGGCCTCATCCAACCTGGCCTTGAACACCTTGAGGGAGGGAGCAGCCACAACCTCCCTGAGCAACCTGTGCCAGTGTCTCACCACCCTCACTATCAAGAACTTTTCCCTAACATCTAGTGTGAATCTCCCCTTTGCCAGTTTAAACCCATTCCTCTTCGTCCTGTCATTACAAGACCTTATCTGTAGTCCCTGCCCAGCCTTCCTGTAGTCCTTTCAGATACTGGAAGGCGATTCCAAGGTCTCCTTGAAGCCTTCTCTTCTCCAGGATGCAGAGCCCCAGCTCTCTCAGCCTGACCTCATAGCAGAGGTTATTAACAGTTTTAGTAATTTCCTATGGATCACTATTAGATCCTGACATCTTACAGATGTTAAAGGAATTTGTCTGGAAATCTGTTTTAAAAAGTTAAAACTATATCTAGAGAGATGACATGAATAACAGGATTAAGACGTTGATTAAGCTCTCCTTTCTGAGTTCACTTCCACCACTCCCTAACATCCCTAACACAACGGTTTCATAGTATCATAGAATGGTTTAAATTGGAAGGGACCTCAAGGATCATCCAGTTCCAACCCCCGCAATAGGCAGGGACACCTCCCACTAGCACAGGTTGCTCATCCAACCTGGCCTTGAACACCTCCAGGAAGTGTTAGTTTAAGTGTAATAAGTAATTTTTATTCTGAATGGACAAAGTGAAAGTAGATGGAGCAAAGCTGAGACTGAAGCATGAGACCAACACCATGAAAAACCTTCAGGAAATGGGAGTTTAGAAGAGGAAACCATTTGAGAAAAAAGAAAAAGATGGAATTAAGGAAGAAACTTCTTCAAGGAATATCTCCAAATCTACATCATGAAACAATGACAAAATAATGAAGAAAATTTCTGTAATTGAGAAGGTTCTATTTTGTAACACAAAAATGCCAGTAGCAGAAGTCCTATTAAATAAACACATGTACAGTAGCTTGCCAAGCAGGAGCAGTTTGCTATTCATTACTATCCACTCCCAGCTATATTGTTCCATTCAGAAAAAACAACCTGTGCAAATGAGCAGAATACTCCTAATGTGTCTACAACTACCCAAAGGGACACTGTGGAGAAGCTACTGCTGGGCTCTGCTCACAGGGAATCGGAGACAGAGCATGGGGGAATGGCCTTGAACTGAGGCTGGGTAGGGTTATCCTGGACATTAGGAAAAAGCTTTTCATGGAGGCAGTGGTCAGGGACTGGAATGAAGTGATGGAGTCTCCAACCCTGAATGTGTCTAATGGTGGTTTGGATGTGGCTCTTAGGGGTATGGTTTAAGGTGAATCTTGTAGAGTAGGGTTCTAGGTTGGACTTGGTGATCCTGAAGGGCTTTACCTGGATGTTTCTGTGACATGTTTGTGTGTGTTTTTTCTGTTTTTTTTTTTTTTTTCCCCCTGCTAGTGGGATATTTGCAACACAATTATACATAATAAACATTTTATTTTCCAATGTGTTTGCAAAGTAATTTTGTCTCTGAGATCACCATTTGGCCACTAACTACAATTCATAGAATCATAGAATCAAGCAGGTTGGAAGACACTTCCAAGATCATCCAGTCCACCCTAGCACCTAGTCCTAGACAATCAAATACACTATGGCACTAATTGCCCCAGCCAGGCTTGGCTTCAACACCTCCAGGCACGGCCACTTCACCACCTCCCTGGCAGCCTATTCCAATGCCAATCACTCTCTCTGACAACAACTTCCTCCTAACATCCAGACTAGACCTCCCTGGCAGAACTTGAGACTGTGTCCCCTTGTTGTGTTGCTGCTTGCCTGGCAGAAGAGACCAACCCCACCTGGCTACAATGTCCCTTCAGGTTGTTGTAGACAGCAATGAGGTCTGCCCTGACCTCCTCTTCTGCAAGCTACACAGCCCCAGCTCCCTCAGCCTCTCGTCATAGGGTTTGTGTTCCAGGCCTTTCATAAGCTTTGTCACTCTTCTCTTCATATAATGCAATATGTTATTTTACACTGACTTATTAAAGACTAGGGGGAAAAAGTGTCTGTAGAAAAATAATAGACAAATATGAGTAAGACTTTGGAATTGTTTTAAGAAATCAAATATATTTCTGATAGGTAGACCTTGGAGCTCTCCAACATTAACGGTTATTTACAAAATGTGATTAAAAATAAAGTTTAATAAAACTTCTATTTATAGCAAGACTTGCAGAATGCCTAAAACACAAAAAAACCCAACCAACTCAGACACTATTTTTATTTGAAGACACTGAATTCTTAATTCTTCCTAAAGTAAAACTTAGCAATGCCAGCACCAAACACAGCAAAAATTACTACTTTGGATGAAAGAGTTCTGGTTTTTTTTCTCTCCTTCATCGTTGCTCCATTTTTTTTCTTCCACTCCTTAGTACACCAGTTTCAGCAGGATTGTTTTACTGTAGTTCTGATATAGAAAATTTGGTTAAAAGAAGTCTACTTCTTTCCAGAGGTAAATTATATTAGCTGCTGACCCAGAGACAAGTTGATATAATAAGGATGCTTTTGTAACTTTTTTCCCTGTGTAGCTATAACCTGTTTTTTCCTCTAAACACAGAGAAACTGAGATTATAACTCAGTAACTGAAATACTAACCCTTTTAACAGCCTTTTCTTTTTTTCCCCTCTTAATTTATTATTGCTATGCAGTGTTAGGAAAAAGATAAATATTTTTCTCTTGAGGTTTGTCACCTCCCTGTGTGAATAGTCCCACTGGGAAAACAAAACAAAGCAAAATCAATCAAACAAGCAAACAAAACCACAAAAAAGTCTATTCCTATTTAGAATAAAATAGAACCAACCAGGTTGGAAGAGAGCTCCAAGATCAGCCAGTCCAACTTAGCAGCCAGCTCTAGACAATCAACCAGACCATGGCACTAAGTGTCTCACCCAGGCTTTGCTTCAACACCTCCAGGGATGGCAACTCCACCACCTCCCTGGGCAGCCCATTCCAATGCCAATCACTCTCTCTGCCAACAACTTCCTCCTAACATCCAGCCTAGACCTGTCCTGGCACAGCTCGAGACTGTGTCCCCTTGTTCTGTTGCTGGTTGCCTGGCAGAAGAGACCAACCCCACCTGGCTATTGAATATGCTGTAAAAAGGGCCTTCTTTATTAAATAAGCATTGCACAAACAAAATTCAAGATGCAATTGTTTTTTATTTGTGGTTCTGGTTAAAAAAAGATTCTTTGGAAATGATGCTGTGTGTTCCATCATAGAATTACCATCATCATAGAATCAGCTAGGTTGGAAGAGACCTCCAAGGTCATCCTGTCCAACCTATCACTGTGATGATTTCTTATGATACATTGCATAATGTAAGTATACAATATATGTAAGTATACAATATAGGGCTGTTGCAGTTGCAAAGACGTTTTAACCTGAAACTGTTAATTCAAGATTTCTAATTCATAGGTAATGCCAAGAGAAATTTCAAATTGAAAACCAAAGGATTAATCCATTCAGTACATACTGACTAAATAAAAATATTTGCTATATTACAATGACTCTCTGATGATTTGTCATGTCTGTGAAGAAAATTATATCAAAAATCTCTTTAGAAATTATTAAGTATCTTGTCAGTTTTTTTTTCCCCATGCTGGACCCAATCTTCTTCTGCTCCATGAGCACAGCTTCTAAATCAGAGTGTTTTTTGCTGTTAATTTCCCACCCCCCCCCCCACCTCAGGAATGTTACTTCTAGGTGAAAATGCCTCAGAATGTGTAAAATCTTTCTCTTCTATCTGTGTTTTCAGAATTCTGACATGTTCCCTGATGCACTGCATGCACCTACTTGAAGAAATACATGCAGATATTTTATTTTGACACGAAGGCCTTTCTGCCAAATCAGTTGGTTTCACTTAGTCTGCACTTGATCAACTCAAGTCTGGCTACATGAAGGGCCTGCAACTGCCTCTCCAACAAGTATCTTCAGAGTGATTGTCTCGGTCTGTTTAGTAGGTCCTTATTTTCTCACGTTTGAAAAACCAGTGCTGAAAATGGTGTTAAAGGCAGTAACTGGCAACAAATATTTCCTTAGGTATTTCAGGCATTGCAGCAAGTAAGTAAAGGCCAAGTGTAAAGAGACTAATTCTTCTGGAACATTTAAATTTCCAAAAAGCTGATTAGAATCAGCAACACAGCCATCACTACTAGCATTAAAATTCAGCCTATACCTCAACAGGTATAAGATATTTCTCTATGTATGTATGTATGTATCTATCTATCTATCTATATATCTATCTCTATGTCTCTATGTACATCTATCTCTCTATCTCTATGTATCTACCTATGTATCTATCTAGATACATAGATAGATTTTACATATATACATATTTTTTTAAACTCATCTCTTTTTCATAGAATCATAGAATCAACCAGGTTGGAAGAGACCTCCAAGATCATCCAGTCCAACCTAGCACCCAGCCCTATCCAGTCAACCAGACCATGGCCCTAAGTGCCTCAGCCAGTCTTTTCTTGAAGACCCCCAGGGACGGTGCCTCCACCACCTCCCTGGGCAGCCCATTCCAATGCCAATCACTCTCTCTGTGAAGAACTTCCTCCTAACATCCAGCCTATACCTACCCTGGCACAACTTGAGACTGTGTCCCCTTGTTCTATTGCTGGTTATCTGGGAGAAGAGGCCACCCCCCACCTGGCTACAATGCCCCTTCAGGTAGTTGTAGACAGTAATAAGATCACCCCTGAGCCTCCTCTTCTCCAGGCTAAACAGGCCCAGCTCCCTCAACCTCTCCTCATAGGGTTTGTGTTCCAGGCCCCTCACCAGCTTTGTTGCCCTTCTCTGGACACCTTCCAGCACCTCAACATCTTTCTTGAATTGAGGGGCCCAGAACTGGACACAGTACTCAAGGTGTGGTCTGACCAGTGCTGAGTACAGGGGAAGAATAACCTCCCTTGTCCTACTGGCCACACTGCTCCTGATGCAGGCCAGGATGCCATTGGCTCTCTTGGCCACCTGGGCACACTGCTGCCTCATCTTCAGTTTACTATTTATCAGTACCCCCAGGTCCCTTTCCTCCTGACTGCTCTCCAGCCACTCAGTCCCCAGCCTGTAGCGCTGCTTGGGGTTATTGTGGCCAAAGTGCAGAACCCATGACATTTCTGGAGGCATGTGGAAGGTAAAATTGTGGGTAAGATTTATTATTCAGTCTGGGAAAAAAAAAGGAACCTGAGCAGATCTTTGTTAGAGTACCTGCCTACTTCATCTCTCACTTCTTCTCCTTTTTGGTAACGTCTGCCTGTATCAGTCATGAGAAAAGAACTTGCCATATATATACATATATATATATGTGTGTGTGTGTATGTATATATATCTCAAATCAATCAGCCCTCAAAATGCAGCTGTCTGCTCAGCTGTGTAACAATGGAGAAGTCTCTGCAGGTGAGCATCATGTTCTTCCTTAATTAACTTAATCTTACGACATTTTTGTGTCTACAGAGAATTATCTGAAAAGTCTCTGCAATAATTTTCAAAATGGAATGGTGTCAGATTGCACGAGATTCAGTCTCTGTTTCACTGCCCCCACTGTAAGTATATCCAGGAAAATTAGTCAGCACAGTATTGCTAGTTTCTAAGCAATAGGAGGTAGACTCATACCTTGTAACTTACCAAATCCACACACTTAAAAGCAATGAAGCCACTATTCAACGCATTCTAAATCAGATTTCTTTTTCCTGGCAGTAAACTTACTCTCTCAATCATAACCTTCCTTCCATTCTCCAGATCAGATGAGCGTACAGATAAAATGCTCTACAGCTATGCATAGAACTTATACAAGCATAGAACTTATACAAGCCAGGAGACCTATAACTATTCCATCCCACACCGAATTTCAGCATGTGAAAGATGAAAAACTGGGTTATGCTTGCCTCACACTAAGAATAAAATTTGATGAAGTGCAAAATCTGGCCTGCTAATCTGATAAGATGAGATAAATGCATATCACATCAGAGTACAATTCTGACCTTTCACTAAATCATATTAATGATTTCTCTTGAGATACAAACAATAGATAAAGTGTTTTGAGAAAGAGGTGTTTGTGTATATGTGAACATATTCTGTATATATAATAGAGAGAGAGTAAGGGACATGGATGTAGAAGTATTTGTGGATAATATGATATTCTTTCTAAAATGCAAAAAAAAAAAAAAAAAAAAAAGTGAGAAAACAGAAGGTCCTTTCTTTGCAATAATTAGAATAAAGAAATCCAAGAGGATATTTTGGCTTTCTTTCCTCCTTGCACACTATAGTGCTCAAGTGTCTCCTAGTGCTGTGGGGTTTTCTTTTAATCAACAAAACATTAGAGCATTCCTAGAATTGCTCTTAGCCTGTGGTGAAAATGAGAAGAAATCAAACATGAAACATCCATTGAGACAATAATAAAGTTAATGTGAGAGTGAGAATTCCCAGAGTTAAGAGCTTTAAAGCTGTGCAGCAGACATTTTGCTCACTGATTTTTTTTCAAGCCACTTTGCATTGAATTTATTAACATTTCCAAAATATTTTTTTTTTTGTTATCCACATTGATAGATGCAAATTATGACAGAAAAAAAAATCTTGAGCTTCCAGTCATACACTGAAACTTTAAGCTTCAGTATCTGGTGAAACTCAGAGCATTATTGAACATATTTGCCACATACACCTAGAGCTTCTGTAATGATGTAGACAATTATCTTTTACAGAAAAACCTTGAGCAAACGCCTGGCTAAAGAACTCCAGCATGTCCTTTCTCTGACAAATATTATTAGTGGTAAGTTAAAAGTTTGCCTGCTGTCACTGTGACCCCAACTGACCTCTTAATTTCTTGAGTTCAAGTCTAATTAACCTTTGAGAAGAAGCACAACTGTTGTAACCAGACGAGTCAATAGAATCCAATAGTAATCATTTCATTTTCTGGTTTGTCAAAGGGCAGTGGTCCCACCTCAACCATTTCACACAAAGGTGGTAATTTATCAATGTTTAGAATGATCGGTACTGGACCATACCCAAGCCCTCTCTCAAGTGCGCTAATCAATTAAGCAGGCTGTATCTCAGTCATGCCACCCTGTGTGCCGCCACAGAAGAAGGCGCCAGTTGAAAAATTACTCTCCTCTTGTGATATTTGCTGGTTTAGTTTCAGGAGTGAAAATATTGATATACACTTGAAGCTCTTGCTGCCACAAGAGGCTTGAATTAGATCTATGAGAGTATGGTGGGAAAACCTGTCTGGTGTGAAAAACTACTTCTCGGCATTGTCCGTCTTCCACTACCTCTTTGTACATGTGTGGCTGCTATTGAGTTTATTGAGAGTTAGCCAACGCATAATGGAGGGGTAGAAAAGTGTCCCAGGAGAGCAGGAGCAAAGCATGATTAATTAAATTTGGCTCCAAGGTTAAAAATAGGAAAGGGAGGGGGAAAAAAAGAAAAAAAAAAAAAAGCCATGACAAAGTCCTATTACTTTTTGTCTTTCAACTCTGACAGGGTTGGCAGAGAAAGCACCCCTGACTCATACACAAAAGCAACATAATGAATATGGTCTCTCAGTGTATTGAGGAGGGACAGTAACACACTGGTGGCAAAGCTTGGCTGATATTTCCCTTGTTTCCTAAGCACAACTACCTGAGCATTTCATGTGGTGCATGAAGACAGACTGGGCTGTATTGGATGAGTTCATGGTACTGTAGAGGAAGGGCAGAGGAAAAGTGGGAGTAGGGTCATGTCTAAAGGTCAGTTCTGAGTCGAACTCCCTACTGCTTCTTTTCTCTAAGGTGACAATCAGATTTTGCCACAGCCTTGTGAAATACAAAGGAAACAGGGCTTGTCTTGAGATTTAAGAGAGAGGAAATTAGATTCTTCCTCCCAGGCCAAGCAAAGAGGAGAGAAAATTCGGATGAAAAATATCGGATGCAGGAGCAAGCTGAGTGCTGAAATATAGAGCTCTAGGTTTAATATTACAATTTATACAACAGTTTTTTCCTGAGTTCCTTGTAGTAGAACATCTGCATGGGAGCAGGCTGCCCAGAGGGCGTTGTGGAGTCTCCCTCTATTCAAGAACTGTGTGGATGTTTTCCAGTGTGATCTCCTATAGGTGATCCTGCTCTGGCAGGGGGCTGTACCAGATGATCTTTCGAGGTTCCTTCCAGCCCCTGACATTCTATGACCCTACGATCTTCCTAGACCAGAGCTGAACAAAGAAAGGACAATTCTAGACTGCAGAGAGGTGGAGTTTTTAGAGTAGGTGGACTGCAGATTAAGTTCCTAACCAGATGATTGCTTTAATAAGAAATTTTATTCCTAATGAATTACATTCTAATTGTATAATTTAAATAGGATGTGTTTGACACTTCATAGAAGTATTTTTTTTCCTTTATCTACTTGTGAATGTGTCTGTACATAGCAGTGTTTGGCAGTCATATGACAGTCCCTAAATTTGTTATTCACTAAGAGTAACAGCAACATTTTCATTACCAAATCCAGGTCTGAATTCATAAGAAATCTTTAAGCTACCTCTACAGATATTTTTAAGTTAGTCTTTTCTTCTCATACAGAACACACAACAATAGTAAAAGGGAAAAAACCTCACCTTCTCTAAATTAGTTTTGCACTTTCCTACTGTCCTATACTAAAGGCAATCTAATAGAATTTATAGTAGTAGAAGCCTTTTAGGCAGCACTTTGTATTTTTTATTAAGTCCATACTTGCAGAATCTACTTAATGTCAATTTTGTACAATGACTACACTGCACAGAGTATTTTATTTTAAACCTACAGGACACAATGATAAATTGATAATTGACCTCAAGGCCATAGCAAATAAAGAAGCCCTGTTTTTCATTAGTACAGTATTACATCGTTGTTAGGGGAGGAGATGCTAATTGAGTCACACAATCAAGAAATCATCCACAGTTTTAATTTCACAACTTTAAGGCTTCAAAATTCCTAATTGTGCATAGCAAAATAAAATAAAATTAATGTGAGATACAATTATTTAAACTGCACCAACCAGAAGCCATTCCCAGCCCTTTGTAAGTGACTGTGTGCTCACTGCTAGCACCTCTTGCCTCTCTGCTCCTTTAAATCAATCGCATTTCCTAAGCCTTCAATTATCATAGGATCCAGAGGACAAATACTGTGTTGTTTGTTAAAAATCAAGCTTCTTATATTGAAAAGGAACTCCAAAGCCTTCTATTGTAAATTAATTAATTTTGAATCAGGCTTTCTTAAGACAAGACCTTGCCTTGTTTATACTCCGGCAAGAATCAGGCTAATTATGTGATGGAGCAACATTAAATCATTCACAGTATATCAGAACCTGTTTTATTTTGCTAATGTTAATTAATTGACTGTGATGTTTACACAGAGTTTTCCAAGTATTCATAGTTTTAGCACCTTCTCACATACAAAATTAGCTGTGACTGAGACTGCACCATTAAGGGTCCTATAATTCACCTCCTAATTGTTTCTTTTCCTCTCTGGCACTTCTGGATTCCTGTAGCTCATGCTCACACAGTTGCCTAGGTGCAGACTCTTTTTTTATCCCCAGCTAGGTTGTGTCCATTCCTGGATTGCACTCCAATTTCACACAGGCAATGCAGCAATGGTTTCAGCAGCGCAAGGTTCCAGCTAGCAGTGTTTGCATCTGTCAGCTTTAGTGAGGTGTGCACAGAAATTCAACCGGATCCTGGGCTGCATCAGAAGTGTGACCAGCAGGGCCAGAGAGGTGATTTTCCCCCTCTACTCTACTCTGGTGAGACCCCACCTGGAGTACTGCATCCAGTTCTGGAGCCCCATTACAAGAAGGATGTGGATGTGCTGGAGTGTGTCCAGAGCAGGGCCAGGAGGATGCTCAGAGGCTGCAGCACCTCTGCTGCTCAGAGGGCTGTGCAGGCTGGAGAAGAGGGGGCTCCCAGGGGACCTTCTTGTGGCTTTCCAGGATCTGAAGAGGGGCTACAAAAAATCTGGGGAGGGACTTTTGAGACTGTCAGGGAGTGGCAGGAGTGGGGGGAATGGAGCAAAGCTGGAGGTGGGGAGAGTGAGGCTGGAGATGAGGAGGAAGTTGTTGAGCATGAGAGTGGTGAGAGGCTGGACTGGGTTGCCCAGGGAGGTGGTTGAGGCCCCATGGCTGGAGGTGTTTGAATCCAGGCTGGCTGAGGCTGTGTGCAGCCTGCTCTAGGGCAGGGTGTCCCTGGGCACGTCAGGGGAGTTTGAACTGGCTGCTCCTTGTGCTCCCTTCCAACCCTGACTGATTGTTTGATTCTATGAAATCCCAGTTGAGTTACAACAGGAAGAAAGGATCACGTCCAGCTGCTTGGCAGTGCCATTGCTTTGAAAGGAAATGTTTAATAACATAAAGAGTAAACAATTCATAAACACAGTCTAAAATGTATGAGGCAGGCAGGAATAAGTTCAGATCATTCAAGCACTGATAACAGCATCCCTAAGGAATTAAAAAGCTCAAATGAAATTAAGTCTCAGATTCTGGGAATCCAGTTAGCATAACTTGTTTTGGCACATGTAGGTAATGAAGACACTCAGGGTGTGTACAAAGCAATATTAAGTATGCCCATGTGGATCTGTTCCAATCAAGCAGTGCTAAACGCTAAATGTGCTAGAGGAGGGGGTGCTGCGACTGAAACGTAGGAGAAAAAAAATAAAAGAGGGAAAAATCCTTAGAAAGTTTGAGTGGTCCAGACAAAACCAAACCAAACCAAACCAAACCAAACCAACCCAACATTCCAAACAAACAACAAAGAAAAACAAACCACAAAACCAAACCAAACAAAAAAATCCAGACAAAAAAAAAAACAATCAAAGAGAAAAAAAAAAAAAAGATCATTTGATCATAAGTCTTGAGAGATTTTCATAGAATCATAGAATCAACCAGGTTGGAAGAGACCTCCAAGCTCATCCACTCCAACCTAGCACCCAGCCCTGGCCAAGCAACCAGACCATGGCACTAAGTGCCCCAGCCAGGCTTTGCTTCAACACCTCCAGAGACGGTGACTCCACCACCTCCCTGGGCAGCCCATTCCAATGCCAATCACTCTCTCTGACAACAACTTCCTCCTCACATCCAGACTAGACCTCCCTTGCCACAGCATGAGACTGTGTCCTCTTGTTCTGTTGCTGGTTGCCTGGCAGAAGAGACCAACCCCATCTGGCTACAGCCTCCTTTCAGTCAGCTGTAGACAGCAATGAGCTCTGCCCTGAGCCTCCTCTTCTGCAGGCTCCTTATCCCCAACTCCCTCAGCCTCTTCTCATAGGGTTTGTGTTCTTGGCCTCTCACCAGCTTTGTTGCCCTTCTCTGCAGGGTCAGCAAGGAGGGTTAGAAGCAGAAGGATTACATTTTGTTCCAGCTGGACAATTCTCACAAAGGTATAAATCAGATCTGTTCAGAGTGAAATTCAGCTTTACTTGTGAGAGCCATTTCTGTCTGAGAGACAATAGTATTCTATAGTTTAGTGAAGGTCATTGCTTTGTTTAGCAGCACTATCACACAATCCTCTATTTTTGCTGTTTATTTCTTCATCCTCTCCATGGTTTGTGAACCTTTGCTTCTTTTTTCTGTTTGGGTTTTTTTTTCTTTTTTTTCAGACCTGATCACAGCTTACAGGACTAATCTATAATATATTTTAAATTAGATTTTAGCTATGGAGAACTTTGGTAAAATTACCTCTTTTGGAGTGGTAAAGAATAATAGTATGATTGGGAGAGATGCAATACTTCCTTTGCATGAAAAAGTTTCCTTTGAAATAAGAGGTGATGCCTAAGCCCCAGTGTCTGTTTCCGAAGGTGCTCAGTAAGCTCTCACCAGCTGTCTGCTAAAGAGCTTAGAAGAGTGGGAACAAGAAGCCTGCACACCTGGCCTGTGAAGTTCCCTCACTGAGGAAGCCCTGGTAGCAAGGACAAGAAGCAAAACACAATCTAAGTACCAGCCAGAACCCTTTCCTTCCACATACCCCTGAGGGGCCTGGGGCACAGCCCTATGAGGAGAGGCTGAGGGAGCTGGGGGTGTGCAGCCTGCAGAAGAGGAGGCTCAGGGCAGAGCTCATTGCTGTCTACAGCTCCCTGAAGGGAGGCTGTAGCCAGGTGGGGTTGGGCTCTGCTGCCAGGCAACCAGCAATAGACTAAAGGGACACAGTTTCAAGTTGTGCTGGGGGAGGTCTAGGCTGGTTGTTATGAGGAAGTTGTTGTCAGAGAGAGTGATTGGCATTGGAATGGGCTGCCCAGGGAGGTGGTGGAGTCGCTGTCCCTGGAGGAGTTAAAAAAACTCTACTCTTTTTGGGGACTTTTGCAAACTGCCACCTGTAAAACAGAGCAGCAGTCCCGGTGGGTCACAGATGCAGAATTAGTAAATGATGGAAGTATAACCTGGTACATTAAAACTTTGAGAAATTGCCTTATACCAATAGTAGTAACATTGGCTATATGTTATGGATTCTAACTTTAGAAAAGCTCAACCTGAAGGGAAGAATAGACTCATTCCACAGACCTCAGTTTTAGGCATCAGTTCTCTTGTTGGAACAGACTAATACATAAAAGAGAAATGTTAAAGGAAGGCAGCTTACCTTTCAAAGAAGACCCTCCCTCCTGAACGACAGTCACTTCAGTTTTAGACAGTGCAATACTGAGCTAATCAGAAATAAAATGGATAGTGTCATGCCAGCTGTTGTCAACTGGACCCTAAGATCCCTGAAGCAGAATTAGCCACACCTGTGGAAAATGACACATGCAGTGGAATGTCGCCACTATATCCATATCAAGATGAATAATCTACTTTCATCACCTCTTTATGTCTAGATGATGAGGTAAAGGGTAAACAGGAAGAATCCATTTGGAATGCTCTGAGAACTGCATCGTGAGGGTATGCTACTTTGAGCCCTGCTGAGATATTTTAGTGAGAAGAATAAGACTATAGGCTGTGGAAAGGAAACAATTATGATGTCTGCTGCACTCGTAGGCTTGCTGAGATGTATAAAAACAAGAACACAAACACAGATAACAGAGTTGCTCTTTGGCTTTGGGCTGCACTTCTCTCCCTAACCAGCTATCTGTGTAACTAATACTTCTGCTTACTAATGCCCCTGGATGATTCTCCAAATGTTAAGCAAAGTCTGAGATAAGTTAGAGGGGTGGAAAGGAGGTGGAAAGGTGGTTGGGAGCTCCTCCTGGAGGCTCTCATTTCTGGGAGGGCTGCTGTGTTTCTGTATTACCTTTTACTTTGTCTATGTCTGTCTCTAGCTGTAGATATTGTAAATACCTGCTTGTATATTGCGCTAAGCTGTAAATACAAATCTTCATTCCTTAATTTCCAGCTCAGCTGAGTCTAGACGAAAGGGTCCTGGGGGTGCTGGTAGATAGTAGCTGAAGGTGAGCCAACAGTGTGCTCAGGTGGCCAAGAGAGTCAATGGCATCCTGGCCTGGCTCAGGAAGAATGTGGCCAGTATAATGAGGAAGGTAATTCTTTGCAATAATCAACACTGGTCAGGCCACACCTTGAGTACTGTGTCCATTTGTGGGCTCCTGAATTCAAGAGAGATGTTGAGGTGGTGAAAGCTGACCAGAGAAGGGCAACAAGGCTGGTGAAAGGCCTGGAACACAAACCATATGAGGAGAGGCTGTAGGAGCTGGGGGTGTGCAGCCTGAAGAAGAGGAGGCTCAGGGCAGACCTCATTGCTGTCTACAACTACCTGAAGGGAATCTGTAAGCAGGTGGGGTTGGCTCTTCTGCCAGGCACCCAGCAACAGAACAAGGGGACACAATGTTGAGTTGTGCCAGGGCAGGTCTAGGCTGGATGTTAGGAGGAAGTTGTCAGAGAGAATGATTGGCATTGGAATGGGCTGCCCAGGGAGGTGGTGGAGTCACTGTCCCTGGAGGTGTTCAAGAAAAGATTGGATGAGGCACTTAGAGCCATGGTCTGGTTGACTGGATAGGGCTGGGTGACAGGTTGGACTGGACAATCTTGGAGGTGTCTTCCAACCTGGTTGATTCAATGATTCCATGGTTCTATGATTCTAGTCTGGGTGATTTTCTTAAGTGTAGGGGGGCAGGTAACACTTACACCATCACAGAGGGTGCTAGGCATCTCTATTCTTTGAACTTCTCTTTTAAATACATTTATAATGCTGGAAAGATCTCTCACTTTCCCTACAGTTTCAACTTTAAAATCAAGTTGTAGATGCATAAAGAATGTACAAACTCACAGTACATTAAGAAATGGCTTTCCCTCCCCCCTTCTTATTTTCTTAACTTACATTTTAACATGAACATAACATCTATTTTAGGTAGCTGTCTAACAAGTAGAGAACCTCATTATGTTCAGTGGTAAAGCCAGTACCATGTTTTTCCTTAAGGGGAGAGATTATTGACAAGGTGTTGTAATGGCAGGATGAGGAGGTATGGTTTTAAACTGTCAGAGTGTTGCAGAGGCAGGAATTAATGTGGCCGAGTCAGGGATTTTTATACAGAAATAGAGTTATTTTATTTTCTCAAAAACCCATCCCCAAAACTATATATACAAAGATTGGTTTAGTTCAATCAGCAGATTCAGTTGCTTGAGAATATCTACAGGATGCCATCGATAATCTGACTATTTTGGAAGTCAGAAGTTGGAAAAGGCTTTAGCTACTAATTAATAGCAGTTTTCTTACTAATAAATAACTCACGATCAGGCTGACTTCCTCCTGCGGTCTGTCTCTCTGTTCCCTTTCAGCAGCTGCAGGGGGACCATTAAGGGTCGTTAAGCTTACAAAGGTGTCAATAGGTGAAGCAGTCTTTGAAGCTCTTTCTGTATCCAGGCCAGGTGAGGGGGGGGGGGGAGAACTCTCAGGCAGGCACAAACGTTCAGGCAGTAACCAACTCCAAGAGGGACGAACTCCAAGGCTGGAACCCCCAAAGGCAGGAAGCCCTCAACGTTTATACCCTCTCTAGACAAAGGGCAGAGTTACCACTCCCTTAGGCGGGAAAGGCACAGCCAATCCCAGCCCGATTCCAGCGCGGGCACTGCAGGGGGCACTCCTCGTGTGGGCAGGACCCCTTTGCTCACCCCCTTCATGTCTGCAGGGCAGGCGAGGGGGTGGGGGAAACCAGGCAGCTTTTTCCTCTCCCATTTCAAGCCATGGAGAGAGAGGAATTTAGGGGTATACAGGACTCCAGGACACAGAGGTGAGAGTGAAACTGGATGTTGGGAAGAAGTTCTTTCCAGTGAGAGTCGTGAGACATTGGCACAGGTTGCCCAGGGAGGTTGTGGCTGCTCCCTCCCTCGAGGTGTTCAAGGCCAGGTTGGATGAGGCCTTGAGCAACCTGTTCTAGTGGGAGGTGTCCCTGCCTATAGCAAAGGGTTGGAATTGGATGAGCTTTGAGGTTACTCCCAACCTAAACCATTCTATGATTCTATTATTAATAAATACAGCAGCAGCCATGAGGCTTCTGCCCATCTTAAGAGTGGTAGAGACAGGAATATGATCCATTGTAGATGTTTCATTGACTGTACTATTAATCTCACTCTAGATTTAAAAACAGCGTTTGAAATGCAGGGTTTGGGTGTTTGTACACACAGGGAACAGGCAAATTTTGTTTTCCAGCTTGCTTTGTTTTGTGATAAACATAGGTCAGGATCCTAGGCCTGGGCATCTTCCTTTGTTGGAGAAATAGCTCAGGATTGGTTCCAGGGCTGGTTTTACCCGTTGCTATTGGTCAAAGACACTCACTGAAATGCTTCAAACCCCTAGCAAGCTGCTTGTGTGCTGCTGCTGCTTTTGTTTTGTTCGCTACCTGTTTGCCTTACTGCCTCTGTGTGCCACCACACTTTGCACCGTGCCTAAGTGGGGACTTGCCTATGACTGGCAGCCTGACCCTGCCTGATCAAACCAGAAGATAGGTAACGAACCAGCAATGAGCTTTGACATTGGGACTTGCAAGTTTGCTGCTCCAGCCTGCCATGCCCAGCCCAAGGGCCTACTCCTTGCTGTACTCAGCACTCAATTGGACTGCTCCAGCCTGCAAACCTGGACCCTGTTGTGCCCAGGTGGCTGCTGACCACCTGATGACTTCCTGAGAGCCACAGGAGACTTCTCTCGTGTCCGTGGGCCTTCTCAGATGGTGCACTCAATTTGAACTGAACAAGCAGCACAGCCCCATCACATCATTACCACCTGAAGTCCACCGCCTGCTTTTCACTACATATATTTTCCTGCTTATGCTTTTGGAGTGCACATATTGAGACTTGTGGCCAGTGAGTACCTGAACTCTCTTTACTGAACTCTGTAAAGGTTTATGCTTAGCCTTTCAGCAGCAGTTTGTGCTGCAAGACTTTAGAAACCTTTCTAAAGATTTTTCCTAACTCATTTGATGTGACTGCATAGATACACATTCTGCAAAACAGTTCTGCCAAACGCATCACAGAACCTGTCTGTGTTAACTGTAAAGAAGTTTGGGGAACATTTCTTTGTATAACTAAGAAACTATTTAATAATTATTTACATCAGTCTCATTGCAATTCACTCCTAACCCAGATTCAAACCCATCCTTAACACTAACCCATTCTGTGGGTCTATGATATTAGACACCCATATTTTCCTAGTGGTCTGCCCAAAGATAAGGATTTGTGTATGGTGCATTGCCTTCCAGGACCAGTGCTCACCTCATTCCACCCATGAAGAACACAGCAGACAAGAACAGTGCAGGGACACTTGCAGATTTTACGTAACAGCTCTCCTTAGAAGATCTACACCCATGCTAAGCAGGAAAAAAACCCCACACAGTGTTCTGTCCTTGTCGTTAGCTAATCTGTTATCCCCCTAATAAGTGTGAAATCTCTAAATGCATGCACATTTACCACAAGCAAACAAACTGTCCAGAATCTAATTAGACAAAAATCTGCCCATCTGTTCTGCATTATCATGGGGCTTGCTCACATGCATGTTGTCTCATTACTAAAAGGTGGGAGAGCCAAATTGAATTGAGCTGAACTTCCTCTCAAAGTGGGATCAGGACATGAAGTCAGACCCATGCTGTGAACCAACAAAGGACCACTGCTAGAAAGTGGGATGAGAGAAGTTTCTTTTTTCTAAAGACACATGTCCAGTGCTTATCATGAGGCCTAAAGGGGTGCTAATGCCATTGTTTGGCACAACGTAGCATGTACTACAACCATATAAACCTTGTTTTAAATGAAAATTGTTTGCTTTCTTCCTTCATCCCCTGTGCTCCATGTCTCTTTATTACTCTCTGCCTGCCACAGAATGCTGCATTTCAACCTTCAAACTTGTTTAATAGGAGAAATGAAAGTTTCACTGAAGTAAAAGGAAAATAAAGAGGGACAAGTTTAATTTTTAGATGTCTTTAAACTGCTTATTAATATCTTTGATTAGACCTTTGAAATTACTACAGTAGGTTACATGGTCCTGAATGTAATTTTATAGGGGAGGATAAAAAAAGGAGAATTTTGTATGAATGAATGTGGTGTGCATGAATTTTCTAATCACCTATGTTTGAATACATTACTGTTAGTATAGCTTATTTATTGAGTGCTGTGTCCAGTTCTGGGCTCCTTAATTCAAGAGAGATATTGAGATACTGGAAGGTGTCCAGAGAAGGGCAGCAAGGCTGGGGAGGGGCCTGAAGCACAGCCCTATGAGGAGAGGCTGAGGGAGCTGGGGGTGTGCAGCCTGCAGCAGAGGAGGCTCAGGGCAGAGCTCATTGCTGTCTATAACTACCTGAAGGGAGGTTGCAGCCAGGTGGGGTTGGTCTCTTCTGCCAGGCAACCAGCAACAGAACAAGGGGACACAGCCTCAAGCTGTGCCAGGGCAGGTCTAGTCTGGATGTTGTTAGGAAGTTGTTGTCAGAGAGAGTGATTGGCATTGGAATGGGCTGCCCAGGGAGGTAGTGGAGTCCTGTCTCTGGAGGTGTTGAAGGAAAGCCTGGATGAGGCACTTAGTGCCGTGGTGCAGTTGACTGGCTAGGGCTGGGTGTGAGGTTGTACTGGATTATCTTGGAGGTCTCTTCCAACCTGGTTGATTCTATGATTCTATTTTGTATGAATGAAACATTGTGTGCATGAATTTTCTGATCACCTATGTATGAATATAATATATATCTTAACTATTTTGTACAAAGGAAATTTTATACGACTGAATGTTCTAATCACCTCTGTATGAATGTATTATTAATATATCTTATTGTTTTTGTATGAATGAAATTTTGCATGACTGAATTTTCTCATCACTCATCTATTATTAGTAATATATTATTATCTATGTTGCAATATGGACATAATACATAACATACATTACAATATATTATACTACAATATAAATGTTAATACTTGCAAGCACTTAGGTACTTTTCCTACGTGAGCCCTTTTCATCAGTTGTTCAGAGAAGAAGTACTTTCAGTGGAGTGTCACTACCTTTCTGTAGCAGAAACTGGGTTTATTTACAGCTATGAATGCTATAAATGAATAAATACCTTGAGCATTACTAGATGTGGAGCAGTATAAATACATAATCAGGGCAGACATGCATTCAAGAGCTGGAGTAAGTTAAGAAAAAATAGAATATACTTTTACTTTTTGCACAATTCTTATTGCTAGATCACCTGAACACACACCAAACTTAAATTTGCTAACTCTGGTTAATGACAGCTCCTGAAAAGTGTAGGACTTTTGTGACAGATCACCCCCAGAAACATGACAAGCCCTTTTTTAATTCCCGTTGTCAGGGACTGGTTGCTGCACTCTCTGGCATCTGCATCGTCTGCTTTGACTTCTCACTGATCAGATTAGTAGAACAAAAGAAGTAGACAGCAAATCTGCTTGGGATATTACAGGCACTACTTGAATAATTTTTGTGCTAACAATAGGAAGACAAACCATTGAGAGTGGAGAGACCCTGGAATGGGTTGCCCAGGGAAGTGGTTGAGGCACTGTCCCTGGAGGTGTTTAAGGCCAGGCTGGCTGAGGCTGTGGCCAGCCTGCTCTAGGGTAGGGTGTCCCTGGGCATGAGAGGGGTCTTGGAACTGGGTGATCCTTGTGATCCCTTCCAACCCTGACTGATTCTGTGATTCTATGAAACCTGGGTACATAGAAGGGTGCAGCACATTTAATCCTGGCTCTCCAAGCTCTAGAAAAAGGGAGATTGTATAACTGAAACAGATTGGATCCTGCTATGTAATCTTCCACTTTCCCACTACACCTAGCCATAGCCTGTGCTCCACTCTGATAGCACACCATCCAAGACAGGATATTTTTCAAGCATTCAACCAGAATCAAAGCTCATTTTAGCACAGCAAGAAGGCAATGTGTTTTTTTCATGTAAGGTTAGAAGAGCTGCTGTCCTTTCTGGCAATGCACATTTGAACAGAAAAACAGAACTATTTTAAAGAACAAACAATGGGAATCTCACCACATCTGATAAAATGTAGAACCCATAAAACTTCAAAAGAAAAGAAAGTAAAATCCAGTGTCTCTGTTGAAAACGAAGTATTTACTAAAGTTTAGTGAGGAAAAGGTTAGATAGTACTAATAATGTTCCATGGTAAAGCTCAATTCAGGCTTGATATTGCATTTTCTCCTTTGTTATGAAGAATTTAACTGAAGCTGTTTATAATTGTCCCAGGTTAGGGTGGATCACTCCCCCAGTAGAATCATAGAACCAACCAGGTTAGAAGAGACCTCCAAGATCATCCAGTCCAACCTAGCACCCAGTCCTATCCAGTCAACCAGACCATGGCACTAAGTGCCCCATCCAGGCTTTGCTTGAACACCTCCAGGGATGGTGACTCCACCACCTCCCTGGGCAGCCCATTCCAATGGCAACATGAGCTGACACTCTGAAAAACTGTTCTGACGTCATTTCAGGATGTAACGAATTTGTTTGGAATAAATTCACCATGGCATGGATTTTGTTTGGAAAGTCAGGGAAAGATGAAATTGTATTTCTTATAGTTTAAATATAACAGTATAAGGAGAAATAAACTACTAGAGAAATAGAATAACCTTAAGGAAGATGAGGAAGGGGTCAAGTGGCGGTGAAACAACAAAAGCAGCACAAGCAGCAGCAGCCAAAGCAGCAGTGGGGTAAGATAGAAGCAGGTGCAGCTGAAGAGGTAGAAGCAGCAAGGAGAAGGTCCAAGCTGTGCTTCCATACATAAAGCTCTTGATGATCCAATTAAATGATATTAACTTATCCATTGTTGCCATTCTATGGCCTATCCCTGGAATGTTCACCTCTGCCCTACGTTTGAGCCAGAAATCTAGCTCAAACAGCCACAATAATGCACAGTCTCACATAAAGATTTTAATGTCAGGCTGTGCCATTAGGCTCCTCTGAGCTCAGTAATAACTGCATTAATCCTTCACAGATCACAGTAACAACATGGAAAACAGGGAGTCATAATTAGAAAGTAAGAACAAATATACAACGAGGTGTAGGAACTGGGAAGGAATAGTGAGAAGAATTAAGAAGATGAGAGAATTGACAGGTAAGGAAGGTATTAAAGGAAAAGATGACATGTAGAGGCCGACAGAACTTTTCTCCTTCTAGAGGAAATCCAGTTCTAAAATTGGCATCATGGTGCATTTGAGCACATGTGGGAAAGTCCAGGAAAAATATGGAAAATTGTCTTGTGGATTGATTTATTTGTGATTACATTTGCCTGGTACTGAAATGATAATAGCTGCCACGAAGCAGAAACTTCGGTGCCATAAGGTGATCAACAAACATAGAATCAGCCTGGTTGGAAGAGACCTCCAAGATCACACAGCACAACCTAGTACCCAGCCCTGTCCAATCAACCAGACCATGGCACTAAGTGCCCCAACCAGGCTTTTTTTGAACAGCTCCAGGGACAGCAACTCCACCTCCCTGGGCAGCCCATTCCAATGCCAATCACTCTCTCTGACAACAACTTCCTCCTAACATCCAGCTTAGACCTGCCCTGCTACAACTTGAGGCTGTGTCCCCTTCTTCTGTTGCTGGTTGCCTGGCAGAAGAGACCAACCCCACCTGGTTACAGCCTCCCTTCAGGGAGCTGCAGACAGCAATGAGCTCTGCCCTGAGCCTCCTCTTCTGCAGGCTGCACACCCCCAGCTCTCTCAGCCTCTCCTCACAGGGCTGTGCTCCAGGCCCCTCATCAGCTTCACTGTCCTTCTCTGAACACCTTCCAGCATCTCAACATTTCCCTTGAACTGAGGAGCTGTCCTGGAGTCCTGTATACTCCTGAATTCCTCTCCTGCTGTGGCTGAAATGGGAGGGGAAAGCCACCTGGTTCCCCCTCCCCCCTTGCCTGCCCTGTAGGCATGAAGGGGGTGAGCAAAGAGGTCCTGCCCACATGAGGAGTGCCCCCTGCAGTGCCCGCACTGGAATCGGGCTGGGATTGGCTGTGCCCTTTCGCGCCTAAGGGAGTGGTAACTCTGCCTTTTGTCTAGAGAGGGTATAAACATTGGGAGCTTCCTGCCTTTGGGGGTTCCCACCTTGAAGTTCATCCCGCTTGGAGTTGGTTACTGCCTGAACCTTCGTGCCTGCCTGAGAGTTCTCCCCCCCCCCCCCTCACCTGGCCTGGATACAGAAAGAGCTTCAAAGACTGCTTCACCTATTGACACCTTTGTAACCTTAACGACCCTTAATGGTCCCCCTGCAGCTGCTGAAAGGGAACAGAGAGACTGCAGGAGGAAGTCAGCCTGATCGTGAGTTATTTATTAGTAAGAAATGCTATTAATTAACAGCTAAAGCCTTTTCCAACTTCTGACTTCCAAAATAGTCAGATTATCGATGGCATCCCTGTAGATATTCTCAAGCAACTGAATCTGCTAATTAAACTAAACCAATCTTTGTATATATAGTTTTGGGGATAGGTTTTTGAGAAAATAAAATAACTCTATTTCTGTATAAAAATCCCTGACTCGGCCACATTAATTCCTGCCTCCGCAACAGGAGCCTAAAACAGATGCTGTTGTGGATTCTTCTTTTAAATGTTGTTATTTATCTTTGCACATTTGCTGTTTCCTTTACACATTTGCTGTTCTCTTCACTTTCTAACAAACATGTTTAATATAATCTGTCCAAGTAACTGTGGTCTGGTTGATAGGATAGGGCTGGGTGCTAGGTTGGACTGGATGAGCTTGGAGGTCTCTTCCAACCTGGTTGATTCTGTGGTCTGTCTGCTCTAATCTATACACTGGATTAAAATACACTGTGTAATACTGATATCCATTTCATATGCATATTCTCAGTACAGTATTTATCCCTAACTGAAGAAACAATTCACTTTTACAGTTTTAACACTATCCTCCCTTGATTTTTGCAGCTACAGAGAGCCCTGCCAGCACAAACCTGGCAAACAGATTAGAACTTGTTTTTCAGTTGCTACAATAATGAATCTACCTTCACATTTTCCTAATCACCTTTGTACAACACATTTCTTACATACAAATCATCAAAGTTTAAAATACTTTAATTTTTTTCCCTTCTTTTTAGCATCTTGCTCTTTTCTTTGTATTCACAAAAGTGCAACCTGAGACAAGTCCACAACTTCCCCATAAATACTCCTCTGATAAAAGAAAAACAAAATATATTTTTCCTTTAGACAATCTGCATTGATATATTGAAATGGCAGGGAAGGGGGGGGAGGGGGGAGGGTGAAAAAAAAAAAAAAGCTTGCAATGCTTCATTAGTTAATTGCGCAAAGCACAGCTCTTTAGGGGTAAACAAGTGAAGGACATTTGCTGAATGGTCTATGCCCATCATGCATATTATGGTCTAATGGTGCTGGTAATGGTAGGAGGCTCCTGGAGAGTCATCTGTCAAATTAGCACATTGAATTATTTATTGCCTCAGAGTAAAATTATGGAAGGGAGCAGCTGAGACCCATTCCTAAGAAAATACAAGATAAAGGAACAACCCCTCCCCGAAATAACTCCTGCCACTGCCTTGCCTGCTCAGTAATGTTGCTGGTAAATGTTTGAATAGCATGTGAGTGTAAAGATACTGAGAGGTGCGTGTGAGTTCTAATATGCAATAAATACTATACACATATACATTATCTTCATGTCTCTACTGCAAAGACACGAAATCATGTGTAGGTGATTAGCATAATGCTACTCATTTACATACGTGCAACAGTGATCACAGCAATGTTTGCTATAAGTTATACGCTAGGTATGACATCTAAAAGCTCTGCACTGTATTTAATGTATGATTTGTGTTTTAATAAAGTGAAACTATGCACTGATTAAACAGCACACTTCAGTGACACAGCATTCACAGAATCATTGAATCAGTCAGAGTTGGAAGGGACCACAAGGATCAGACAGTTCCAACACCCCTGCAATGACCAGAGACACTCTAGAGCAGGCTGGACACAGCCTTGGCCATCCTACCCTTAAATACCTCCAACCATGGGGCCTCAAACACCTCCCTGGGCAACGCAGTCCAGCCTCTCACTACTCTAATGCTCAACAACTTCCTCCCCACCTCCAGCTTTGCTCCATTCCCCCCCCCCCCCCCCCCCCGGCCTATTACTATCTGACAGCCTCAAAAGTCCCTCCCCAGCTTTTTTGTAGCTCACTTCAGATCCTGGAAGGCCACAAGAAGGTCACCTGGGAGCCTCCTCTGCTCCAGACTCAACAGCCTCAACTCTTGCAGCCTGAACTCACAGCAGAGTTGCTGCAGTCCTCTGAGCATCCTCCTGACCCTGCTCTGCACACTCCTACCCTCCAACAGCTCCACAGCTGCTCCTAGCTTGGTGTCATCTGCAAACTTACTGATGCTGGACTCAATCCCCTTATCCAGATCATCAATAAAGATATTGAACAGGACTAGGCCCAGCACTGATCCTTGGGGAACACCACTAGTGACAGCTGCCAACTGGATGTGGCACCATTCACCACCACTCTCTGAGCTCTGCCATCCAGCCAGTTCCTGATCCAGCACAGAGTGAATCTGTCCAAACCATGAGCTGCCAGCTTGGCTGGGAGCTTCTTGTGGCAGACAGTGTCAAAGGCTTTGCTGAAGTCCAAGTAGACTACATCCACAGCCTGCCCCACATTCACCAGGCAGGGAACCTGATCATAAAAGGAGATCAGGTTGGTGAGGCAGGACCTGCCCTTCCTAAACCCATGCTGGCTGGGCCTGATCCCTTGGCTATCCTGTAGGTGCTTTGTGATGGCACTCAAGATGACCTGTTCCATGCTCTTGCCTGGCACTGAGGTCAGGCTCACAGGTCTGTAGTTTTCTGGCTCCTCCTTATGACCCTTCTTGTGAATGGGTATCACACTGGCAGCTTCCAGTCTTCAGGGACCTCTGCAGTGAGCCAGGACTGCTGATAAATGATGGAGAGTGGCTTGGCCAGCTCAGCTGCCAGCTCTCTCAGCACCCTAGGGTGGATCCCATCCAGTCCCATGGACTTGTGAGGATCCAAATGACACAGCAGGTCCCTTACTTCTTCCTCATGGGTTAGAGAGGGACTATACTGGTCCCTGACTCCATCCACCACTTCAGGAGTCCAGCTATCCTGGAGACAACCTGTCCCACTAGTGAAGATTGAGGCAAAGAAGGTGTTAAGCACCTCTGCCTTTTCCTCATCCTTTGTCACTCTGTTCCCCTCTCTATCTAACAAGGACTGGAGGTTGTCCTTGGCCCTTCTCTGCCATTCAGATATTTAAAGAAATAGTTTTTACCCTTAGTCTGAATTGCTGCCTGCTCCACACAAGTAGGACCCTGCACTTGTCCATACTGAACTTCAAGAGGTTCACCTTTGCCCAGCTCTCTATCCTGTCCAGGTCTTCTGGGATGACAGCACAGCCTTCTGATGTGTACCACCCTGCCCTTCACCCTCCCTGCCCCCACACCCCCATCCCTGCTTTGTATCAGCAGCGAACTTGCAGAGGGTTATATAACTGAACATGTCAACAAGTCAACGGTATCAAACTTTTGAGTACTTATTGGTGTGACTTTTAGCATTTTTCTTGCAATATAAAGTTCAAGGGCTTGACATTTCCTGTTCTAAATAATATAATATTTAGTCTCTTTAACACTGGTATTTCAAAGCTTCCACCCACACAATAGGCACCGGGAGATGAAGGGCGGAAACCTGTAATGTGGAGGAAGAAAGAATCACACTCTTCAGCAGACCAAAAGACAAGCTGATAAATAATACTAGAAATACCTTCCCATATGAGGAAACTTAATCAAAGGAAGCATTTATGTTGGTAAATGCCTGAAAGCTAAAATTTGCATTGACATATTGTGGCACTTTAAAGAGAATACCTATGGTCTGAAAACATTTCTGCTTCGATTTTTACCTCCATGTTAGCTGCTTTCAAAAGCTCAGTAAAACAGCATTTCAGAAAAGACAGTGTGCAATGGATAAAAACACACCCTGAGTCAGTAGTAGTTGTAAAAATCACGCCATTTGCAGGCAGGCTTGCAGATATTTCCCTTTAATTGTGTGTGATTTATAATAGAAATAAAATTGGCAAAGATGACTGGACAAAGAGAGGAAAAAGTTATTTGTCTGTTTAACACTGGATAATTGTTCCTCAATATTTCACATTTAGGTGGCTTGACTCTTTGATGATTATTCATTTGAATAACCTTTGTCTGGAAATGTGAAATGTGCCCTTAGAATGAGATCTGAATGGCTGAAGGACAGCAATTTGTACCTGTCAGTCTAACATTTTACAGTAAGTTTTCCTCTCACAGAGGGGGAATGAAATTATATTTCCACTCCATGTTTGCTGCCTGGTAGAGAGAAGAAAGGACAGAACAACTGAATTACCTCCAAGCCTGTATGAGAAGCAGACCACCACCTAGGTGCTGGGGAACAGACAGTATACAAGTCCACCCTAAAGCTGAAAGAATCTGAAACAAGGCCAACAAGTAAGATTTAATTGCCACTTACTATCAAAACACGTAAAAGAAAATCAGATTCAATGGCAAAACACTGGCATAGCAACCAATAAAGCAAAGCACAGTTGGTCCTACTTTGATTAATATCTTTTAAGTTGACCAGTCCTCTATAAAGATCTAAGTAAATCTGCTCTGAAGAACTGTTTATATACGCTTGCCACAACCAGGCTGTGCCTTGTAAACAGCTGGCATCTGCTCAGGGTCACACACAGGAGCAGAGTCTACTTTTTTTACATATAAAACTATTATCCCAGGGTTAAACCCGCCCCAGATGACTGCAAATTGAGAATTATGATAGAAATCATTTGTAAACAAACTGCTAAGTCCTTACCATGGCAGTAGTAGCCACATTTTTCTCATGTTTCAAATGATCATAGAACCAGGTTGGAAGAGACCTCCAAGATCATAGTATCATATTATCATAGTATCATCAGTGACTCAACCACCTCCCTGGGCAGCCCATTCCAATGCCAATCACTCTCTCTGACAACAACTTCCTCCTAACAGCCAGCCTAGACCTCCCTTGGCACAGCTTGAGACTGTGTCCCCTTGTTCTGTTTCTGGTTGTCTGGGAGAAGAGACCAACCCCACCTGGCTACAGCCTCCCTTCAGGTAGTTATAAACAGCAATGAGCTCTGCCCTGAGCCTCCTCTTCTCCTGGCTAAACAACCCCAGCTCCCTCAGCCTCTCCTCACAGGGCTCTGCTCCAGGCCCTTCATCAGCTTTGTCACCCTTCTCTGGACACCTTCCAGCACCTCCACATCTCTCTTCAATTGAGGAGCCCAGAACTAGACATAGGACTCAAGATGTGGCCTGAGCAGTGATGAGTACAGGGGCACAAGAACCTCTCTTGTCCTGCTGCCAACACTGCTCCTGAGCCAGCCCAGGATGCCATTGGCTCTCTTGGCCACCTGGGCACTGCTGCCTCATCTTCAGCCTACTCTCTCCCAGCACCCCCAGGTCCCTCTCTGCCTGGCTGCTCTCAGCCACTCAGTCCCCAGCCTGTAGCACTGCTTGGGGTTGTTGTGGCCAAAGTGCAGAACCCTGCACTTGGCCTTGTTAAATATCATCCCCTTGGCCTCTGCCCACCTATCCAGTCTGGCCAGGTCCCTCTGCAGGGCTCTCCTACCTTCCAACAGATCCACAGCCGCTTATAGCTTGGTGTCATCTGCAAACTTACTGATGCTGGACTCAATCCCCTCATCCAGATCATCAGTAAAGATATTGAACAGGACTGGGCCCAGCACTGATCCCTAAGGCACACCACTAGTGACAGCTGCCAACTGGATGTGGCACCATTCACCACCACTCTCTGGGCTCTACCATCCAGCCAATTCTTGACCTAACACAGACTGAACCTGTCCAAGCCATGAGCTGCCAGCTTCACCAGGAAATCATGACACTGTTCAAAGTCTGAAGATCAGCTTTTGCCCTCTCTCTGTGAATGTAATTGAAAATATGTCAACTAAGAATTGCATTGGACTGCAAAATGTGAACTGTACAAGGAACAGCCTGAGCCAGTTTGTCCATATTCCTACAGCAGGTGAGTTATAGGTCAGATGAGTTACAGTCGTCTGTATTGGAGGGTTACACAGGCTCCAATTGTGGTGTTTGCAAATCTATTCATGCCCAGACATGTTGTTCCCTCAAAAGGTGTTGCCCTGCCCAAACTTGGGGAAGACAAGTTAAGGGGGACACAGGAGCACAATAAGCCTGGTGCCTTCGAGCCTGGGCTGCCTGCTTGCAAGGTTGAAGCAAACACATTGTGTAAGCTCATGTGCCTAGGGTGGGGATCCACCTGAGCCCACTCTATATTTGGGGGTACCAGACCCGTGGATTTCACCTTATTTGGTATGTTTCGGCCTGATGACAGACCTTTATTGGGCAGAATTGTGGCCAACGACCATCAATCTTGGGGTCAGAGCTCATAAAAGGGAAAATTCAGTGTTCCTGCCACCCTCCTCCACCCGCTGCTCCTGCCTGCTTTGCCACTTTTGGGGCCACCACCGCTGCATGATTCCAACCCACAGCACTTCACACCAGCCCAGGGAAACTGACCAAGGTGCTCCTGGCCAGCTGCTGCCCCAGCCTGTCGTTCCCAGCTCGATCATGCCCTTGGAGCCTTCAGACAGCACACCCCAGTAACACCTGAACTGAGCTATTCAGCCCCACGAGGGTCCACAACGTGGCTTTGCCACACGTATCTGGGATCACCGAGACTGACTCCAGCCAGTGAGTAACTGAGTGATCTCGATTTAAACCAGCATAGACTCTCAGTAATTTTACCAGTGGCACTTTCATGCCACTAGACTCTCTCTACCTAAATCTTTCCAAACCTCTGCTAAATTTCTGATTTTTGCTGTGAATAGACATTCTGTAAAGTAATTTCCCAACTGCATACAAAGAACTTGTGTGGGGTAACTGTATATAGTTTTGGGAAAAGGGAGGGAATTCCTTGTGTATATAATATTAAATTATTTATAACCTTTTAAATTCAGCCTCATATTTCTTCCCCCCAAAACCCAGACAAACCTCCTTCAGAACATCGTCACAGCAAGGATCTATATCAAAACTTGGAGTGCTTTTGTTTGCTTTGATCAGTTTGATTAAATACATTTATATATGTGGTAATCCATCTTTAATCTAGCATTTCCTTCATGTTCCTGAGTGTAATAAGGCCATGCTGGATGAGGCTCTGGCAAGCCTGCTCTAGTGTAAAGTGCCCCTGGGCATGGCAGGAGGGTTGGAATTGGATGATCCTTCTGGTCCCTTCCAACCCTGACTGATTCTGTGATTCTATGATATGTCTGTAGTGAAAATTTGTCTCAGTTCTGATTAAAATTTCCCAGAGACTCAAATATAGTTGATAGAACCAACAACAATTTATAGGATGCCATTCTCTCTTCCCCCTTCTATCCTAAAAGAAAAGGAAATAGATGGAGAGAGAGAAAAGGTAAAGCACATCGAAATAAATAATCTCACTGTGATTTGGAAGTTAGAAGAAGAGAAGTTTAATAAATAAAAGGTATATGAGGTAGGGAAGTTACAAATGAGTAGGGAAGGGAAAACAAGATACAAAACATGTAAATATAGAACCAGATTTGATGGCAATGGGGTTTGTCTGCCTCATGGTGATGATGGCCACGTGGTGAAACAAAGAGCAGAAGGAAGCAGGAATGGTGATTGCTGGTGAGCAGGAGGGCGGGGGGAGAGAGAGAACAGGAAGTCCCCCTTCTTTTATGGATCTTAGCAAGGGGAAGTGGGCTAAACCACCACTCCTGGTAGTTTTCAGACCCACCCCTGTGGAGGGGTTAAGACCACCTGGGTTCAAGACCACTCCCCCAGGTGGGTTAACCCCGTACAGAATTATTATCTTCTTACTTTTGGGAAATTCTGTGGATTATGTACATAAATTTCATATACTTCATCACTATACTTCATCAGTGCTGGGCCCCATCCTCTTTAACATCTTCATAGATGACCTGAATGAGGGCATGGAGTCAGTCATCAGCAAGTTTGCAGATGACACTAAGCTGGGGGCAGATGTGGCTGGGTTGGAGGGCAGAAGGACTCTGCAGCGGGACCTTGACCACCTGGACAGATGCACAGAGTCCAAGGGGATGGCTTCAATAGCTCCAAGTGCAGGGTGCTGCACTTTGGCCACAGCAACCCCATGCAGAGATACAGGCTAGGGTCGGAGTGGCTGGAGAGCAGCCAGACAGAGAGGGATCTGGGGGTGCTGATTGATACCCACCTGAACATGAGCCAGCAGTGTGCCCAGGTGGCCAAGAGAGCCAGTGGCATCCTGGCCTGCATCAGGAATGGTGTGGTCAGCAGGAGCAGGGAGGTCATTCTGCCCCTGTACTCTGCACTGGTCAGACCACACCTTGAATACTGTGTTCAGTTCTGGGCCCCCCAGTTTAGGAGGGACATTGAGATGCTTGAGCGTGTTCAGAGAAGGGCGACAAGGCTGGGGAGAGGCCTTGAGCACAGCCCTACAAGGAGAGGCTGAGGGAGCTGGGATTGGTTAGCCTGGAGAAGAGGAGGCTCAGGGGAGACCTTATTGCTGTCTACAGCTACCTGAGGGGAGGTTGTGGCCAGGAGGAGGTTGCTCTCTTCTCTCAGGTGGCCAGCACCAGAACAAGAGGACACAGCCTCAGGCTGCACCAGGGGAGATTTAGGCTGGAGGTGAGGAGAAAGTTCTTCACTGAGAGAGTCATTGGACACTGGAATGGGCTGCCTGGGGAGGTGGTGGAGTCGCTGTCCCTGGAGCTGTTCAAGGCAGGACTGGACATGGCACTTGGTGCCATGGTCTGGCCTTGAGCTCTGTGGTAAAGGGTTGGACGTGATGATCTGTGAGGTCTCTTCCAACCCTGATGGTACTGTGATACTGTGATACTGTGATACTATGTTACAGGTTGCTTTCTCAACAAATATAGAGCTACACAGTACTAAACTGCATCAGAAAACTTCCTGAGATTAGATAAGACAATATATTAGGAGGAAGTTGTTGTCAGAGAGAGTGATTTGCCATTGGAATGAGCAGCCCAGGGAGGTGGTAGAGTCACTGTCCCTGGAGGTGTTGAAGCCAAGCCTGGCTGGGGCACTTAGTGCCATGGTCTGGTTGATTGGACAGGGCTGGGTGCTAGGTTGGGCTGGCTGAGCTTGGAGCTCTCTTCCAACTTGCCTGATTCTATGAACTCAAACTCCCTCAGCCTGTGTAGATAACAGAGGTCCTCAAGCCCTCTGATCATCTTTGATCTGTCACATCTTTGCAGTGTCCAATAGATAATAGAACCATAGAATTTCATGGGCTGGAAGGGACTTTGAAAGATCATTCAGTCCAATCCACCTGCCAGAGCAGGATCACCTAGAGCTGATCACAGTTACTGAAGTCTAGGATCTATACTTCCGATTGTTATGGCAGTTGTACATTGGTGTTGAAAGGAAGGTTTTTTTATATGAAATACAGTTTGTTTGAAATTAAATTTGGAATTTGTTATCAAGGAGGCATGTTTAGGTGCTCCAGGAGACACCACTCCTTTGAGTCCTTGTAACTGAGGTTAGCAATTTACGTAATAGTCCAGAAGACAAGCTCCATGAAGTTAGCTTTGTTCAACTGCTTCATGGGGGGAAAAAGGCACATTAAAAGACAAAGTGAAGCACGCTTCAGCTGTAAGATCAAAGACAAGGACCATAGCAGGTGTGAATTCTTTTAAGAACGGGGAGTACTGGGATACAAAATGCCCTCTCCCTGTTCTCATATTTGGATCGCACGGGGACCAGAGCTATGTGAGTGCAGGAGGTTTATGGTAGGTGCAGAGCACACAGGGATGGAATATGGACAAAGGAAAAGACATGAAACTTTATTGGAAGATCAGCAGAGGACCACACTACGGAAGCCTGAGCACCTAACACAGCATAATATTAAGTCATGCATGGTACTAAGGAGAGCAGTAGTGAGGACTGTGGAAGTATATGGACAGCTAAATTTAGTAACACCAAGGGAAGGGAGAAGGAGTGAAGAGACTGAGCAGGAATATGTTTTGAAGATCAGGATAAATATTGATTGATGTGTCTATCTTCTTGTAATGTTCTTCAAATAATAGGCTTAATGGTTAATGTTTTTTGGAGTTGGTAGAAATGAGGGCTGGTGCCCTTCTCTGCTCAGCATAGTCTTTTTGTGCTAAGAAATTGTGGCCGTTTGAGCTGATCCTCTAGCTCAGACATAGGGGAGAGATGAACATCCCAGGGATAGGCCACATAAATGGCAACAATAGATAAATTAATATAATTTCATTGGAGCATCAAGAACTTAATGTCTAGAAGCACAGTTTGTTCTATATTGCTTGTGGTGTACAATTTGGGTGGCAACTGGCAACTTCACATCCTCTACATTATGCTGCCCAACAACTGCAGACTCATCTGAGAGCTCAGGCCTAGCAGACAACTTCAATTTGTCTCCAACAGCTTCTACAGTTGCTATTCCAAAGGTCCACTTAAAACCCTTGGGATCCTTAAAACAGCCTTCTCTCAGAAAGTCAATTCCCAAGATGCAAGGTGCATTTGGACCCGTTACAATGGCATGCCTTCGCCAATCACTTCCAGTCAAACTCATCTCTGCCTCTAACCTTGTCAATTCTTGAGAGCCTCCTGTAATTCCAGAAATAGTAATAGACTCCATTCCTTTACAGTTTGAAGGCATCAATGTGCATTGTGCACCCGTGTCCACTAGAGCCCTGTATTTCTGAATTTTCAAGGTACCAGGCCATTTAACATATACATTCCAGTATATTCTGTTGTCTTCCTGGTCCCTGGCCTCCGCCTGGTAAGAGGCAGGGCCCCCCTAATGTTGGCCATTACAATTGCAATTGGCACAGTGTTTAGTGGTGTTAGTTGAATCATCACCAGAACCATCTGAGTCATGTGGTGAAACTGAGGCGACTACTCTTTTAGGCTTCTCACTCTGTAACTCTCTCACTCTTTTTAGGAGAAGAGAGGTAGGTTTTCCATGCCATTTATCCATGTTTTCACCAAACTGGTCACGTAGGATTAACCAAAGAGACCCACGTGACTGTTGTCTATTTTTTAGTGAGTTTGGTTGAATTGGTCTTCTAGGAAGACGCCTATCCCTGATGGCTGAGACATGTACCCACTCTGAGGGTGAAGAAGAAAGTTCAGTGTCCTTTGCCAACTGGGATAGGGAGGTTTTAAATTCCTCCTTGCGTTGTTTCATGCTATCTTTAATCTCTTCAGTCATAGTATTTATGGCTGACACCATAGCATTAACCGTAAGGCTATCCTCCATTTGCCTCATTTGATCAGCGAATTCACCCACGGTCATAGAAGTTGTTGCATCATCTTTCCCCACCATTTCACTTGCCAATGTATGGGCATAATTAGAGGGGGCAAGCTGGATAAGTTTCTTTAGGAGAGCTCGGCTCATTGGTATCTCCTCAGGGTTCTCTGTTGTATAATCTCCATAGATTAGCTCTCTTATGGCCATCTCTCGCAAGCACTGAACCCCCTGTTCAATTGTATTCCAGCGTAAGGGTCTCCAGGGTAAATCATCCCTGTTAGGGTACCGCAGTACCACAGCTGTCAATACGCGTGACCAGAGGTTAGAGTTGCCACCGAGATGTCCTAAGTGTTTATCTATGCCATTGTCTCTCGAGAAAACTCCCAACTGCCTTACTGTTGGAGGGTTTATTTTTATGGTGTCCATGCCTCCATGCCAGCATCTGTTCAGCCAACTCATCAGCAGTTCTCGCTCTTTCTGGGCATAGTCTTGCCTAATATGCCTGACCTCCTTCCTTGGCAACGGGGCTCCCTCCTCATCATCACTATCGTCACTATCATCCGTCTCCTGAATATGTTTTTCCTTTGCTTTTGCCTTTCCACTCCTTGTGCCCACAAGGGTACTGGCCTTCACACCAGCCGATGTACCTTCTCCTGGATCCTCTTCCTTTTGTTCTCCCCCTTCACCCGCTGGCTTCTGCTGCTGCAGCTTCGCCTATCTTCCCCGGCTGCTGTTTTGGCTACTGCTGCTTCTGCTGCTTCGCCGCCGCTTGACCCCTCCCCATCTCCCTTAAGGTTATTGTATTGTTGTTTGTTTTTTTTTTTTTTTGTTTTTTGTTTTTCCCTTCCTTCCTTCTCTAGTTATTATTTCTCTTTACATTGTTATACTTATATTATAAGAAAATACAATTTCATCTTTCCCTGACTTTCAAAAAAGTAGGGGGGTTTGTGTTGTGAATTTCTTCCCGGGGGAGGGATCAGCCCAAACCCGGGACAGAAATGCAAAGTGCTCAAAAACCTCTCCCTGGTTGTTAGCTGCCTCAGTGCACAATCCTCAGCAGACTGCAGACAGAAAGGTCCAGTCCTAGAACCTATGGTGCTTGACATAGAATCATAAAATCAGTCAAGGTAGGAAGGGACCACAAGGGTCACCCAGTTCCAGCCCTCCTGCCATGCCCAGGGACACCCTACCCTAGATCAGGCTGCACACAGCCTCAGCCAGCCTGGCCTCAAACACCTCCAGCCATGGGGCCTCAGCCACCTCCCTGGGCCTCTCACCACTTTCATGCTGAACAACTTCCTCCTCAGTCTGAACCTACCCATCTCCAGCTTTGTTCCATTGTCATGCAAGAGACACAGGCTCTGGCAGCAAGAGTTAAGGTAGGAAAGAGAGGCCAACTGCTGAGGAAGGAGCATCTTCTGGTGCACAAAGTATTAAAGTGCACAAAGATTAAGGTGTAAATGTCCCAGATGAGATATGCTAGGAGCAGAAGGATTCATGCACAACTAGCAAGGACTGTTTGGGTATTGTGAGACTTGTAAGCAAGTTTGTTCCATATAATCTTTCCAAAGGGTTGTAGGATGTACTCAGTTGGAGCAAGTTTGATGAAACAAAATATCCAGGCTGGGTGGGGAATGGCTGAGAGCAGCCCTGAGGAACAGGCCCTGGGGGTCTGGGCTGATGAGCCTGCAGTGTGAGTGCAGCCCAGACACAACCCTGTGCTGGGCTGCAGCAAGAGCAGTGTGGGCAGCAGGGCAAGGGAGGGGATTCTGCCCATTGGCTCTGCTCTCCTCACACCCCACCTGCAGTCCTGGGTGCAGTTCTGGAGCCCCCAGCACAAGAAGGACATGGAAGTGTTGGAGGCAGTGCAGAGGAGGCCACCAAGATGCTGAGAGGGCTGCAGCAGCTCTGCTGTGAGCACAGGCTGAGAGAGTTGGGGCTGTGCAGCCTGGAGAAGAGAAGACTTTGAGGAGACCTTGGAGTGGCCTTCCAGGATCTGAAGGGGGCTACAGGAGGGGAGGGACTATTGAGATGGTCTGGGAATGACAGGATGAGGAGGAATGGTTTTAAACTGGCAAAGGGGAGATTGAAACTGGATGTTAGGAAGAAGTTGTTTGCAGTGAGGGTGGTGAGACACTGGCACAGGTTGCCCAGGGAGGTTGTGACTACTCCCTTCCTGGAGGTGTTCAAGGCCAGTTTGGATGCGGTCTTGAGTGACCTGTTCTAGTGGGAGGTGTCCCTGCCTGATGCAGGGGATTAGAACTGGATGAGCTATTGAGTTCTCTTCCAACCTAAACCATTTTATAAACACAGATTGGAAAGGTCATAATGGTGTGAACACAGCTTGGCAAAACACAGCAATTTTACCTTAGAAGATAGCATAGAAATAGCGTTTTAATTTGTAATAATTGTGCTTTATGTCCTGTGCATGAGGGGGAAATGTTTGCAAAACAAAATTCTTGTTACATGATCAGCCACCTATATATATACATGTTTGTATACAGAACCATAGAATCATAAATCAGGTTGGAAGAGACCTCCAAGATCATCCAACCCAACCTAGCACCCAGCCCTGGCCAATCAACCAGACCATGGCACTAAGTGTCTCACCCAGGCTTTACTTCAACACCTCCAGGGAAGGTGACTCCACCACCTCCCTGGGCAGCCCATTCTAATACCAATCACTCTCTCTGACAACAACTTCCTCCTAACATCCAGCCTATATTTTTCTAAAGGAACACTATCTTTATACCCACAGGACTTGCCAACTTTATTTGGAGAGGAGAATTCTTTTGAAAATAGTTGCAGATTCAAGTTTCAGGTTGAAAGTTTAAGGCTAAACACCTCCAGGCCCTGTCCCCCTGCTTAAGGCTAGGCTGGATGAAGCTGTGGCCAGCATGATCTAGGGTAGGGTGTTTGAAATTAGATGATCCTTATGGTCACTTCCAACCCTGACTGATTCTATGATTCTATGATTCATTAAAGGTAGATATTCAGTCTCAGTTTACTATTTTAAGTCTAATTGCAGCTGATGCAAACTAAACGACTAAGGCAATTTATCTACATTTGTTAATTGCAGAACTCATAATTCCAGTCTTTTACAATAGGAATAGTATAGAATCATAGAATCATAGAACCAGTCAGTGAAAGATCTGGTTGTAGAAGCTTTATCTGCTAACCATGTTTGCTTTTCCACAGTGTTCTTGAGCAAACACACACGCAATAGCGCTGGGTAATGAACACAATTCCTTTCCACTTTATTTTATGACTGATAATGATGCTGGATGATTAGTCTGGCATATTTCTTTCTCCTTTGGGTTTGTTGTAAAAAAAAAACAAAACACTTGAATTGCATATTTCATTTCTTGAGCTGGCAAAGAGCTGGGGGGGGGGGGGGGGGGGGGGGGGCGGGGAATAACTGTTGAGAAACAAGCTGGATTTGCCAAGCGCTTGTAGTTTTAGTGAGATGTGGGTTTTGCTACATGGGAACTCATGCGATTTGAAATAATTATGTTGTTGAGCACATGTACAGTACTACAGATGTTTAAGTGTTATATTGTGAGTGTTTATGGAAGTATAGACTATATAAAGTAATACATAGCATATTATGCAATATTATATACATTAATACATAAACCTAATACATGTTATTTGCAAGCGCTAGCACATTCCGATGAACTCCACTCTTGTAACTGCCTCACCGAGATATTATCACAACAATTACTGCTTCCATTTTAATTCTGCTCATGCACACAGCTTATTTACAGAGCTCATAATTTGCAGGATCCCTTTTTTTGAACAACACAGTAATTGAAATCTTCCCCTCTGTTTACACGTTCATAAAAGCGCCCTTGCTCCACACACCTTTTACGACCAAACTCAGGTTGGGCCATTGAACATTTGCATTTTTGTGGAGATACAAAGATTCCTTTTGATTTTTTTTTCCCTCCCCCCACTCTGATGAAAGGCCACTGTTTGTTGAGGTTTCTAGCATTTACTGCTGTCTTTGCTATGTGCCCGGCTCTGTTTATATTAAGTGACCTCTAAGTCTCTAGTCTAAAGCAATAAAACGCAGGCTTCCTGCCTTATTGATTGGGCGAGTCCTATTTTCACGCTAATAAAATGGAATCCAGTTTACTAAAATACACTTTCAGCCCGTGTCTGTAAATGAACCAGCTTCTTGACAATTTTGGAAGAGGTCAGCCTGGAGTAAGTAGGTCATACCTGTGGTAAATCAACTTGCAGGAACAGATCATTGGACGCTATAAAAATCAGGAGTGGGTTTGGTGTTTTTTGTTTTGTTTTGTTTTGTTTTTAAGAGGCTGGCTTGAACCCTCCTTAACCAGAAAATAACATCTGACCTTGGCAGCGAAATTTATCACAACATTCCAATTAAAACTTGGCAGCCACCTCAGCAATCTGTCGCTCTGCTACCACTGACCTTATTGCAGGAAACATATGTGGGAGGGGAGGTGCAGGTAGGCTGCCAGCTCTCCTATTGAATGTGAAGGATATAAGCACAAGATCTTCTGGTGCTGCCTGAGATTTACTGAGGGCTAATTATCATACTTTCCCAACAAGGAAATTACTGGGTGCTTAATGATGTTGATAATCATTCAGTATATGTTGGTTCTTTTTTTGTTGTTCAGTTCTAAGTATGTGCACATTAATATTAACGTGGCTCTGCCTACACCTTGTGCCTCATGATGGATGAATACTGCCTGATATAACAAATAATTGCTCAGTTTTCTGGAATATTAAATCTGAGAAGGAATGTTCTAGGCTATCTTGTGGCTTGTTGTGCCTCCCCTCCAAAAAAGTGTAAAGTGAAAGCCCACTCAAGCTGAGTTACTTGTAATGTAAGGCTTCCAAAAATGTTATTTTCTGTTCTGCTGGACTGATTAACACAGGTTTTCCTTGCAGAGCATGAAGTGGGTGTGTGACAGCTCTGCAGGTCTGCAGGTCTGCAGTACAGTGCAGGACAGACCCTTGAAGCAGCTGAGCCCAGCTTACTCCACTGCTCTCGACTTGAGTGCTGTGCCCAGTCCTGGGCTCCTGAATTCAAGAGAGATGTTGAGGTGCTGGAAGGTGTCCAGAGAAAGGCAACAAGGCTGGGGAGGGGCCTGGAACACAGCTCTGTGAGGAGAGGCTGAGGGAGCTGGGGGTGTGCAGCCTGCAGAAGAGGAGGCTCAGGGCTGACCTCACTGCTGTCTACAACTGCCTGAAGGGAGGCTGAAGCCAGGTGGGGCTGGGCTCTGCTGCCAGGCAAGCAGCAACAGAACAAGGGGACACAGCCTCAAGTTGTGGCAGGGCAGGTCTAGTCTGGATGTCAGGAGGAAGTTGTTGCCAGAGAGAGTGATTGCCATTGGAATGGGCTGCCCAGGGAGGTGGTGGAGTCACTATTGCTAGAGGTGTTCAAGAAAAGACTGGTTGGGGCACTTGGTGCCATGGTCTGGTTGATTGACTAGGGCTGGGGGATAGGTTGGCCTGGATGATCTTGGAGGTCTCTTCCAACCTGCTTGATTCTATGATTCTATGATTCTATGATTGAGTCCAATCCCTCTGCCACAGCAGGACCACACAATCTAGCTCAGGTCACAGAGGAACACATCCAGACAGGCCTTGAAAGGCTCCAGAGAGGGAGACTCCACAACTTCTCTGGGCAGCCTGTGCCAGTCTCTGTGACCCTTACAGTCAGAAAGTTCTTCCTTATATTAAGCTGGAACCTCCTGTGCTGCATCCATTGTTCCTTGTCCTACCCCAGAGAGCAGTGAGCAGAGCCTGTCCCCCTTGTTCTGACTCCCAGCCCTCAGAATTTTATAAACATTTATTAGTTCCCCTCTCAGTCTTCTCAGACTAAACAGCCCCAGGTCCCCCAGCCTCTCCTCACCAGGCAGTGCTCCAGACCCCTCATCATCCTTGTAGCCCTCTCCAGCAGATCCCTGTCCCTCTTAAACTGGGGAGTCCAAAACTGAAGGCAGTAATCAAGATGAGATCTCAACAGGGCAGAGTAGAGGATAAGGAGAACCTCCCTTGGTGTGCTGGAGTTTCTGACTCTGATTCCCATGCTGGGGCAGGATTTTGTAACATCAGGTGATATCTTTAGGCACCTTACATGCTTTCACTCTGTCATACCTGCCTATCGATCCTAGTTTGATGTAATAGAAGTTTTAGTTACATTTTCTTCAGCAGTTTTTCAACAAATTTCCCATCTTTTAATTCAGCAGACTTTTAAACTGGTCAGGCTGTTCTCCTCTCCTCCACAGGCTACATTCTGCTGAGTACTTACAGGCAGAACTCCCATGAAAAATGGAAACTGCATCTCACTGAAAGTTTGTCTATGCTATAAATCAAGTGTCTGAAATACATACTGCTTTTAACACATAAAAAACAGTAGCAGCTAATACACCACAGGTGTGCACCAAGCAGTACTATGTGTTGGCAAAAAGAATGATCTCAAGGTTTAGGTCAGTGGAAGAAATTTGTTTCTAATGAGCTGAATTTGCCATATAGATTTACTTTTCTTACTTTATTGGTTGTAAGGAGACTGTAGAAGAGTCTCTATACTAAAATCTCATGACTTGGATTTCACCATTCTGACCAGAGAAATTAGGCAAGCTGATTTTTCTCATTCCCATGTATCCTTGATTGTGATTAGGCTATTTTTTAATGTAAAACAGTCATCATGCTTCATGTGCTGATATTTTGTTATTGATGTTTTGTTGTGCCATCTCCTTCACTATATTAAAACGCTCCTTTGTAATTTTCTGATTGAGTTCTAAGAAGAGGCTATATCTATCTGAAAGGAGGTTGTAGCCAAGGGGGGTTGGTCTCTTCTCTCAGGCAACAGAACAAGGGGGCACAGTCTCAAGCAGTGCCAGAGGAGGTCTAGGCTGGATATTAGGAGGAAGTTGTTGTCAGAGAGAGTGATTGGCATTGGAATGGGCTGCCCAGGGAGGTGGTGGAGTTGCTGATCATGGACGTGTTCAGGAAAGGCCTGGATGAGGCACTTGGTGACATGGTCTGGTTGACTGAAAAGGGCTGGGTGCTAGGTTGGACTGGATGAGCTTAGAGGTGTCTTCCAGCCTGGTTGATTCCGTGATTATATGATTCTGATTCTATGATTCTCAGTCTTGATTTATTCCCCTATGCTGATGCCAATCAGTTTGTGAGATTTATTGTTTTAGGATGCTCATTCTCCATAACTTTTGTCAGAATATGGGAATTGTGTTGTCCATTTAAGAAACTGGTCTATTTCCTGTGTAAGTGAGAATTTAATGCAGTAAATTCTTGTGTTATGCATTATTTAGTGGCTCAAATGAGGTGAGCAGAGAGTTCCTTCTAATTTTTATCATCTATACACTTATATAATTCAGACTACACTGAATAAGGTCTAGACTTAATAGTTTCTTTGCAGAGTCAGGAGATACAATGAATTAGTGTGACTGTGGCAACTGCAGCAGTAGTTACTCCCATTGGGTTCACCATCAGTCTGGATGAATTTCAGAAGATAGAGAACATACATGTCTGAACAAATACACCTTTCCTAAAAGGCAAAGAGACTGAAAAAAAAAAAAACCCAACAATGGAAAGAGGCAAGAGTGAAGTCTTAATGATAAATTAAGCTTATTTGCTTGGTGCTAATGGCTAGCTTTAGTTCTCTGCTACTCTACTGCAGAACAGCAGACAGGCATTCAGCATAGTACCCAGGGAAAACAGAGAAGGAGCCTCTCTGAAATTCAGATAGCATAGCTGCACAAAACAATGTAGAGTCATGAAATGACCCTGCTCTGAATCTTCTGCCAAACTGACTCTGAAGTAATTACTCCTCATTCATGAGCACTCTGTTCCAGCTAGTGATATGCTGGCCACTTCTAAATTGATTCCTTCTCCTCTGCCAGCAGCTTCACAGTATGTACATGTCTGTGGGTTTGGTGGTGGTTTATTTTCATGTGGGTTGTTTGGGGATTTTTGTGTTTTGTTTTGTTTAGATTTTTTTTTTAGTTCAGCAAGATTTATTTATTTTTTTAAATTCTGTATTAAAGAAATAAGAAATAAAATTCATATATAAAGCAACTCACGTTTTCAGGTTCTGCTTCACAAAACAGCCTTAGCGATGGCCTCTTTCCAAGGAAGATATCTTACTCAGTATGCATATAGACACTACTATGCCATTATTAAGATGCAAGCCTGCAGGATCTTCCCACAGGACACGAGTGATGTTTACTTTCACTCTGTCTTACTTTATTAGGTTCTACTACTGTATTCTCTATAACATATTTCTATTATTCATAATATGTTTGCTTGTGTTTTTTTTTCCTTCAGTCTGAATTACTGCAGACTTAATAGAGTTCTATTGGGTACAATTATTATTGTCCATATTCTGTCCCAGCTATGAGCATTCCATACAGAGAGGTTGAAGGCAGAAAACCATTTCATATCCTTATGTAGTGAGCACAGAAGCTACCCTTCATCCAGTGAAAGGAGGATGTGCTTCCTTATCTGTTCTTCTGGGCTTATAGTTTCATTAAGTATTCATTTGATGAAGCACAGAGCAGTCTTGGCAGCAGAGTTGTGGTCTCTTTATCTCAGAAGTGAGTGCCCTAATCATAGTGCTAGAGCCTCACACTCATTCTTGTGAGCTCTTTCCGGTCAAATAAATTCTGAGTTTCTTCTGCACAGTGGCATCTTTAGCAGAAGGGCTATGCCTTGCCTGCCTCACTAGCCAGCTTGTATCCTAGTGTCTTTAATATGGATATGAACACCCATAGCAGGAGGTGAGATTGAATCTCTGTGTCTCACTCGTATAAAGAAAATCAAATTCAATCTACTGAGCTGCAAACTTTTTTCTTTGTTGTACTTCTATGTGTCTGATGCAACAGCAGCTTGAAGAGATACAAGTTCTGCTGGAGTGTGTGAGGTTAGCTCACTAAAGAGGGACACAATCTTTAGCCACTCTGAGGAAAAGTTAGATAGTTGGGAAACTTCAAAGTCACAGAGTAGTTTATGAGGTTCAGACACCTCCAGTCTTAGCTGGCAATTGAGAATAGAGTCGTGATTTAGAACTTCAGTGACAAACTTCATCTCTACTCCTGCATTCTTTAAATCCCTGATTGGATTTGTCCCTAAAACACTGTGGGTGTCCTTTAAGACCAGTATGATTTTGTAGTACAAGTGCAGCACATTGGCAGACTCTTAAACAGGTATTTCCTCCAGATGAAAATAGCTCATTGGAACAACCTCTTCTTATTAAAAACTGCAACCTGATTAAAATTTCCTTCTAAAGCCTGCCCTAGAAATACAATGGCCAAGATTAAATGAACAATATTCTGCCGTGACTTAAATATACCATCCAAATTAAACGAAAAACATGATTGAATACAACAAGGTCCCTGGATTATTGAGGCAATATTTGCATTCTTATCTTCATTTCACAAATATGTGCCTGATACACCTGAATACACTAAGAAGGAATAGATTCAAACAGATTAATGATTGTGATTGAAAACAGATACTCAGCCCTGACATATGATACGGATTTCACAGGGAAAGTCTGTTGTTTATCAGGGATTTCTCTGAGACAGAAACTGAGAAGATTAGGAAGCAGAGTATTATCTGAAAGTGTAGTTGAAAGGCCACTGGAGTAGAACATGTACCAACTGTTAATTAGCTCTCACAACTGCATCAGAAAAAGCCATCATGTTTTCACTGCCAGAAACAGTTAGAAACTGCTTAGCAATTATTTTTTAACCACATGGTTAGAATAAATATGAAGAGGGCATTTAAAGTTAATACAAGTGTTTAATGATATTGCTGTTTTTTACTGTAATAGCAATTTGCAAGTTTCTCAAGTTCTGCAGTATAATTTTCCCAAAAAGAAAGAGGAGGTTTTTCCAGGAAAGAGGAAAGGTAAGAAGGAAGAAAAAGGAAGGAAGGAAGAAAAAAGGAAGGAAGGAAGGAAGGAAGGAAGGAAGGAAGGAAGGAAGGAAGGAAGGAAGGAAGGAAGGAAGGAAGGAAGGAAGGAAGGAAGGAAGGAAGGAAGGAAGGAGGGACATCTAAACAAATAAAAGAAACCTAAAAAAATAAACAAATTACAAACAAGCAGGCAGCACAATACTATAAACTTGAAATGTCCACAAAGATGTTTGTCTCAAAGACTGCTCCATCAATGTTCTTATTGTAACCATTTGCTGACTAACAAAACAAAATCCCCTCCTCAATTTGGTGGCAAATTTCTTTCTTCCTTTTGGCTTCTGTGACTTGGTAGACCTAAAACTGGTGTCATTGACCCAACAGGCTAAAAAGTTCATTAGCACTGATATTTTCAATCATCTTAAGTTAGCTGTTTTTTTTCCACTGCTCTCTGCAAGATTTCCTTGGACTTGGATCAGACACTGTGAACTTAGGCATCCCCTAAACTCAAAATCAGGATGCAACAAGTTGAATGTCAGTCTCATACTCAATATGACAGTTAAGGAAAAAGGAAAAAAAAACAAACACACACGCACACAAAAAACAACCATACCAAAACCCAGACAGACAGTTTATTTGTACATAAGACACCTCCAGGCACGGTGCCTCCACCACCTCCCTGGGCAGCCCATTCCAATGCCAATCACTCTCTCTGACAACAACTTCCTAACAACATCCAGCCTAGACCTGCCCTGACACAGCCTGAGGCTGTGTCCCCTTGTCTGTTGCTCATTGCCTGGAAGAAGAGCCCAACCCCACCTGGCTATAGCCTCCCTTCAGGTAGTTGTAGACAGCAATGAGCTCTGCCCTGAGCCTCCTCTGCTGCAGGCTGCACACCCCCAGCTCCCTCAGCCTCTCCTCACAGGGCTGTGCTCCAGGCCCCTCATCAGCTTCATTGCCCTTCTCTGGACACCTTCCAGTATACTTCAAAAATGGCAGCAACAGAGACATTCTTCCTGTAACACTGGTCAGTGAATGGATGTTTCTTCCAAAACTCAAGGTCTAATTGAAGGAAGAAATTAAAATTTTAGGTTATGAAACATATTTGTCACCTGCACACCACATTTCTCCTAGATGTAAGAGAGGTTTACTTTTTATCATCTCACTCTTGACAGAATTTGACTAAAAATCGTTCTGAAACTGTGGAAATAAAGAAAAAATCACACAGATTTTGAGTGTCTGCTTTAGTGTTTGCTTGTGTCCCTCTACTGGTAGAATAAAAATCAGCTCCATGTATTCACCCTTTCCATTTTTGTGTTTCTTGTGTTGCTATCAGCATTTCAGGAATTTCAGATGATTTTTTAAATCACAGCAAATGTGTACTGAAAAAAATGTCTTCAGATACTGAATCCTGTAATTTATGTGGTGATAACAGGCCTTAAAATATTTTAAAAAGACAGGGCTATAAACTCTGAAAAGTTGAAATATCATAGTAGTCCAAGACAGAAATTCATCCAAATTGACATGGGCAGAAACACTGAGTGCAGTCTCAACAAGTTTGCTGCCCACACCAAGCTATGCAGTGCAGCAGCCAGGCTGGAGGGCAGGATCCACCCAGAGGGCCTGGGACAGGCTGCAGAGGTGGGCACAAGCCAACCTCAGGAGGTTCAACAAGATCAAGGACAAGGTCCTGCATCTGGGTTGGGGCAATGCCAAGCACTAATCCAGGCCGGGCAGTGAGTGGCTGGAGAGCAGCCTTGAGGAGAGGGACTTGGGGGTGCTGCTGGAGGAGAAGCTCATCAGGAGCCAGCAGTGTGCACTTGTAGCCCAGAGAGCAAGCAGAGCCTGGGCTGCAGCAGCAGCAGTGTGGCCAGTAGGGCCAGGGAGGGGATTCTGTCCCTCTGCTCTGCTCTGCTGAGACCCCACCTGGAGTACTGCATCCAGCTCTGGAGCCATTGTTGCCATTTTATGCCCTATACTTGTGTGACGGTTGGCTCTTACCTGCACCCCCACTCATATGAAATCACCCAGACTAGACTCGGCCAGCTGGAATTTAAGGAATGAAGCTTTAAAATTACAGATTAGCACAACATACAAACAGAAAGTTACAAAATTTACAGCCACATACAGAAATCATGGAATCAGTTAAAAATAATACAGAAACACAACAGCCCTCCCAGAAACCAGAGTTCCCAGAAGGGTTTCCCAATCATAGAATCAGAGAATGAACCAGGTTGGAAGAGAACTCCAAGATCATCCAGCCCAACCTAGCATCCATCCCTAGACAATCAACCAGACCTGCCCTCATGCAACTTGAGACTGTGTCCCTTTGTTCTGTTGCTGGTTGCCTGGCAGAAGAGACCAACCCCACCTGGCTACAGCCTCCCTTCAGGTAGTTGGAGGCAGCAATGATCTCTGCCCTGAGCCTCCTCTTCTGCAGGCTGCACACCCCCAGCTCCCTTGGCCTCTCCTCACAGGGCTGTGCTCCAGGCCCCTCCCCAGCCTTGCTGCCCTTCTCTGGACATGTTCCCGTACCTCAACATCTCTCTTGAATTGAGGGGCCCAGAATTGGACGCAGCACTAATGAGTGGCCTGACCAGTGCTGAGTATGGGGGAAGAATATCCTCCCTTTCCATCCCTTTACCTTATCCCAGAGTTTGTCTTATATTTAAGGTGAATCTGGATGATTGCTCAGGGGGGTTAGAAAGCAGAAGGACTAGTTACACAGAAAGCAGGCTAGAGAGAAAAATGCAGGCACCAGCTGCATCAGAGAACCACTCTGTTATCTATATTTATGTTCTTGTTCTTATCCATCTCAGCAAGCCTGTGAATGCAGCAAACATCACCACTGTTTCCTTTTCACAACCTATTGTCTTATTCTTCTTGCCAAAATATTCCAGCTAGTCTCAGACTTGCCCTGGAATGTTCACCTCTCTACTCAGAGACTCAAACAGTTTTCCACTTCTGGGTTTTCTTGTTCCCTAATTTTTAAATGTCTGAGCTAGAAATCCAGCTCAAATGGCCACATGGCTGAAGCATTTTAAAGGGATAATATTTTGCAGACTCCTGAATGTTTTTAAAAGCCTCTTAGGGCACAATACAGGCAGTTGTCAGATCTAATATGGACACACATTTGGTCAGAGCTTTCTCAAGGATCATGCAATATGTTTAAAATGTGTTTGTATGGTTACATATTCTGGATGCATGAAAAATAACAAAACATTGTTGTTGGTTTTATCAGTGTTAACATGTTCAGGGAAAACACCTAAATTTATAAGGAGTACAGTTACAGATTTCCATGATGATTGTGACCAATCACAGAGAGATCTCTCTGTCACTCACAGAGAGAGTGATGGCATTGGAATGGGCTGCCCAGGGAGGTGGTGGAGTTGCCATCCCTGGAGGTGCTGGAGCAAAGCCTGGATGAGGCACTTAGCGCCACGGTCTGGTTGACTGGCTAGGGCTGGATGCTAGGTTAGACTGGATGAGGTTGGAGGTCTCTTCCAACCTGCTTGATTCTATGATTCAATACATGCTAATAAGAAAACTTTCTCAATGGTTTTAGCATAGGCTGGCTACTTGTGTTTACAGTCCTGATGTTAGCTAGTGTTAGATTCCTTTAATGCCACAATATTTGGTGTACTGAGAATGATAAACTTGTTTCTTTACCAAACTTCTTCATATAAACAGTTGTCTTCTACACATATAAATCTCATCACATGTTAGTGCAAGAAAAATATCTTGTGCTTATTTTAGAAAGGAAGTGCCTTGTCTGGATGGCCAAGACCACTGAGGAGTCCTTCATGGGAAATGAGGAACAAGAAAAAAGGCTTATTCTATTCATTAAAACAACAGTAATGGAAACAAAGATGACACAGAGGAATGAAATCAGCTAATAGCTTATTTTATTTGTCATTTAAATGACATGGAATTTTCTCATTTATTCTCTTCTTGTTCTCTTTAGTGATCAGGAAATGAAGATACAAGAAATAATTTCTGTTGTTTAAATGACAGAATTTTATCTGTTGTTGTGTTGGTATTGGTGGATTTTGTTTGTTATTTGGTAGGGTTTTTTTGGATGGGGATTATTTTCACAGTATCACAGTATCACAGTATCACCAAGGTTGGAAGAGACCTCACAGATCATCAAGTCCAACCCTCTACCACAGTGCCCAAGGCTAGACCATGGCACCAAGTGCCACATCCAACCTTGCCTTGAACTACCCCAGGGACGACGACTCCACCACCTCCCCAGGCAGCCCATTCCAGTGTCCAGTGACTCTCTCAGGGAAGAACTTTCTCCTCACCTCGAGCCGAAATTTCCCCTGGCGCAGCCTGAGGCTGTGTCCTCTTGTTCTGGTGCTGGCCACCTGAGAGAAGAGAGCAACCTCCCCCTGGCCACAACCACCCTTCAGGTAGTTGTAGACAGCAATAAGGTCACCCCTGAGCCTCCTCTTCTCCAGGCTAAACAATCCCAGCTCCCTCAGCCTCTCCTCGTAGGGCTTGTGCTCGAGGCCTCTCCCCAGCCTCGTCGCCCTTCTCTGGACATGCTCGAGCATCTCAGTGTCCTTCCTAAACTGGGGGGCCCAGAACTGAATGCAGTACTCGAGGTGTGGTCTGACCAGTGCAGAGTACAGGGGCAGAATGACCTCCCTGCTCCTGCTGACCACACCATTCCTGATGCAGGCCAGGATGCCACTGGCTCTCTTGGCCACCTGGGCACACTGCTGGCTCATGTTCAGGTGGGTATCAATCAGTACCCCCAGATCCCTCTCTGTCTGGCTGCTCTCAGCCACTCCAACCCCAGCCTGTATCTCTGCATGGGGTTGCTGTGGCCAAAGTGCAGCACCCTGCACTTCGAGCTATTGAATGCCATCTCATTAGAGTCTGCCCATCTGTGCAGGTGGTCAAGGTCCCGCTGCAGAGCCCTTCTGCCCTCCAACTCAGTCACATCTGCCCCCAGCTTAGTGTCATCTGCAAACTTGCTGATGACTGACTCGATGCCCTCATCCAGATCATCTATGAAGATTTTGTTTTGTTTCTTTTTTTTTTTCTTTCAGAGATTGATAATGAGCACTGAAGTATTTCTATCTCTTCATAGAATCACAGAATCAACCAGGTTGCAGGAGACCTTCAAGCTCACCCAGTCCAATCTATCTTCAGCCCTGTGCAATCAACCAGACCATGGCACGAAGTGCCCCAGCCAGGCTTTGCTTAAACACCTCTAGGGACAGAAACTACACCACTTCCCTGGGCAGCCCATTGCAATGACAATCATCCTAATTACCTCCTAACATCCAGCCTAGACTTCCCCTGGAACAACTTGAGATTGGTCCCCTAATTCCCCCTTATTGGAGAAATGTGGAGGTCTTTTTAACATCAAAGAAATCTGAGCTGCTGTCACTCTATTGTAGCTATAATTGAGGAATTGCTTAAAGGCAGTGCCCCAATGCAGAGCAAATTTTGAGTCAGTAGCAAATTTATATCATGTACTCTGCATCTTAGTATCTGCTGTTTACATCACTGCCTGTTCATCTCTGCAGACTGTGATTGATGTGCTGTTGATGCTGCAGTCCTTCCTGACACTCACACAGAGACATCCCATCAAGGTATAGAACAGAAATGGAGCAGCAGCACTGTAGAGGGAAATGGCATTAAATAAATGCTTGTGAGATTTAGTCACCTCCAAAGCTTCCCCACAGGCAGGACTGAGCTCCTAAGTGTTGAGTGGACTCTAAGAATAAGGCATTTGACATGCTGACCTTTTCAACAGAGGTCAAATGCATCATTTTTGTAGCACTGAGTGTTTCTCCCTGCCTAACTCATCCCTTGCAACTTGATTTTCTAATAGGCATCTTATTTGAATGAGTATTTCAAGAGGTTGAGGTGGACAAAATTCAATTATCACCAGAGATTTGAAAATGCCACACATTTTTACTTCCACCTTCTGTCTAAAACCAGCTGCAGTCTGGATGATGGCACAGCCAGAAACACAGAAGCTTTTGGATGCTTTTGCCTTCATATGAAATTCAGAAGAGTTGATCAACTAACTTCGTATAAAGTCTTTAGCTAACGTAATACTTTAAAGACACATTTAATCAGATCACAGCTTGGAGTGGCAGCAAACTGAGTTTGCCCTTTGCCTTAATGTACCTAGGAATCCTGATCTATATTCCTGATTGCTATTGAATTTTCTAGATTTCATTATAAAATCAATAACCGTTGCACATGGTAAAATAGTTTACAAGAGCTGCAACATATTGTGGACTTCTGAAAACATACTGAGCTCACTGAAGCCACCCAGGCAGCCAATTAGGAGAAAACATCTATTAAGGAAAAACAGGGCAGACCCATTGACTGCTATTGATTTTCTTAGCCCTGTGAAAAGACAATCAATTAGATAAAGAAGGCTAATGTTACAGCTGCAATTTAATAACCCCTAAAGAAAGGAGGAGGGCTATTGATTCCTGACATGGAATGCAGAACTTATTGAAATATACTGAACTTCACCGGTCTTATAATCAGGCCTTGAGGAAAGAGGAACGTCTTTTTTTTGGTACTAAATGCAACTTGTGGCATAGCTGGTTTGGTGATGTCAGACCTGAGATCTTTAGAGGCAACACAAGCTTAGGATTGAATACTAAATCGCAGGAGCTATTGACAGATGCTGTCTTGGTGAAGGTTGTTTCTCTCTTCTTTTTTTTTTTTTTTTTTTCATATAGAAAGCACCAGAGTACCACCTGTCATTTTCAAAAGCAAAGTCAGTTTTGCCAACCAGCCATGAATGACAAATAAAGCTTTATATGAAACACAAGGGCATATTATGTGCTATTGTGTGTTCTTCTAAGTGCTAATTTATCTGGCTTGTTCTTTTCAGCAAACACACGCACAGACACATGAAATAATCCATCTAATTATGTAGCTATTTAGGAGAAAAACAAAGCAAGGTGTTTTTGTCTGATGCAGAAGGTACATGATACAACAAAGGTTTCCCACAAAAACTAGTGCAGTTAATGAAAATAAATGAAGTGCTGTAAGCTGTAACAATTATAGAACAAATAAACTTTTGCCAGTTTTATATTTAGGGTAGACCCAGCTGCTTTTCATAAATAGACAAGTAGTTTCATTCATTATTTTTTTGATAGTCCCTAATTGGAAATGGCTAATAGGCCTTGTGGATTTCCACTATAAAATCTGGTCTAAAATACCTCATATAGATATTTTCTTTATGCCTTTTTTTTCTCTCTAGTGCTTGTATTTGATCCTTTATCTCTCATTGTATACATGCCTTTTTTTTTCTTTTTTTTTCTGCTCTATTTTTTCTTTCTTCTTATTTTTTCTTTTTTTTTTTTTGTTTATTATTTTTTTTTTTTGTTTTTTCTTTTCCACCAGCAGACAGCTGCTATTCACAATAATTGCCAGGGCAGTCAATTATACTTTAAATAGACCTACTTGAGAGCAAATGAGCGTACGGTGGTCTAAATTGTGCTGGAGACATGTCATACACATAGACACTTCATTTCAAGCATCTGGAATATGACAAATATTATTTGGAAGCAGTGTAGTACCATTAGAGTATCTATGTTTGTTGCTGCACCAATACAGAGGTACTCTGTGGACACTGCTTGTATGTACTGCAATGCAGGCATACATATATATACGCATATATGCACACACACACACACACACACATGTATATATATACACATTTGTAAACATACATAAACCATAAATATAGTTTATATACAAATATATATAAATATATATAAATTTGAGGCATCAGTGTGCCCAGGTGGGCAGGAGAGCCAATTGCATCCTGGGCTCAGGAGCAGTGTGGCCAGCAGGACAAGGGAGGTTCTTCTGTCTGTGTATGTATGCAGCTTTCAGGATTCCCTGTGTTCCACCCCCCCGGATGAAGTGGGCTGGCTGTCAGTGACAGCTATTTCTCAATATTAGGTTGAGGAGACATATGCTTTGTTGTCATCATAGCAGCTAATCAAATGAGTCAGGAACTCCTCGTCGTTTGGGTTGAAAATATGAGTAGCTCTCTTCACAGTCACTTGAGTAGCAAGAATTGGGGTACTCGTCGTCGTTGTTGAGTTTAGGTTCTAACTGGTCTGCTTTGGGGATTAATTTGTGAGACAACTCCTTCACCGTGTCCTTCAATGTCTGCAGCTTAATAACTAGTTGCAGAAAATCCTCCTTGGAGGTGTACTCCTCTGAATGGCAGGAATCATTGTCGCTGCTGTAGTCTGGCCGGGTGGGGTCGCTGTCGCTGCTGGGATCCTCACTGATCTTCATGGTGCGATGTGCCTTCTCGTCTTGGGGGTGGCACTGTTCTTCGGGTTCTGAGCATGCTGGGAACGAATTTCCGAAGCAGTCCTGCTTCCTGCCTCGTGGCTTTGCATCGCGGCTTTTGTTTGTGTTTGGTTCCCTGCTGTGGCTGGGCCTGCGACTGGATCAGCATCTTTGTGCTGTTGGAGACTCATACCTTCCCCCCAGGGTTCTGCTTTGGGTTTACTCAGGGGCGCATCGCGATTCTTACCTGCGGACCTGCGTCACGGCTTGGGTCTGTTCCAGGATCTCCGTGGCTGCTCAGCTGGCTCACTGGACTGCAGCGCGGACCGGCAGCTGCTTCAAGATTTGGGCTGCCCATTCCAAACCATATCCTTTTAAATCATATCCCAAATTATGAAATATTTTCAACATTATGCACCCCTATCGCTGCGCCAGTTATGTTGTGGAGGGATTTCTCTTATTCCTCTCTTATTAGGGGGAGGTGAGAAATTAATTTGAGGTGGTATTACATTTTTTATAAAATTATTTATTAAAATTAATATTTACAAATTTGTACCACCCCCAGCCACTATGTAATCAAGTTCTTTGTGCAGAGTTATGAAAACAGTTTGGGACATATTTACAGGGATTTGATTATTAAATGGAAATATCAAATTATCAACAACTGCAGACAGAGAGAAAGATTCCCTTAGGCTTTATGCCTCTTAACAACTATACTGTTTGCCCAGCAAGGGCTGAAACTGTGTCTGCTCTTAAGACAGAGGCAACTTATATCACATCAGAATTAAAGCTTGCTTAGATGTGTTGCTCTTAAAGTATTAATCATTAATCACCCTCTCGAGAGTCTGTCTCAGTGTGTGCCCAGTGTTCGGGTCTTGATGAAGGCTGGAATCTGTCCTGGCTTGCAGGGAAATGATAAGTGTTCCCAGCCTCTAGGGTAAACAGGATTTCTCTGACCTGCTCTCCTGGTGTCAAGTGGTCTCTGCCTCAGTGCTGCTGCTTCTGAATGCAGTGTGTCCAGGGATGATCAGCTGGCAGGATTTCCAGATACAGAAGAAGGATTTGTCCATGTAGCTTCTAGCACAGTCGTCTCACAGCTAGCAGGCTGTGTTTGTAGGTTAGCAGACAGTCTGAAAGGGTCTGCTGATCCTAGATCTCTGTGGTGAAGGGGCAGCAGCCCCAAAACTGGGGCTTTCCTATGCCTCTACATGCCTGGACATGTTTTTCTGCCAGGACCCATGAGGCAGCAAACAAATTGTGTAACACACACACACCCAGCCCGTGTGCCCCTGGGGTCCACCCAGGTAATCCCCTATTGGGAGTAGGCAAACACCTACTGCCTATTGGGGTAAGGTTTGGCTTACTGACAGCCTGATTGGTCATTTTAGATGTCCAAATGAGCCACAAACCTCAGCCAGAGTCTATAAAGAGGGGTGCATAGCAGCACCACATGGTCAGACTGCTCAAACTGTTCAGAAGTTCAGAGCATTCAGAGCATTCAGACTCAGCTCTGATCCACAGCAGCACCCTGCTGCCCTGACCTGCTTACATGGCCTAGACACAGGATCAGGCCTTACTCACTTGCAAGCATTACTGAGGCTCAGCCCTCTTGCATTCATCTCAAGGCACAGTTAAGCTGTCTGTGAACCCTTTGAGAAGCAGAGCGCATGCACGCCTGCACTTCATACATATATGGGGAGCCGAGAGCCCCCAGCCTAAGCCTAGAGCAGCTGTACATGCTGGCTTGCTGCCTTGCATTTATCTACGGAGCTCATCTCCCTGCAGCTCAGCATAGACCCTGCTTGCCAGCTGTTCTGTAAGTCTGGAAAGATCCAGGCCCAGCAGACCCCTTTCTAGATAGTCTGCTAACCTGCAAACACAGCCTGCTAGCTGTGAGACCGTGTTAGAAGCTGCACGGACAGATCCTTCTCCTGCACCTGGAAAACTTGCCAGATGATCATACCTGAACATGGCTTCCAGAAGAAGCAACAACTCCAAGGCAGAGACCACTTCACCCCAGGAGAGAAGGTTAGAGAAATCCTATTTAACCCAGAGACTGGGAACCCTTATTCTCCTGCAAGCTGGGACAGATTCCAGCCTTCACCAAGACCCAAATACTGGGCACATGCTGAGACAGACTCCCGGGAGGGTGATTAATGATTAATACTTAAGAGCAACACATTCAAGCAAGCTTTAATTCCTTTGTAATATAAGTTATCTCTATCTGAAGAGCACACACAGTTCCAGCTCCTGCTGGGCAGACACTAGAGTTTTTAAGAGGCATTAAGCCTAAGGTAATTTCTCTCTGTCTATAGTTGTTGATAATTTGATATTTCCATTTAATAATCAATCCCTGTAAATATATCCCAAGCTGTTTTCATAACCTTGCAATATGAACCTAGATTTCATAGTGGGTGGGGGTGGTATAAATTTGTAAATATTAATTTTAATAAATAATTTTATAAAAAATTAATACCACCTCAAATTAATTTCTCACCTCCCCCTAACAGAGGAGGAATAGAGATATCCCCTCCACGACAATCTCTTCAGGCTTACAGGACAGCTGACAAGTAGGGTCTGCCGGGCTGCAGGGAGACTTGAGCTCCTTAGATAAATGCAGGATAGCAGCCAGTGTGTACAGCTGCTCTAGGCTTAGGCAGGGGCTCTCAGCTCCCCATATATGTATGAAGTGCAGGCGTGCAGGTGCTCTGCTGCTCAAAGGGTACGCAGACAGCTTGACTGTGCCTTGAGATCAATGCAAGAGGTCTGAGTAAGGGCCTGATCCTGTATCTAGGCCATGCAAGCAGGTCTGTGCTGCTATGTGGATCAGAGAGCTGAGCTTGAACCTCTAAGTCTGAACCTCTGAACACTTGGTGCTCCTTTGCACCCCTCTTTATAGACTCTGAGCCTAGATTTGTGGCTCATTTGGCCATCTAAATTGACCAATCAGGCTGGCAGTAAGCCCAAACCTTACCTTAATAGGCAGTAGCTGTTTGCCTGGACCCTCCCAATAGGAGATCACTTGGGCAGACTCCAGGGGTACACGGTGTCCTGGAGTCCTGTACCCCTAAATTCCTCTCCTGCCCAGACTTCGGGGGGAAAGGGGAAAAGCCGCCTGGTTTCCCCCCCCCTCGCCTGCCCTGCAGCCGTGAAGGAGGCGGGGACTGCCCCGTGAGTTCCCACGCTGGAGCCAGGCTGGGACTGGCCGTGCGCTTTCTCGCCTAAAGTGTGGTAACTCTGCCCTTTGTCTAGCGAAGGTTATAACTATTGGGGGTCTTCCCGCCTTTGGGGTTCCTGCTTTGGATTTTGCCCATGTTGGATGTATGTCTCTGCCTGAGCTGCTCACTCTCCTGTGCCTGGACTGCAGAGAGACCAAAGGATTCACCTTCCTGTTAGGCACACCTTTGTCTGCCTAATGACCCTTAACGACGCTTAACGACTCCTGCAGCCGCTGGAGGAGGAAGACAGACCGCACGAGCCAGCCTCAGTGAGTTATTTGGCTTAGCTTAATTTAGTAAGAAACTGCTATTAATTAATAGCTGAGGCCTTTTCCAAAAACTGACTTCAAATATATATAGTCAGATTATTAATGGTATCCTTGTAGATTTCTCATGCAACTGAACCTGTTTATCAAACGAAATTAATCTTTGTATATATAGTTGTGGGGGCGGGTTTGTAAAAATAAAAAATATCTATTTTTGATAAATTTTTGACTCGGCCACGAATTATTTCTGCCCTCCGCAACACACGGGCTGGGCGTGTGTGTGTTACACAACCTGTTTCTGCCATGGGTCCTGACAGAAAAACATGTCCAGGCATGTAGAGGCATAGGGAGGCCTCAGTTTTGGGGCTGCTGCTCCTCCACCACACTGTCCCTGTGCTCAGCACTGCTGAGGCCACACCTTGAGTGCTTGTCTCCAGTTCTGCACTCCAGAATTCAAGAGAGATGTTGAGGTACTGGAAAGTGCCTAGGGAAGGGGAGCAAGGCTGGTGAGGGGCATGGAACACAAACCCTATGAGGAGAGGCTGAGGGAGCTGGGGATGTGCAGCTTGCAGAAAAGGAGGCTCAGGGCAGACCTCATTGCTATCTACAACTGCTTTAAGGGAGGCTGCAGCCAGGTGGGGTTGGGCTCTGCTGCCAGGCAACCAGCACCAGAACAAGTGGGGACAGTCTCGAGCTGCATTGGGGGAGATCTTGGCTGCATGTTAGGAGGAAGTTGTCAGCAGAGAGAGTGATTGGCATTGGAACGGGCTGCCCAGGGAGGTGGTGGAGTCGCCATACCTGGAGATACTGAAGCAAAGACTGGATTGGTGAGGTGGTTTGGGTGTACCCCACCCCCCCACACTTTAGAAGTACCCAACTAGACTCAACCAGCTCTGGGAATATAAATGAAGCTATTTATTTACAGCTAGCACAATGTACAAGCAGATACTTACAGTATATACAGTTATATACAGAAATACACAAGGTAAAAGTAATACAGAAACACAACTCCCCTCCCAGAAACCTGAGTCCCCAGGAGGGGCTCTCAACCACCCCTGCACCTTCCCCTGCCCCTCTCAACCTTACCCCAGTCCTAAAGAAGAAAAGAGGTTCAGCCAAGAGGTTAAGAAGCAAAGGTGAGTGGAAGGTGAGGTTAGGGAGATGCAGCTCAGTCAGAAGCCCAAAGCAGAGTGCCACAAAATGTCGAGAGTGTTATCTAATGTTTACTTTCTTCTTCAGCAAGACTCTGAGGGGAGCAGACATCACCATTGTTTTCCTTTCACAGCCTATGATCTAGCTCTTCTCACCAAAACAGTCTAGCCTGCTTCAAACTAGCACAATTGGGCATGTAGTGCCATGGTCTGGTTGATTGGGTTGGGCTGCATGACTGATTAGACTGGATGATCTTCCAGGTCTCTTCCAAGATGGTTGTTTCTATGATTCTATATATAAAAGGAACACAAACCAATGTGTAGACCAGTGACAAACACCCATTTTGTAAAGTGAATGTCGTGCTTTCTAAATTTAGAGAGGGTTCAGGTAATCCAATATAACTATTTTGTTTTGTTTTGTTTTGTTTTTCCCAAGAACTTACATTTTCCCAATGCTACAACTTAGTTTGGATCTGGAAATAAGAAATATCTAATTAATCTGTTATATCAGTTAGTAATTTTTCTTCATAGCATGATCATGCATTACAAGCACTGTTCCTTTAACAGAGGCTACATTCAGATTCTAGGAAACTGGACTAGCTATGAAGATTAAGTCCATAAAGCTGCACATGAAGTGGAATCAGTTAAAAGTAATACAGAAACACAACAGCCCTCCCAGTAACCAGAGTTCCCAGAAGGATTTCCCAATCATAGAATCAGACAATGAACCAGGTTGGAAGAGAACTCCAAGATCATCCAGCCCAACCTAGCATCCATCCCTAGACAATCAACCAGACCTGCCCTCATGCAACTTGAGACTGTGTCCCTTTGTTCTGTTGCTGGTTGCCTGGCAGAAGAGACCAACCCCACCTGGCTACAGCCTCCCTTCAGATAGTTGTAGACAGTAATGAGCTCTGCCCTGAGCCTCCTCTTCTGCAGGCTGCACACCCCTAGCTCCCTTGGCCTCTCCTTACAGGGCTGTGCTCCAGGCCCCTCCCCAGCCTTGCTGTCATTCTCTGTACATCTTCCAGCACCTCAACATCTCTCTTGAATTGAGGAGCCCAGAACTGATCCCGCAAACCTAAATTCACCATGGCCTGAATATGAAGATCTGGTTCTCCTTCCAGCACTGCACTTCTGATAGGAGTAAAATTGTAGGCACTCTTCCACATTAAGTCCCTGAAGAGCTCCGCCTCTCAGTGTTCAGTATATGACAGAATCACAGAATTAACCAGGTTGGAAAAGACCTTTAAGATCATCAGGTCCAACCTGTCTCCTAACCCTTCTAATTCATCAACGCATGTCACTAAGTGCCTCATCCAGCCTCCTTTTAAACATCTCCAGGGATGGTGACTTCACCACCTAACCAGGCAGTCTATTCCAATGCCAATCTCTCTTGATGTGATGAACTTCTTCCTAACATCCATCCTGAGCCTGCCCTGGCACAGCTTGAGGCTGTATCCTCTTGTTCTGTCCCTGGGTGCCTGGGAGCAGAGACCATTCCCACCTGGCTGTGACCTCCTTTCCGGTAGTTGCAGACAGCAGTAAGGTCTACCCTGAGCCTCCTCTTCTCCAGGCTGCCACGTCTGGAGTCTCTACAGCAGGCAGGTTTAGCCATAGAATGCTTTTAGAGTGTAAAGTCACTTATGTTGCAACATGGGTGTACATTTGGTACACAGGAAACCATATCTGATCAAGATTTGCCTACATCTTCTGTTTGCTGAGACTGAAACCCAAGCACCAAATAATAGCAGTTGTGGTAAGAAGACTCCTCCTTACACTTACAGCTCTGCATACAAAACTGCTCTATTTAACAGGCCAGAAAGTAAACTAGTGAATATTACTCTTCAGAATTGAAGATTTAGATATGGGAAGAGGAAGACCTTGACTCTGATCCCTGCCTTCAGGGTCTCATGTGTATTTTAAGTGACATAGCCACTGAGGAAAAAAAAAAAAACAAAAAGCCCACAAAAACTATTAATAGTAGTGGGAACAGTAGTATGTCCTAGGAAACTTCCATGCTTATGTGAATGCCATAAATGACTTGGCAGCAGAAGAGTGCTTACTCATACACACACTTCTCTCTCAAGAGCTTCTGCACAGACTGAACTGAAAAGGCAAGTGTAGAAGGGAAAAAGAAATGTTGATTTCAGGAAGAAAAACAGAGATATTCTTCAGTCACATTCTAAGTAGTCGATAGCATAAAGATCTAAGTGCATTCATTCTTCTTTCATCACTGCATAAAGCTTTGGAGAAATAAGTCTTCAAATATCTCTGGACAGAAAGAGATAAAAAACTAACCTGTGGCACTAAGTGCCTCATCCAGCCTCCTTTTAAACACCTCCAGGGATGGGGACTCCACCACCAACCAAGGCAGCCCATTCCAATGCCAATCACTCTGGCTGTGGAGAACTTCTTCCAGCCTAGACCTTCCTTGGCACGGTTTGAGGCTGCGTCCTCTTGTTCTGTTGCTAGATGCCTGGCAGAAGAGACCTACCCCACCTGGCTGTAACCTCCTTTCAGGTAGCTCTAGAGAGCAATGAGCTCTGCCTTGAGCCCTACTTCTCCAGGCTGATACATCTGGGGTTTATACATCAGGCATTTTTAAGCACAGAATACTTTTAGACCGTAAAGACACTTCTTTTATGTTGCAGCATAGGTGTACTTTTGGTACAGATGATCAAAGAATCATAGAATCAAGCAGGTTGGAAGAGACCTCCAACCTCATCCAGCCCAACCTATCAGCCAGCCCCATCCAATCAACCAGACCATGGCACTAAGTGCCCCAGCCAGGCTTTGCTTCAACACCTACAGGGACGGCGACTCCACTACCTCCCTGGGCAGCCCATTCCAATGCCAATCCCTCTCTCTGTGAAGATCATCTGGGATGCCTGTATGTCACAATCAATTAGAAAGATACCTTCTGATCACTACTACTCATCATAACTGAAGGAGAAGAGCCCTTCTGATTGGATGAAATTGAAGAATCTGTGTCTCACAACTCCAGAGACACAGATTGCAAAACCTGTGCTAACCACTAGAGAGAAGGCTACTGAAAAGTTTAACATGTTTGATGGAGAATACTCAATTCTGAGTCTGAAAAGGCTGTTCTGTTCCCAACATCTTCTGGCCTTCATAATTCCTCCTTTATACAGGTTGTGATTTCTTCTTTAATTTGTCATAAAATGGAGCAAAGAACCGTAAAAATTATAGCATAGCAATTTCCAGTTGCTAAAGAAGCACCATAATATATGGGTTGGGGGTCAATCAGTACAGCAGTTCAAACGGAAGGATACATTTCCACAGAGTCTGATCAATCCCCACCAAATCAGTGAGTAGGCAATTAGAAGATCTTATGAACCACAGCAGAAGGAAAGAAGTCACAGATATAAGCGGTGCCAGAGGAGGTACAGGCTGGATGTTAGGAGAAAGTTCTTCACAGAGAAAGTGATTGGCTCTGGAATGGGCTGCTCAGGGAGGTGGTGGAGTGCTGTGTCCAGTTCTGGGCTCCTCAATTCAAGAGAGATGTTGAAGTACTGGGAGGTGTCAAGAGAAGGGCAGCAAGGCTGGGGAGGAGGCTGGAGCACAGCCTTGTGAGGAGAGGCTGAGGGAGCTGGGGGTGTGCAGCCTGCAGAAGAGGAGGCTCAAGGCAGAGTTCACTGCTGTCTAGAACTGCCTGAAGAGAAGTTGTAACCATCACATCCTGTGATCCTCAGTTTCAGTCTTAAATTACTATACAACAGAAAACTCTGAGGCAAAACATTGCCATGTTAGAGGTGCACAATGTGTCCAAAAAAGACAAAAGAGAAGATGAGAAAGCTTGATCTGAATGTTAACAAATAATTTTGGTTTAGGTAGATGATATTTGCATAGATTGAGCACATTACATAATTGAAAATGAAATAAAACCCCAAAATCCAGCAGTCAGGTGCTTTGGGGTTTTGTTTGTTTGCTTGTGTTGCTCTGTAAATTGTGTAAGTGTGGGTAACATTTGTAATTTTCTGGCATAGGTTTGTTACTCATAATTACATACCAAATAATGCCTGCATAATTAATGAGCCTGCACTGATTTTATAAATGGCTTTTTTGCTGCTGCTCAACATTTGACACAGGCTGCAACTCCATGTTCTGTGCACATCTCCTTGCTCAGAATGAACCTGACAGCTCCAGAGAGCTCCAGCAGCACACAGGTCAGAGAGATGAAGAACAGTTGAAACATCTTTTAGAAGTACTTCCTCTTTTCTCTGCCAACAATGTGAAATCCTCAGAAGCACCAATAATAGCACCATTTCAAATAGAATCATAGAATCACAGAATCAATCAGGGTTGGAAGGGACTGTCACGGAAGGTAGTTTGGGAGGTTGTGGGGAAAATGCGTGGAGACTCACTTGTGGATTTTCAAGTGATTTATTGCTCAAACACAGAGATCCCCTCCCGAACTAAATTCCCCACCTGAGTCCTTTGAGGATTGAAGTTGTAGAATAACAGTTCAGAAAATAGCAGATAAAGGAGAGTCTGTGATTTCTTTAGAGTTCTTTTGAGTCTTTAAAGTTACTCAGTCTCTAGGTGAGGAGTTCTTTCTTTGGTTTACTCACGATTCAGCGGTTCAGATCAGCAGGATTCGAAGTTTGGGCGGTGTCCCTTTGTTCGTCAGGATCGGGCCCAAGCAGCTTCAGGCCTCTGCGGGCCCCTTGTCGGGCAGGGCCGATCAGGAACGTGAGGGCACTGCGGCAGGAGCGAGGCAGGCAGGCAGGCTGGTGAGCAAGCAGGCAGGAGCAGGTACCAGCAAGCTCAAGCCAGCAAGCCCCGATCCAGGCAGGCACACCATTTTATAATGTTCAAAAGAGGTGTGACCCTCCAGTCCAGGCTATTCTACGTTATTCTTACAGATTGGCACAAATTATAATTAACTTATATAATTGGACAGTCCTTACCAAAACAACCTGTAGCACCACCCAAAGCTCGGCCCATCAGCAGGTGGTCAGTGTGCATGAGAACCAAGGCCGAAAGCTGGAAAACAAGGCTGATGTTTACCTTTTATCTCCTCTAGGGAGGAAACTTCTCATGGGACTGGAAGATTGTTTTGGTTTTACGATGCTTCTGGCTTAAAATGTGAGACACTGCAACTCTTACAACAGGGAGGCCTGCTAAGGGCTTCTGCTACCCTCCATGACAGGGACCACACTCTGTGCTGGGTTAGGAACTGGCTGGAGGGCCGGACCCAGAGAGTGGTGGTGAATGGTGCCACATCCAGCTGGCGGCCAGTCACTACTGGTGTCCCTCAGGGATCAGTGCTGGGCCCCATCCTCTTTAACATCTTCATAGATGATCTGGATGAGGGCATGGAGTCAGTCATCAGCAAGTTTGCAGATGACACTAAGCTGGGGGCAGATGTGACTGAGCTGGAGGGCAGAAGGGCTCTGCAGCGGGACCTTGACCGCCTGTACAGATGGGCAGAGGCCAATGGGATGGGGTTCAATAGCTCAAAGTGCAGGGTGCTGCACTTTGGCCACAACAACCCCATGCAGAGATACAGGCTAGGGTCGGAGTGGCTGGAGAGCAGCCAGACAGAGAGGGATCTGGGGGTACTGATTGATACCCACCTGAACATGAGCCAGCAGTGTGCCCAGGTGGCCAAGAGAGCCAGTGGCATCCTGGCCTGCATCAGGAGTGGTGTGGTCAGCAGGAGCAGGGAGGTCATTCTGCCCCTGTACTCTGCACTGGTCAGACCACACCTCGAGTACTGTGTTCAGTTCTGGGCCCCCCAGTTTAGGAAGGACACTGAGATGCTTGAGCGTGTCCAGAGAAGGGCGACGAGGCTGGTGAGAGGCCTCGAGCACAAGCCCTACGAGGAGAGGCTTAGGGAGCTGGGGTTGTTTAGCCTGGAGAAGAGGAGGCTCAGGGGTGACCTTATTGCTGTCTACAACTACCTGAAGGGTGGTTGTGGCCAGGAGGAGGTTGCTCTCTTCTCTCAGGTGGCCAGCTCCAGAACGAGAGGACACAGCCTCAGGCTGCGCCAGGGGAAATTTCGGCTCGAGGTGAGGAGAAAGTTCTTCACTGAGAGAGTCATTAGGCACTGGAACGGGCTGCCTGGGGAGGTGGTGGAGTCATCGTCCCTGGGGCAGTTCAAGGCAAGGTTGGATGTGGCACTTGGTGCCATGGTCTAGCCTTGGGCACTGTGGTAGAGGGTTGGACTTGATGATCTGTGAGGTCTCTTCCAACCTTGGTGATACTGTGATACTGTGATACTGTGATCAGCCAGTCCCAAGCCCCCTGCCATGCCCAGGGACACCCTACCATAGAGCAGGCTGCACACAGCCTCAGCCAGCCTGGCCTCAAACACCTCCAGCCATGGGGGCTCAGCCACCTCCCTGGGAGCCCATTCCAGCCTCTCACCACTCTCATGCTCAACAACTTCCTCCTCGCCTCCAGCCTCACTCTCCCCATCTCCAGCTTTGCTCCATTCCCCCCACTCCTGGCACTCCCTGACAACCTCAACAGTCCCTCCTCATCTTTTTTGTAGCCCCCTTCAGATCCTGGAAGGCCACAAGAAGGTCACCTGGGAGCCTCCTCTTCTGCAAACAGCCCCAACTCTTTCAGTCTGTCCTCATAGCAGAGGTGCTCCAGGTAAGATATTGTCTTGGGTTCAAATGCAAGTTCCCAGAGACTCTAATAAATTTAATAGACCAAATGACAATTTATAGAATTTATAGAGTGCCCTCCCCTCTTCCCCCTCCTTTTTCCCAAAAGACAGGGAGAGAGAGAAAGGTAGGGACACTCAAATAAATCAATCTCACTCGATTTGGAAGCTAAAAGGAAAAGCTTAACAATAACTTAGAAAAAGAAGGTATTGGAGGTAGGGGAGTTTACAAAGGATAAGGAAGGGAAAACAGCAAAATACAAAAAGGGATGGATACAACCCGAGAAATGTGATGGTGTCTCTGCCTCGTGGCTGCCACGTGGTGTGCTGGTATGCAGTGTGAGTGTGTGGGTCAAGAGGTAGCAAAGGAAAAAAAAGAGGAAGAGACAGGGAGGTCCTGTCTCTTTTATACCACAGGAAGTGGAAGGAGTGGGCTAACCATCACCTGGAGTGTGGCCCACCCCTGGGGAGGGGCCAAGACCCCTAGGGTCAGGTTCAGGGTCACTCCCCCAGGACTGTTAACCCTATACAGATATTCTTTGCATCCTAGCCTTCCTCTACACTTGTCCCTTTTTACACTCTAGATACATACACCCCTAACCCTTCAGTGCTTGTTTCCTTCATACCCATTTAATTTTAGTTTATTTATTTTACTTGAAACTGTCCACTTTTCCAAAAGCTGGTGTGCAACCTGGAGAAGAGGAGTCTCAGAGCAGACCTCATTACTGCCTACAACTACCTGAAGGGAGGCTGTAGCCAGGTGGGGTTGGGCTCTTCTGCCAGGCACCCATCAACAGAACAATTGGACAAAGTCTCAAGTTGTGCCAGGGGAGGTCCAGGCTGGCTGTTAGGAGGAAGTTGTTGTCAGACAGAGTGGAATGGGCTGCCCAGGGAGGTGGTGAAGTTGCCATCGCTGGAGGTTTTCAAGAGAAGACTGGTTGAGGTACTTAATGTCATAGTCTGGTTGATTGTCTAGGACTGGGTGCTAGGTTGGACTGGATGAGCTTGGAGGTCTCTTCCAACCTAGCTGATTCTGTGGTTCTCTGAATTTCTATGACATTCACCTTGATCCTACTCATTATACATTTATTTTGTTTTAATTAAATTTGCTTGGGCTTTACCAAGCTTTCTGATTTGTGTATAGCTACTATTCTGTATAAGGATAAACGTTTACCATGTTTTCAGACCTTCTGTAATGAGTAATAGTACCGTAATTACACAGTTAGGGCAAAATATAATTAAAACCATTATTGAGATGGACATCTGGTTGGACTTGATGGCCTTGAATTACAAAACCACAGAATGTCAGGGGCTGGAAGGGACCTCAAATGCTCATCCAGTCCAACCTCTCTGTGATGGTTTGGGTGTTACCTGCCCTCCCCACCCCAGCCCCCTTCTTAGAAAATCACCCAGACTAGACTCACGAGCTGTAAGTTGAATGAAGCTTTATACTTACAGCTCAGCACAATACACAAGCAGATATTTACAATACCTATAGCTGTAGACAGACATGTACAAGTTAAAAATACAGAAACACAACAGCCCTCCCAGAAACCAGAGTCCCCAGGAGGGCCTTCCAACTACCCTTCCACCTTCTCTCCACCTCTCTACCTTACCACAGACTTTGCCTTATGTTTAAAGCCGTTCGGATGGTTGGCCAGGGGAGTTAGGAAGGAGATGGATTAGTCAGGCAGCTTAGGGAGAGAAGTGTAGCCCAAAAAGCTCTGAGTGAGACTCCGTTATCTGTGTTTGTGTTCTTGTTCTCATCCATCTCAGCAAGCCTATGAGTGCAGCAGACATCACCATTATTCCTTTTCACAGCATCTAATCCTCCTTGCCAAAATATCCCAGCAAGGCTCAAACCAATTGGAATGGGCTTCCCAGGGAGGTGGTGGAGTCACAATCCCTGGAGGTGTTCAAGCAAAGCCTGGATGAGGCACTTAGTGCCATGGTCTGGTTGACTGGCTAGGGCTGGGTGCTAGGTTGGACTGGATGATCTTGGAGGTCTCTTCCAACCTGGTTGATTCTATAAAATTCTATGAAACCTATCACCCAGCCCTGTCCAATAACCCAGACCATGGCACTAAGTGCCTCATCCAGGGTTTCCTTCAATGCCTTCAGGGATGGCAAAAAAATAAAAGGTAATTCAATACAATCTGCTATAGAAAGACTAATTTAGTGGGGGGAGGGGGAAGAAATAATTTCTTTTTGTCATAAACTTTCAACCAAAGTTCAAATCCAGTCCTGTATTGGTTGTAAAGAGTTGGAATATTTACTGTTATAATTTACAATGTTTACATTGCATTGACCATTTGCCAGAAGGTAAATGTAACAAGAGTCAGTGTATTACTGTCCTGGAGTCCTGTATACCCCTAAATTGCTCTCCCTCTGTGGCTTGAAATGGGAGAGGAAAAAGCTGCCTGGTTTCTCCCATCCCCTCGCCTGCCCTGCAGACATGAAGGGGGTGAGCAAAGGGGTCCTGCCCACACAAGGAGTGCCCCCTGCAGTGCCCGCGCTGGAATCGGGCTGGGATTGGCTGTGCCTTTCCCGCCTAAGGAAGTGGTAACTCTGCTCTTTGTCTAGAGAGGGTATAAACATTGGGGGCTTCCTGCCTTTGGGGGTTCCTGCCTTGGAGTTCGTCCTGCTTGGAGTTGGTTACTGCCTGAACCTTCGTGCCTGCCTGAGAGTTCTCCCCCCCTTCTAGCCTGGCCTGGATACAGAAAGAGCTTCAAAGACTGCTTCACCTATTGACACCTTTGTAAGCTTAACGACCCTTAATGGTCCCCCTGCAGCTGCTGAAAGGGAACAGAGAGACAGACTGCAGGAGGAAGTCAGCCTGATCGTGAGTTATTTATTAGTAAGAAAACTGCTGTTAATTAATAGGTAAAGCCTTTTCCAACTTCTGACTTCCAAAATAGTCAGATTATCAATGGCATCCCTGTAGATATTCTCAAGCAACTGAATCTGCTAATTAAACTAAACCAATCTTTGTATATATAGTTTTGGGGGCGGGTTTTGGGAAAATAAAATAGCTCTATTTTAGTATAAAAATTCCTGACTTGGCCACACAAATTTCCCTGCCTCCACAACAATTACTAATGGTACAGAATGCTCAAACAAGGGATTAAACAACCATGCAATGGTTTCTTTAAGGATGTTAGACTGTAGGAATAATCTTCAATGGTTCCTGTTACACCTTACACATGCAGACTTCACAGATTAAAAGTAACAGCTTGAAGCTATAGTAATCTCTCATTTAGTAAATAGAAAAATCATTTATAATTTCCTCCTGTCCTATTCTGATGATTTTGAGGGGAAAAGAAGAAATAAAGTGTCAATATTCAAACCAGAAATGTCATTCAGTCTTCTGAGTTTTTTCTGGCTTTTATAATTGGTTTGGTTTTTTTTTCTTCTCCCCCTACCCTTCCTCTGATTTGTCAGATATGCAGGAAGGAGATTGTTTAAAGCCTTTGGAGGCCATCAATTACTCCTTGAAGCTCACCTGGAGAGCTCTGCTTGTTATGTAGGGCCATTCATATGCTCCCTATCCATCTGCTGATGGGAGAGGAATATTGTTCATTAAGTCATTGATTAATTCTTCATTGATGCTTAGTGCCATAATGCTCCTAAGGGATGGGCAAGCAGGAAACATTCCTTTTGCCTTCAGAGCACAGCTGTGTCAGTCCTAGAGAGAGCCCAGCATTAGCACTTTCAGCAAAAGTCGAAGGTCTTTTGGCCACGAATCCTGTTTAGATTTCATTACAAGCACCACAATAAAGTTCCCAGTCAGTTCAGATGTCTGTTTGCAGCGTGGAGATTCTTGGGTGACTGATAAAGTCTTTTTAAAGGCTGCATATGTGGTCTGAGAGTAAACATAGAATCGTAGAACCATAGAATCAAGCAGGTTGGAATAGACCTCCAAGCTCATACGGGCCAATCTAGCACCCAGCCCTATCCAGTCAACCAGACCATGGCACTAAGTGCCTCATCCAGGCTTGGCTTCAACGCCTCCAGGCATGGCGACTCCACCACCTCCCTGGGCAGCCCATTCCAATGCCAATCACTCTCTCTGACAAGTTCCTCCTAACATCCAGCCTAGACCTCACCCGGCACAACTTGAGACTGTGTCCCCTTGTTCTATTGCTGGTTCTCTGGGAGAAGACACCAACCCCACCTGGCTACAACCTCTTTTCAGGTAGTTGTAGACAGCAATGAGGTCACATTCACTATAGTATTGAAAATTTTAGAGTAGAATCATGAAATCATAGAATCACCCAGGTTAGATGTGCTTTTAGAATCATAGAATTATAGAATCAATCAGATTGGAAGAGACCTCCAAGCTCAGCCAGCCCAACCTAGCTCCCAGCCTTGGCCAATCAACCAGACCATGGCACTAAGTGTCCCATCCAGGTTTGGCTTCAACACCTCCAGGGACAGCGACTCCACCACCTCCCTGAGTAATCCTCAATGGATTTTCAATTTGGACAACTGAGATGGTTTGGGAGTTACCCATCCCCCACACAACAAAATCACCCAGACTAGACTCAGTCAGCTGGGTGTTAAGGAATGAGGCTTTATATTCACAGCTTAGCACAATATACAAGCAGATAGCTACAATATCTATGACAAATATTTACAGCTAGATACAGAAATACACAAGTTAAAAAAGCAATACAGAAACACAGCAGCCCTCCCAGAAACAAGAGTCCCCCGGAAGGACTTACAACCTCCCTTCCACTTTCTTTCCAACCCTCTACCTTATCCCAGAGTCTGCCTTATGTGCAAGGTGAGCTGGAAGGATCGGCAAGGTGGGTTAGAAGCAAAATAATTAGTTGGGTTGCACAGATCCAAGCAGAACAGCAGAAGCCCAGGAAGAAAACACAGACACAGACACTGACAGATAAGAGACTCTCTTATCTATGCTTGTGTCCTTGCTTTTATACATCTAAGCAAGCCTATGAGTAAAGTAGACATCACAATTTTTTCCGTTTTGTAGCCTGTAATATAACTTGTTTCATTAAAAAATCCCAATTAGCCTCAAACTAGCACAATAACATTCACCACAAGAGTAATTGTCTCAACTACACAAGTTAGAAATGAAGATTTACTTTCTTTTTTCCCCCCTTGGGCTCAAATTCAACTCTATAAACAAAAAGTCAGGCAGTTACAATGTAAGAAGTTAAAAGGGGCACAATCACCCCGTAGTTCATCATAAATAACCTGGAGAAGAGGAGGCTCAGGGCAGGCCTCATTGCTGTCTACAGCTACCTCAAGGGGGTTGTAGTCAGGTGGGGGTTGGTCTCTTCTGCCAAGCAACCAGCAACAGACCAAGGGGACACAGTCTCAAGTTGTATTGGGGGAGGTCTAGTCTGGATGTTAGGAGGAACTTGTCAGAGAGAGTGATTGGCATTGGAATGGGATGCCCAGGGAGGTGGTGGAGTTGAGATCGCTGGAGGTTTTCAAGAGAAGACTGGTTGAGGTACTTAATATCATAGTCTGGTTGATTGGATAGGACAGGGTACTAGGTTGGACTGGATGAGATTAGAGGTCTCTTCCAACCTGTTTGATTCTATCCTTCAGGTAGCTGCAGACAGCAATGAGGTCTGCCCTGAGCCTCCTCTTCTCCAGGCTGCACACCCCCAGCTCCCTCAGCCTCTCCTCACAGGGCTGTGCTCCAGAACCCTCACCAGCTTTGTCACCCTTCTCTGGACACCTTCCAGCACCTCAACATCTCTCTTGGATTGAGGAGCCCAGAACTGGACACAGCACTCAAGGTGTGGCCTGACTAGTGCTGAGCACAGGGGCACAATAACCTCCCTTGTCCTACTGGCCACACTGCTTCTGATCCAGGCCAGGATGCCATTGGCCACCTGGGCACACTGCTGGCTAATGTTCAGCTACTATCTACCGATACCCCCAGATTCCTTTCTTCCTGGCTGCTCTCCAGCATATAAATAGTTATAGGGCAGAAAGTCAGAGACATGCACGGAAGAATGATAGAAGATGGGAAAATGAGCCACTAAAAAATAAATAATGGGTAAGCACTGTGAAATTTTTATGCCAGAATTTCCACATGAAAATCATAGTGCCACAAAATATCTGAAGTTAGAAGGGACTCTTATGGATTGAGTTCAACTCCCTGCAGCCTACAGCACTACCTAAAAGTAAACAGTATGGCTAAGAGCATTGTCCAGATGGTAGCTAACTGCTTGAACTCTAGCAGGGGTGTCAACAAATCCATCCAGGAGAAAAACTGGATTATATCAGAAAACAGAAGTTTATTCCCTTCAAACAGTGTGGAAAACTGTCTTGGCAACATCCATGTGATTGTGTGTTGGGATTTTCTTGTGTGTTTTTTGTTGTTGTTGTGGTTTGTTTGGTTTGTTTTGATTTTTTGTTGTTGTTTTGTTTGGGTTTTGTTTGGTTTTGTTTGGTTGGATTTTTTTGTTTGGTTTGTTGGTTTTTTTTCCAAGGATAAAATAAAATAAAGATCAGAAAAAAAAAGAAAAAAGACCCACTTATCTGGTTAATATTCTGAGTTACCAACAGACAATATTACAGATTGTGCCATTCAGAAGACAATAATTTCCTTTGTTCTGAATATTTGTTAGCTGTATCATTATCATTCCAATATTTCCAATTTTTTATTTTCTGTGATGCCTACTAAAGCACACTGCTGCTTTTTGCACCTGCATCAGTTAAAATGAACTTGTAAATATGCTGTAACATCACAGAAACAAATCCTAGGTCAAGTCAGGTGAGAGGAAATCTTGCTACTTGTGCTTTTCTTCTCATAGGAATTTCTTGACCTATTGCAGAGTAGAAATTAGTTCACAAAGAAGATTTTATGCTCCTTAAACTGGAGAGAGTATGAAAAAAGCTGCAATTAAAAAAACAATGTAAGTAATTAATTTCATTAAATATACAGGCCATTTGCTACAGTATATTAAATATCTTAAACAGAACTACAGAATACAAAGGCTTTAACAGTTTATTTTGTTTGACAATTCCACCAACAAACCCAAAGCCTATGGTATGTCAGGCTGAGACATTCCACTTAATTTACTATATATTGCAGAACTTTATCCAAATGAGAATCATAGAATCATAGCATCATAGCATCAACCAGGTTGGAAGAGACCTCCAAGCTCATCATAGAATCATAGAATCAGGCAGGTTGGAAGAGACCTTCAAGATCATCCAGCCCAACCTAGCACCCAACCCTGGCCAATCAACCAGACCATGGCACTAAGTGCCTCAGCCAGGCTTGGCTGCAACACCTCCAGGGACCGTGACTCCACCACCTCCCTGGGCAGCCCATTCCAATGCCAATCACTCTTTCTAGCAACAACTTTCTCCTGACATCCAGCCTAGACCTCCCACCTGCCACAACTTGAGACTGTGTCCCCTTGTCCTGTTGCTGGCTGCCTGGCAGAAGAGACCAACCCCACCTGGCTACAACCTCCCTTCAGGTAATTGTAGTTGAGGGTTAAACAGCCTCAAAACTAAAGACATAGTTAAGAAATAAACTGCTATTCTACTTATATTTGGTATAATCCTAAGGCTAAAAAAGATAGTTACAGACATTATTTCTTATTTGTTAGCACATATTTATCACCAAAAGAAGCAATGATTTATTGGCTAGAATCTTCCTTGGCCACTGTTAGTCGTGAGTGACCTGTGGTATCAGCATGAAGCCCAGCACTTGTGATAGGTTTGCAGGTCTCCAGAGTAGCTTGCATGAGGATATGAGACAGAGATAAGGCAAGGCAACATGGAAATATAGGTAGAGTTACAATCCAATGAAGAACAGTGCTACAGACAGTCTTAAGGGCAAGGATCAGAGCCAAGAGACATTGTGATGAGCATCAGCTGCAAACTGGTCATGAAGGAAAAATGGGAAAGATTGATCTTGAGACTCATCAATGTGGAGAAGACAAGGCTTCCAGGAGACCTTGCAGTGGCCTTCCAGGATCTGAAGTGGACCTACAGGCTAGGTAGAGCATTGAGGTAGAGACTACTGAGGTCGAGGGCTAGGTAGTGTCACGGAGGGGTATTCTGCCACCTACACTGATTTTGGCGGAGGGGAGAAATTAATTGGGGTGAGATAATGGTATACAAAAATATATTTATTAAACTCAATATTATGAACTCTCACTACCCCCAACCACTGTATATTAATATTAAAAATGTTCTTACACGGTTATGAAAACATTCTAGGATAAAATATGCACAGAAACTGATTAATAACTAGCAAACATTCAAACTATAAACAGAGCAGTTTTCCTGGTGGCAAATACCGTTTGGGGTCTATGCGCTATTCATCCAGCAGAGTGGGCTGGGAACTGATTCTGCTCTATGGCAGAGACAACAGATATTACAGAGGCATTAAAACAATTACTAACAATTCTTATTAATTACCAATCACCCTCCGGGGCTACGTCACAGCCTATGCCAGTGCCCAAACTTCAGGGGATCTCTGCCCGTGGACTTGAAGGCTGGAATCCTCCCAGCTTGAGGGGAAAGGATGAATCTTCCCAGTTTCTGGGGAAAGACAGTCTCTGACCTGGTTGTCCTGGTGAAGGATGCAATCTCTGCCTTGGTGCTGCTGGCTTCTTCTGGATGCTCTGCCCAGGGGATTCTTAGCAGACAGGATCTCAGGTGCAGGAGAAGAATACCGTGAAGTCTCTGGCATGGTCTAAAGCTGGCCAGACAGCCCAATCACGTGCAGACAATCCAGGGTCTCCTTCCTGGTTAACTCAGCAGCAGTGGCATGCTTACCAGATGTAAAATACCTATAAAAAACATTCATGAGTTTGCCTAAGTAAAAGCAATTGGTTGGTAGGATGGGGCTGTAAACATATTTCTGAGGACATGGATGGCATAAAATACAGAAGAGTTTTAATTCAGGGGAAAAAAAGAAATAGAGGGAGGAAAAAAAGAGTAGAACTTGCAAATCTGTGATTTCCTTTTATCCTAACAAACCAGGACATAATTAAGAACTTTTTTGCTCATCCTGCATTTCTTCATGGGTCTTCTAGATATAATCATCAATAGAACCACAGAAACATCCAGGTTGGAAAAGCCTCTCTGGATCACCAAGTCCCACGTATAACCTTAATATACAAGATCCACCTTAAACCATATCCCCAAGCACCACATCCAAACAGCCTTTAAACACATCCATGAGCAGTGACTCTTTGGGTAGCTCTATGGGCAGCTCCTTGGGCAGCTCATTCACAGCAGCCATGGTTTTGTAAGTCTGCAGTCTTAAAGATTCTCTTAAAAATATCTGCTAAACAAAATGAAAAAAGCTTGGAAGGATAAATGGAATAGCACTGGTCCTTATTTCGTTATGACTGTTCAGGGGAACAGTAAGTAAATTTAGGGGCCTGGGGTGATGAAAATCTCAACATGAGCCTGCAGCGTGAGTGCAGCCCAGACAGCAACCCTGTGCTGGGCTGCAGCAAGAGCAGTGTGGGCAGCAGGGCAAGGGAGGGGATTCTCCCCCTTGCCTCTGCTCTCCTCACACTCCACCTGCAGTCCTGGGTGCAGTTCTGGAGCCTCCAATACAAGAAGAACATGGAATTGTTGGAGCCAGTTCAGAGAAGGCCACTGAGATGCTGAGAGGGCTGCAGCAGTTCTGCTGTGAGCACAGGCTGAGAGAGTTGGGGCTGTGCAGCCTGGAGAGGAGAAGGCTTGGAGGACACCTTATAGTGACCTTCTAGTGTCTGAAGGGCACCTACAGGAGGGCTGGGGAGGGACTATTGACAAGGTCTTGTAATGACAGGAGGAAGAGGAATGGGTTTAAACTGGCAGAGGGGATATTGAAAGCGGATGTTAGGAAAAGGTTCTTTGCAGTGAGGGTGGTGAGACACCGGCACAGGTTGCCCAGGGAGGTTGTGGAGCACAGAATCACCAAATGTGATCAAAGAATGTGATTCTGTGTTCCACAATCTCCCTTGAGTTGTTCAAGGCTAGGTCGGATGAGGCCTTGAGTGACCTGTTCTAGTGGGAGATGTCCCTGCCTATGTCAGGGGGTTGGAACTGGATGAGCTTTGAGGTCCCTTCCAGTCTAAACCATTCCATGATTCTGTGTCTTCCTGCAGCATCCATCTAGACCGGCACTGAACTGTCTTTTGGACAAATTGCATCCATTTGGGATACTAATCCTTTCTTGTACATTCTAGATAAATTATATGTTTACTAGAGTAAGTATAAAAAAAAAAAACCACCAAGAAAATAAAAAAGGTCAGGAGAAATTCACTTTGGAAATGGATGAAAGAGGGACTCCTAAGACATTGCCTACAGTTTGTAAATACCAGTATCCCTCACTTTAATTTTCTGCATTAGACTATCGTCCAGGAAAAAAGTGGGGGAAAAAATCCAAAATTCAATTAGTTTCTTTACTTTTCCATTAACTTCCTTCTGTATTCTTTAATATTGCCTGTGTTCAAAGTTTTATCTGGACAAATTGAAGCAAAAGTACCCCCAGGGATACCCAACAACTCTAACAGGATACACCAAATTCGTATGTGAATATATTTTTGGTGTTCTCAGCAGTAATAAACCATCTTCAAGGGTTTATATCTTCCCAGATAAAAATAAATATGGTTATGAAATAATTAAAATATTCAGGAACCATGATGTATCTCTAAACATCCTCATTGTTGATCTGGGCTAGTAGTTAAGTTTATCTTATTTCTTTGCTCTCATTGTTGGTGATACAATTTTCTGACGGTCATTAAAAATATTATCTATTATAGCAGATATTTTTAGACTGCCTTCATTATTTGACAGTTTTGACAGATGTTATTGATTTGGCCAGCAACTGTGGCTAACCAGAAGGGGACAATGTGACAGTTTTATGTAACAAAAGGCACAGTGTCATGTCAACTGAACTAAATGTTGTACAAAGTGACAGCAGGACAAAAATGCCTTTCAGACTTAATTTTCTGCTTCATTTTTTCTACCATCAATACATAAGGCAGTGCAGTAGGTGACACAAATTAGCAGGATGGAGCAAAAGGTCTATCCATGCTTCTGTTGCTATACTTGACTTCTTTCCACTAAGGTAACTGCAATTATTTTTAAGGTGAACAAAAAAAATGAAATAAAAAAAGAAGAGCAGCTTATAGTAATCAACCTACCCCTTTAGGAGAAAATATGTCCCTTATCGGGGTTCTTTATACATTTCTCCTAGGTGGCTCTTTGGAAAAGATGAAAGAAATAAAGTCCCCCATCTGCTAGGTCATGCCTACAAGACACATTCTGTCAAGTCTTAAAAGCAACAAGAGCTTTGCCTGTGGGATACCTATAATTATTATGCGTGGCAGTCCTGTGCCTGCTGTAGCTCATTGTTCTGCTAACGCAATCCGAACAAGAACAGTGGCTCCAGGCTGTGAGTTGATAAAGTGCAACTTTTCGATTTTGCTCCTCTACAGATCTAGCATTGTGCAGGGTCCATGAGTGACATCTTTGGCCTTCCTTTGGGCTGAGCAGATTGAATCTGTCATGCTGAGTTAAACAATGACTAAGGGACACAACCTTAGCAAGGCCGGTCATTTTTTTCCTACTAATTCAATCTACATTTAATCAATGAAAGTAATTTCTTGTTTGTTTAAGTCTCATATCCAATGGATCTAGAGGATTCTGAAGTAGTGTACCTCCACTCTGACCTTCTCTGTCTTTTGAACTTGGACTAGTATATCAAGAGAGGAATTAGCGAAAATTGCACATTGCGGGGTTGTCATGCTGCTAGCTGTACATTTAGTCTCATTCTATGCTTATACATAGCTATCTGAGTGCCATTTCAGAATTCAGCTTTCCCACAGATCCAATAAAAAAGAAGTTAGCTAGACTTACACCTCCCAACGGCCACAGCAGCACTGTGCTGAGAACGACAATGCGCTCTCTTGCAGTGTACACTCATATTCAAGTGGTTGCCCACGTGTGTGTCTCTTATGCAGAGGTATGAAGGTAGGGATATCTCCTCCTAAGGACAAGCTATCACTGTTATTGAAAGTAGCCTGTAGTGACTTATGCAAGTTCAAGGACTTTATTGATCGGTTTAGCTGGTCTTAATCAAAATCTGTCTTCCTTTCCACTCATAGTGATTAAATAAGTCTAAGAGTGCCTGACATCAAGTCTTTGACTTTTTATTGGTTGTCAGCAAATGCTGTGCTCAGCACTTTAGGAGCCAGCAGTTGCCAGGCAGGAAGTTAAAAACTCAAGGAAAGTTGGGAAAAAACCCCAAACCAACCCACAACAAAACAACTAAATCTACAGAACAATTTAAGTATATATTACAGTTTCTGAATGGTTTAATTTCTTTTCGAGTGGGTGGTACATTTAGGCCAGCCTGGAACAGCAAAATCAGTACTTCTCTGGTTATAAATATGAGTGGGAAAAAAAAAAAAAAGCTTTAAAATGATATTAAATATTTTAATCCGATTTTGTAATCAGATTTTGTCTGGGGAAAACAAACAAACAAACAAACCCCAAACAACCCCACCCACCCAAAAAAAAAAAATCCATAAAAACCAAACCCACCTACACACCTACCCAAAAAAACCCAACAAAAAAACAAACAAAAAACCCCAACAAAACAACAAAAAGGGCACTACAACAAAGAAATCAGCTAAAACTTTGTAGGAAACATATATTTTCTGCCTGTAAAAATGTATAAGGAGTGAGGTTTTGTCCAAGGAAATTGACAATAATTGGATGTGCTTTTCGAATCATAGAACCATAGAATAAACCAGATTGGAAAAGAACTCCAAGCTCATCAAGTCCAGCCTAGCACCCAGCCCTAGTCAATCAACCAGACCATGGCACTAAGTGCCCCAGCCAGGCTTGACTTCAACACCTCCAGGGACAGTGACTCCACCACCTCCCTGGGCAGCCCATTCCAATGCCAATCACTCTCTCTAGCAGGAACTTCCTCCTAACAGCCAGCCTAGACCTCCTCTGGCACAGCTTGAGACTGTGTCTATTTGTTCTATTGCTGGTTGCCTGGGAGAAGAGTCCAACCCCACCTGGCTACAACCTCCCTTCAGGAAACTGCAGACAGCAATGAGGTCTGCCCTGAGCCTCCTCTTCTCTAGGCTAAACACCCCCAGCTCCCTCAGCCTCTCCTCATAGGATTTGTGTTCCAGGTCCCTCCCCAGCCTTGCTGCCCTTCTCTGGGCATGTTCCAGTATCTCAACATCTCTCTTGAATTGAGGAGCCCAGAACTGGACATAGTATTCAATGTGAAGCCTGAGCAGTGCTGAGCTCACTGGCAGAAGAATCTCCCTTGTCCTACTGGACACACTGTTACTTTATAAAGGCACGAGCAAATAATGAAAACAGGCTTTCTACTTTACTATTCTTTTTGAGGATTTCATAGAGGAGAATCATTGAATGGTTTAGGTTGGAAGGGACCTCAAAGTTCATTCAGTTCCAGCCCCTCACCATAGGCAGGGACACCTCCCACTAGAACAGGATTGATCATGTGATTCTATTTATTTTATACAATCATAACATATCAGATAGCGAGAGACCTCAATGATTGCCTGGTCCAGCTTTTCCTGGCAAAAGCATGCGGATTACTCTAAAAGCTCATTGCTTTTATTGTGAAAAATTTCCCCCTTGTGTCCAATTGGAATCTCCCCAGGAATAACTCGTGCCCATTACTTCTTGCCTTTTACATGTGTTTCCTTGCAAAGAAAAAAGGAGACAAGCCTCCACCTTCTTTGCAGACAGCCTTGAAAAACCAGAACGTGGTGTGTTCTGAAGCAAGTGTGCTCTTGCATGCCAAAGAGTGCCACAGGCCTCAATACCATGGGTATCAGAAGAAGAGACGGAGAGAAGCAAGCCTGGTGCAAGCCAATCCAAATCTGTTCATTGCATTCCAAACATGTGTTTTTATACCTTTCAACAGAAGGCTACACATTGTAATAATCTACAATTGGTTCCATGTACTTGCCTTAGAAATTGCATACTAATTGGCACAGACATTCATCATATTTCCTCAGCAACATCTACGTTGTGTCTAAGCATTCTGTCAGCAGAGATAGGTGAAAAACACAGGCTCCAGCCTTACATTTGTTTATATTTGTTACACCATTCTCTAAGGTCATTACAACCTTCTATCAGTACTTCTGAGCTCATGTGCTCTCACCTGTCCATGGCTTATGTTCCAGTATTTCAATTTCCAATATCTGTACCACAATCAAACCACTCTATAAAATCACTAGATTTAATATTACTATACCCAACAAGAGAGCCAACCAGGGCCTGGGCTGCAGCAGGAGAAGTGTGGGCAACAGGACAAAGGAAGTGTTCCTCCCCCTCTGCTCTGCACTGCTGAGATCCCAGCTGGAGTACTGCATCCAGTTCTGGAGCCTCTGGTAGATGAGTGATATGGAGGTGCTGGAAGGGGTCCAGAGGAGGGCCACAAAGATGAGCAGAGGGCTGGAGCTGTTCTGCTAGGAGGAGAGACTGAGTGAGTTGGGGCTGTTCAGTCTCCAGAGAAGGCTCCCAGGTGACCTTATTGTGGCCTTTCAACATCTTAAGGGGGCCTACAAGAAAGCTTGGGAGGGACTCATTAGGCTGTCAGGTAGGGAGAGGATTGGGGAAATGGAACAAAGCTGGAAATGGGTAGATTCAGACTGGATGTTAGGAAGTTCTTAAAAAAAAAAAAAAAACCCCAAAAAAAAAAAAAAAAAAAAAAAAAAAAACCAAACCCACACCTAACAACTCGCAGCGGACCTTCAGGAAAGCAGACATGGTTCAAACTAGGTCCAAGCTGTACAATACTTGTAAAACTGTGGGCACCCAAACAGAGCCCACCTGTAGGAATGCAGGTGTGCAGACGTCTGGATGTGAGGAGTGCTGGAGCCTGGCACTCGACACAGGCAATGGCTGCATTAGGTGTGAGCAGATTGATTGTCTGCTTACCCTGGTGGCTGAACTCAAGGGAGAGGTGGAACGCCTGAAGGCTGAAATGGGATGTAAAAGAGAGCACCATGCTCTGCAGTCCCCCTTGCCAGAAGGAGACGAACTGAGCACCCAAGAAGAAAGGATGCAGGTGCCTGCCAGAAGGGGCAAGGGAAAACCCTTCCAGCCATCTTCACATCCCGAGCTGCCCTTACAGTATCACAGTATCACAGTATCACCAAGGTTGGAAGAGACCTCACAGATCATCAAGTCCAACCCTTTACCACAGTGCCCAAGGCTAGACCATGGCACCAAGTGCCACATCCAACCTTGCCTTGAACTGCCCCAGGGACGACAACAGATATAGGGCACTAGAGGTTGAGGATGAGGTGATCCTGGAGCAGGCAGAAGCACCACTGTCTGGCAGGGCAACTGAGACAAATCATTTACCCCCTCGCACCAGAACAAGTACCTAGAAGAAAATAAGGAGGGTAATTGTTATTGGTGACTCCCTTCTGAAGGGAACAGAGGGCTCCATATGCCAGCCAGACCCCTTCCACAGGGAGCTCTGCTGCCTCCCTGGAGCCCGGGTCAGGGATGTTACCAGGAGGCTGCCTACTGTAGTGCAGCCCTCTGATTACTATCACTTAATAGTTATACAGGCAGGGAATGATGAGATTAATAACAGAGGGCTAAAAGCTATCAAAAGGGACTTTAAGACACTGGGGAAAGCAGTTGAGGGAGCAGGGGCACAGGTAATCTTTTCATCTCTACCCTTTGTTACAGGCTGGAATACAGAGAAGAATAGGAAAGCATATTTGATGAACAAGTGGCTCAGAGGTTGGTGCCTCCAACATAACTTTGGATTCTTTGATATTGGGGAACTTCATCTTGCCACAGGTCTGCAATCAGCAGATGGGACACAACTGTCACAGAAGGGGAGAAGGACCCTGGCACATGAGCTGGCTGGGCTTGTTGAGAGGGCTTTAAACTAGAATGGAAGGGGGAGGGGGTTAAACATGACAGCACCAGAGATAAATCAAAGGGAATTGAGGATGGTAGGCTAGAGCTAGGGGTAACAGCAGCAGCCCAGCTGAAGTGCATGTACACTAATGCACGCAGTATGGGTAACAAACAAGAGGAGCTGGAAGCTCTGGTGCTGGAGGAAAACTATGATATTGTCACCATCACTGAAACGTGGTGGGATGGCTCACATGATTGGTGTGCTGTAATCAATGGCTACAGACTCTTCAGGAGAGACAGGCAAGGGAGAAGAGGTGGGGGAGTGGCTCTGTATATTAGGGATACTCTGGATGTCATGGAGGTAGAAATCAAGGATGATCAAGTTGAGTCATTATGGGTGAGACTTAAGGGGAAGGCCAACAAGGCTGATATCCTGGTTGGAGTCTGTTACAGACCACCCAACCAGGAAGAAGAGGTTGACTTATTACTCTTTAAGCAATTGGAAGCTGCCTCAAGATCCCCTGCCCTTGTTCTGGTGGGCGACTTTAACCTACCAGACATCTGCTGGGACTTAAACACTGCAGAGAAGAAGCAGTCTAGAAGGTTTCTGCAATGTGTGGAAGACAACTTCCTATCCCAGCTGTTACATGAGCCTACCAGGGGGGCAGCCCTGCTTGATCTGCTGCTCACAAATAGAGAGGGGCTGGTGGGGGATGTGGTGGTTGGAGGCTGCCTGGGGTCCAGTGACCATGAAATTATAGAGTGTTCAGTACATGGAGAAACCAGGAGGGGCATCAACAGAACCTCCACACTGGACTGCCCAAGGGCAGACTGCAGCCTATTTAAGGAACTAATTCAGAAAGTTCCTTGGGAAAGAGCCCTTAGAAACAAAGGGGTCCAGGAAGGTAGGAGCTGCTTCAAGAAAGAGCTCCTGCAGGCACAGGAGCAGCAGTGTCATTGAGCCAGAAGATGAGCCGAGGAGGGAGGCAGCCAGGCTGGATGGGCAGGGAGCTGCTGAAGGAATTAAAGATTAAAAAGAGAGTGTATCACCTCTGGAAAAGAGGGGAGGTGTCCCAGGAGAAGTTCAACGAAGTTGTTAGGTCTTGTAGAGGAAAAATGAGAGAGGAAAAGCCCACTTGGAGCTCAGGCTGGCCACGGCTGCCAAGGAAAATAAAAAGTGTTTCTTTAAATATATGAATGGCAAGAGAAGGGCCAAGGACAACCTCCAGTCCTTGTTAGATAGAGAGGGGAACATAGTGACAAAGGATGAGGAAAAGGCAGAGGTGCTTAACACCTTCTTTGCCTCAATCTTCACTAGTGGGACAGGTTGTCTCCAGGACAGCTGGACTCCTGAAGTGGTGGATGGAGTCAGGGACCAGTACAGTCCCCCTCTGATCCATGAGGAAGCAGTAAGGGACCTGCTGTGTCATTTGGATCCTCACAAGTCCATGGGACCGGATGGGATCCACCCTAGGGTGCTGAGAGAGCTGGCAGCTGAGCTGGCCAAGCCACTCTCCATCATTTATCAGCAGTCCTGGCTCACTGGAGAGGTCCCTGAAGACTGGAAGCTGCCAATGTGATGCCCATTCACAGGAAGGGTCGTAAGGAGGAGCCAGAAAACTACAGACCTGTGAGCCTGACCTCAGTGCCAGGCAAGGGCATAGAACAGGTCATCTTGAGTGCCATCACAAAGCACCTACAGGATGGCCAAGGGATCAGGCCCAGCCAGTATGGGTTTAGGCAGGGCAGGTCCTGTCTCACCAACCTGAGCTCCTTTTATGATCAGGTTCCCTGCCTGGTGAATGTGGGGAAGGCTGTGGATGGAGTCTACTTGGACTTCAGCAAAGCCTTTGACACTGTCTGCCACGAGAAGCTCCTGGCCAAGCTGGCAGCTCATGGTTTGGACAGATTCACTCTGTGCTGGATCAGGAACTGGCTGGATGGCAGAGCTCAGAGAGTGGTGGTGAATGGTGCCACATCCAGTTGGCAGCTGTCACTGGTGGTGTTCCCCAAGGATCAGTGCTGGGCCCAGTCCTGTTCGATATCTTTATTGTTGACCTGGACGAGGGCATTGAGTCCAGCATCAGTAAGTTTGCAGATGACACCAAGCTAGGAGCAGGTGTTGATCTGTTGGAAGGTAGGAGAGCCCTGCAGAGGGACCTGGACAGGCTGGAAGGGTGGGCAGAGGCCAATGGGATGAGATTGAACAAGGCCAAGTGCAGGGTTCTGCACTTTGGCCACAACCCCAGGCAGCGCTACAGGCTGGGGACTGAGTGACTGGAGAGCAGCCAGGAGGAAAGGGACCTGGGGGTACTGATAGATAGTAAACTGAAGATGAGGCAGCAGTGTGCCCAGGTGGCCAAGAGACCCAATGGCATCCTGGCCTGCATCAGGAGCAGTGTGGCCAGTAGGACAAGGGAGGTTCTTCTTCCCCTGTACTCAGCACTGGTCAGGCCACACCTTGATTGCTGTGTCCAGTTCTGGGCTCCTCAATTCAAGAAAGATGTGGAGGTGCTGGAAGGTGTCCAGAGAAGGGCAACAAAGCTGGTGAGGGGCCTGGAGCACAAATCCTATGAGGAGAGGTTGAGGGAGCTGGGGGTGTTTAGCCTGGAGAAGAGGAGGCTCAGGGGTGATCTTATTACTGTCTACAACTACCTGAAGGGGCATTGTAGCCAGGTGGGGGGGTGGCCTCTTCTGCCAGGCAACCAGCAATAGAACAAGGGGACACAGTCTCAAGTTGTGCCAGGGTAGGTATAGGCTGGATATTAGGAAGAAGTTCTTCACAGAGAGAGTGATTGGCATTGGAATGGGCTGCCCAGGGAGGTGGTGGAGGCAATGTCCCTGGGGGTCTTCAAGAAAAGACTGAATGAGGCACTTAGTGCCATGGTCTAGTTGATTGGTTAGGGCTGGGTGCTAGGTTGGAGTGGATGATCTTGGAGGTCTCTTCCAACCTGGTTGATTCTATGATCCTATGAGGCTGCCTATGATCCTATTCTATGATTCTATGAGGTTGGTGAGAGCCTGGAAGGGGTAGTCCAGGGAGGTGGTGGAAGCCTCATGCCTGGAGACATTTAAGGCCAGGCTGGATGAGGTTCTGGGCAGCCTAATCTAGTGTGAGGTGTCCCTGCCCATGGCAGTCTGTTTGGAACTGGATGATCCTTGTGGCCCCTTCCAACCTTCACTGATTCTATGATTCTATGAATACAGTCTCCCTTAAATCTTCTTTTCTCAAGGCTGACCCAACCCTGTTCTTTCAGCCTTTCCACATGTGGTAGGCATTCCAGTACTTGTCCACTTGTGTAGACTGCAATGCAACAGCTTCTTTAGGAAAGGGTTGTGGGAAACCACACTTAAAGCCTTGGTGAAGTCCAAGTAGACAGCCCTCATCTGAGCAGGATGCTTTGTCACAGAAGGCAATCAGTTTTGTTGAGTACAGTATCACCTTGGTGAATCTGTCCTGACTTTTTCCAGTCACATTCTTCATTTGTCTTGTGATAGCCCCCAGGAGAATTTAGCCTATGAGTCTATAAATTTCCAGCTCCTCTTTTATGTCTTTCTTGCAGATGGGAGTGACTTTAGCTTTCTTCCAGCTTCCTGGCATGACCTTCAAGCTGCACAACCTCTCAAACCTTATGCAGAGCAGCCTTACAAAAATATGAGCCAAGCTTCCTTAGCTCTCTCGGCTGGATAATGTCTGAGCTCACCTATTTGTAGGGATCAGCTGCATTCAGTTTTGGACTCCCCAGTTGAAGAGGGACAGGGCCTGCTGGAGGGAGTCCAAGGGAGGGCTATGAGGATGATGAGGGGACTGGACCACTGCCTGATGAGGAGAGGCTGAGGGACCTGGGGCTGTTTAGTCTGGAGAAGAGAAGACATAGAAGGGATTTAATAAATGTCAGTAAATACCTGAGGGATGAAGGTCAGGAGTGGGGGACAGGCTCTGCTCACTGATCCATGGGATAGGACAAGCAGCAATGGATGGAAGCTACAGCACAGGAGGTTCCAGCTCAGCAGAAGGGAGAACTTCCTGACTGTAAGGGTCCCAGAGCCCTGTCACAGGCTGCCCGGAGAGGCTGTGGAGTCTCCTTCACTGGAGCCTTTCCAAGCCTGTCTGGATCTGTTCCTGTGTGACCTGAGCTAGATTGTGTGGTCCTGCTCCAGCAAGGCAGTTGGCTCATTGATGTCTTTGTGTCCCTTCCAACCCCTGACATCTGTGAGCCTATGATCAAGTTGTTGTAACAGGTTATGTATCAATTCTTCCTCCACTGACAGGAAGTGTCTTTGCATCAACTGGATCTTTGTCCCCAAGACCTGGGATACGACAGCGCTGGCAGAGGAAGAGTTGAAGACAGTGTTGAGAACATCTGTGTTTTCAGCATTGCTCATGATTTGTTTACCTCTCTCTTTTAACTGAACAAATATTTTCCTTCTGTTTCTGCCCATTATTTATGTACTTGAAGATCAGTTTCCTGTCGTTTTGGACATCTTAGAATCATTGAATCAACCAGGTTGGAAGAGACCTCCAAGCTCACCCAGTCCAACCTAGCACTCAGCCCTAGACAATCAATCAGACCATGGCACTAAGTGCCTCAGCCAGGCTTTTCTTGAACAGCTCCAGGGACAGCAACTCCACCACCTCCCTGGGCAGCCCATTCCAATGGCAAATCACTCTCTCAAAATCACTCTCTATCTGGCTTCAATTAAAGCTGAGCTTTTGCTTTTTTGACTGCTCCTCTGACAGATCACTTGCAGTGTTCAATGAGTATGCACCCACTTTCCCACTTCTGGTACAACTCTTTTCATTTAGAGCAGACTTGGTTAATCCAAGAGGTTCTTACTATGCCTAAGTCTCTTAAGTTTAAAGAGGTCTTGTGCTTCCTGGCAAGCATTTCTGAAAAAATTCCAGCACTCACTAACTTTATTATCCTTCATGGAAGTTTCCCACAGAATCCTTCCCAGCCAAGCTCTGAGTGAGCTGAAGCTTGCTACTTTAAAATACAGAATCTTTGATTTAGTGCTAACCTTCAGCCTGCTCAGCAAGATCCCAAACTCCGCAACACTGTGGTTTTTTGCAGCCAAGTCTATCACTAACAGATGTTCTAAAGCACATTTTGTTGGTTTATGAGAAGCAAATTCAGCAATGTGTCATTCCTGGTTGGCACATCTAATGTGCATGAAGAAGTCCTCTACAAGTTCCAGGAATTTGATGGATGACATATGACCTGCTCTAAATTCTTTTCCACTAAATATCTGGATATAATAATAGAATCAAGCAGGTTGGAAGAGATCTCCAATCTCATCAAGCCCAACTTATCACCCAGCCCTAGTCAATCAACCAGACCATGGCACTAAGTGCCTCAGCCAGGCTTTGCTTCAACACCTCCAGGGACGGTGACTCCACCACCTCCCTGGGCAGCCCATTCCAATGCCAATCACTCTCTCTGGCAGGAACTTCCTCCTAACATCCAGCCTAGACCTGCCCTGGCACAGCTTGAGACTCTGTCCCCTTGGTCTGTTGCTGGTTGCCTGGAAGAAGAGGCCAACCCACACCTGACTACGACCCACTTGAGGTAGCTGCAGACAGCAATGAGGTCTGCCCTGAGCCTCCTCTTCTCCAGGCTGCATACCCCCAGCTCCCTCAGCCTCTCCTCACAGGGCTGTGCTCCAGAACCCTCACCAGCTTTGTCACCCTTCTCTGGACACCTTCCAGCACCTCAACATCTCTCTTGAATTGAGGAGCCCACAACTGGACACAGCACTCAAGGTGTGGCCTGAGCAGTGCGGAGTACAGACAGGGGCAGAAGAACCTCCCTGGTCCTGCTGCCCACACTTCTCCTGAGCCAGCCCAGGATGCCATTGGCTCTGCTGCCCACCTGGGCACACTACTGGCTCATCTTCAGCTACTCTCTACCAGCACCTTCAAGTCCTTTTCTACCTGTCTGCTCTTCAACCACTCTGTCCCCAGCCTGTAGTACTGCTTGTGGTTGTTGTGGCCAAAGTGTAGAACCCTGCACTTGGCCTTGTTTAATCTCTTGCTAATCACTCTCCCAGGCAACCAGCAGTAAAACAGGGGACACAGTCTCAAGTTGTTCCACGGCAGGTCTAGGCTGGATGTTAGGCGGAAGTTGTTGCCAGAGAGAGTGATTGGCATTGGAATGGGCTGCCCAGGGAGGTGGTGGAGTTGCCATCCCTGAAGGTGTTGAAGCCAAGCCTGGCTGGGGCACTTAATGCCATGGTCTGGTTGATTGACTAGGGCTGGGTGATAAGTTGGGCTTGATGAGATTGGAGATCTCTTCCAGCCTGCTTGATTCTATGATTCTATTCAAAATCCACCTGAGCACATTCCTGTATGATCTGCTCTAGGTGATACTGCTCTGGTACAGGGGTTGGACTGGATGAGCTTTTAAGGTCTCTTCCAGACCCTGATATTCTGTGACTCTATGACTTCTGCAGTGTTAAGAATGTTAGCTCTTTGTCACTGGAAACTCAGTCCCATAAACAACAAGAGTGTACTGTGTATTGGAGGGGTACAAACAGTAATAGCTCAGAGTCCTGATGTAATCTATCTCTGCTTGGCTCACGAGCATACAGTCAGAGCATAATAATATTAGTAAGAATATATGACAGAAATAAAATAATAAGATTTCATTCCAAGATAAATGAAAGGGTTGTAAGCCTGGGTGGTTTCAAAATAAAGAGTTCATTTGATTTTGGAAAGCAGTACATGTATTGCATCATAACATATCGTTACAGTGAGGGTGGTGAGACACTGGCACAGGTTACTTAGGGAGGTTGTGGGTCACAGAATCACAGAATGTGATCTTTGATCACATTTTGTGATTCTGTCACCCACATCCTGCCTGGAGGTGTTCAAGACCAGGTTGGATGAGGCCTTGAGTGACCTGTTCTAGTGGGAGATGTCCTTGCCTATGGTAGAGGGTTAGGAATGGATGAGCTCCAAGGTCTCTTCCCACCTTAACTGTTCTATGATTCTATCTCTACAGTGATATTCACTACATTTTGTTTACCAGTTAAGAGTGTTGGAGATCTTTGACATTTGTAAGGCAAAGAACTCTCACAAAGAATCAAAATTAAAAGGAAGTTTAGAAAAAAAAAGAGTCATGATTTGTTGTCTTTATTTAAAACAAGATTAGCGGTTTAAATACACCTGGTTCAGTCACCTTATAAATAGCCACCTTATGAAAACCATACAGAGCTAGGAGATGTGTTTAGGTATCTTTACTCTCACCAGCAGGCTCCTGAGGAAAAGGCCTTGAGGGTCTGGGGTGATGCAAAGCTCAAGAGGAGTCTGCAGTGTGAGTGCAGTCCAGACAGCAACCCTGTGCTGGGCCGCAGCAAGAGCAGTGTGGGCAGCAGGGTGAGGGAGGGGATTCTGCCCCTTGCCTCTGCTCTCTTCACACCCCACCTGCAGTCCTGGGGGCAGTTCTGGAGCCCCCAGCACAAGCAGCACATGGAAGTGTTGGAGCCAGTGCAGAGGAGGCCACTGAGATGCTGAGAGGGCTGCAGCAGCTCTGCTGTGAGCACAGGCTGAGAGAGTTGGGGCTGTGCAGCCTGCAGAGGAGAAGCTTGGAGGAGACCTTACAGTGACCTTCTAGTATTTGAAGGGCACCTACAGGAGGGCTGGAGAGAGACTATTGACAAGGTCTGGTAATGAGAGGAGGAAGAGGAGTGGTTTTAAACTGGCAGAGGGGAGATTGAAAGTGGATGTTAGGAAAGGGTTCTTTGCAGTGAGGGTGGTGAGACACCGGCACAGGTTGCCCAGGGAGGTTGTGGCTGCTCCCTCCCTGGAGGTGTTCAAGGCCAGGTTGGATGAGGTCTTGAGTGACCTGTTCTAGTGGGAGGTGTCCCTCCCTGTGGGCAGGTGGATTGGAATTGGATGAGCTGTGATATTTCCTCCAACTTAATCCATTCTATGACTCTATGATTCTATAATCCAATATGGATAGTCATTCATGTTGTCCAGCCAATACATTGTTGGAAGGAGGATTGCTCTACAAGTATTTTTCCTTTCTCTCTGCCAAAGAAGATGATCTTCTTTTGTCTTTAAATAATTTTTCATTTTAAATTGCTTTCTCAACATGTGCAGACACATCTATATAAGCCACATGAAATTTCACATGATTTGACAACCGGAGTGCAGTAGCTCAGGCCAGTTAAGGCTGCCTGGTTTTTTTTTTCCCACCTGCTTCTCTCCTAAAAATTCCAGTCTCATAAGAATAGCACCGTAACCTAACTATACTGATGCCCTCGTACCCAAGGAAGATAAATATGTGCTCCACTGTCAGTGAATCCATAAGAGCTGAATGAGATTAAGGACACAAGGCCTATGAGGAGATCCTTAGGGAGCTGGGGGTGTGCAGCCTGGAGAAGCGGATGCTCAGGGCAGACCTCACTGCTGTCTACAACTACCTGAAGGGAGGTTGTTGCCAGGTGGGGTTAGACTTTGCTGCCAGGCAAGAAGCAACAAAACAAGGGGACACAGTCTCAAGTTGTGCCAGGGGAGGTCTAGGCTGGCTGTTAGGAGGAAGTTGTTGGCACAGAAAGTGATTGGCATTGGAATGGGCTGCCCAGGGAGGTGGTGGAGATGCCATTCCTGGAAGTGTTGAAGCCAAGCCCGGCTGATGCTAGGGCTGGGTGCTAGGTTGGGCTGGATGATCTTGGAGGTCTCCTCCAACCTGGTTGATTCTATGATTCTATGATTATATGACACCTATACTAAGCATATGTGTAAATATTTACCTTTCTGGTGCTTGCACAGAGGAGTAACTTCCACAGTGATTTTACTGCCATGGACTGACTTGTCTGAGAAATTACAGAAGAATGTGGCTGTTCTGGCAGATCTCTGCTGCTGTTATGTCAGCAGAGTAAGATAAACAGGATGTGTAGGATGGCACAATAAGGACACATAACCACTACAAGGTCTGGAACAGGATCCAAACTGGGTTACCAGGATGTGTTTATCTGGGATTGTTTTAGGCCAATTGTTCTACAAATACTTCCTTCACGCTTCTTTTATCAAATCCATTTGGAGTCAAACATAATGGCCTCATGTTAGAAATTAACCCAGTGCCAAGAGATTAAGAAATTCTTTAGGAATATTCCGTCTTTAAACTCTTATTAGGCAAGGCAGGGAAAGGAGAGGCAAGGTGAGGTGAGGAAAGGCAAGGAAAGGCAAGGTAAGGCATGGAGAGGCGAGGCAACTCAAGATGAGGAGAGGCGAGGCGAGGCAAGGCAAGGTAAGACAAAGCAAGGCAAGGTGAGGCAAGACAAGGCAAGGAAATGCAGTTGTAACACTTTGCACCTTTCAGACAATGGTTTGCAGCTAAAAGAGCAAGTGGAATGTTAAACTTTGTCATGATTACTGCAAATGTACACAGCTCATAGATTTCATACTAAAGCCTTGCTGAAATTGTGATACTACTTAAAGTCTCTTCACATGATATTGTAAACCATAAAAATGACAAATCTTAAGTGTAATAAATGCAGCAATAGAAAGCAAGCAACATAAAAGTAAAGGAAAAGCCTAATTCCTGAGAGAAATTGCGGTAGAAATAGCTTTTTTATCTTGTTTTGGTACTTGTGTATTGAAGTCCTAGATGGAAGTCACCCATAATAAATATATTTCTTAATACATGTGTATATAAATGAAGATAATCTGCACTGATTCTGCAGTATCAATTCTGGAATAGCTGGTTTCCTTTTGTTTCAGACACATGACAGAATTCTATTTGGCACTTCCTGGTTAGAAAAGCTGTTACAAACAATTTTGGGTTATGATATAAGAGAAGGGCGACAAAGCTGGTGAGGAGCCTGGAGCACAGCCCTGTGAGGAGAGGCTGAGGGAGCTGGGGGTGTGCAGCCTGCAGAAGAGGAGGCTCAGGGCAGAGCTCATTGCTGTCTGCAGCTCCCTGAAGGGAGGCTGTAGCCAGGTGGGGTTGTTTTTTTCTGCCAGGCACCCAAGGACTTGTCCCAGGTGAGGTCTAGGCTGGATGTGAGGAGGAAGTTCCTGCTAGAGAGAGTGATTGGCATTGGAATGGGCTGCCCAGGGAGGTGGTGGAGTTGCTGTGCCTGGAGGTGTTGAAGCAAAGCCTGGCTGGGGCACTTAGTGCCATGGTCTGGTTGATTGGCTGGGGCTGGCTGCTAGGTTGGGCTTGATGAGATTGGAGATCTCTTCCAACCTGGTTGATTCTATGATTCCTGCTAAGTCTTGTCAGTCTCTTGTTACTTCTCCATCAGTCAAAGACTATGGTTCAATAAACAGGAGCAAAATATCACATTTGTGAAAAGACAGGCCCTCTATGGCATTTATGTAAGAGTTCAAGGCTGCCACATAATGTGGGAGTCTGAACAAGCAGAGATAAGGCAAAGGAGGGAGCTGCTGGTAACCAAAAGGAATAAACTCTTTTTTTACCTTTTTTACATCTTTTTTAACTTTGTTTTCCCCTTTTCTCTGTCGTCCTTTACTACTCACCATTCTCCAAATACGCCTTCCTGTGCTTTCTGTGTGGCTCCCTTCCTGACTCACTTGTCTGTCTGTGCAGGGAGGTAGCCTATGCAGTTCCAGAGAAACAAAAGGTGTTCAAAGACTGTCACAGTGTGACAAAGGTTTGGGCATTCTGAAGCAATGCTGGTTTCATTTCACAGTCACAGAATGTTAGCAGTTGGAGGGGGCATCAGGAGATCATCGAATCCAACCTCCGTGCCCAAGCAGAATCACCTAGAGCAGGCCACACAGGAACACATTCAGGTGGGCTTTGAAAGTCTCCAGAGAAAGAGATTCCACAGCCTCTCTGGGCAGCCTTCTCCAGTGCTCTGTCACCCTCACTGTGAGAAGTGTCTCCTTGTGTTGAGGGGTAGGTGTGGGAACACTTGTCTCTCAGGCTATAAAGTGACATGAAAATGGGCCAAGTGGCTGATGCACTGAAGAGCAGGACTGCCACTGAGATCATAGAAACATAGAATCAAACAAGTTGGAAGAGACCTCCAAGATCACCCAGTCCAACCTAGCACCCAGTCCTAGACAATCAACCAGACCATGGCACTAAGTGCCCCAGCCAGGCTTGGCTTCAACACCTCCAGGGATGGGATCTCCACCACTTCCCTAGGCAGCCCATTCCAATGCCAATCACTCTCTCTGACAACAACTTCCTCCTAACATCCAGCCTAGACCTGCCCTCATACAACTTGAGACTGTGTTCCCTTGTTCTGTTGCAGTTGCCTGGGAGAAGAGCTCAACCCCACCTGGCTACAGCCTCCCTTCAGGGAGCTGCAGACAGCTCTGCCTCGAGCCTCCTCTTCTGCAGGCTGCTGTCATGGAGGGCCTGTAGGCCCAAAAGCAGGCTTATTTATGCCTGCTCTGCCTGGACATGTCTCTGCCTGCACCAGGGGTAAACGAGAACAAAGGGACATCTGATTGTGTAAATCCCCACATGCCCAGCTTGGGCCTGCCTGGTGCTGGGCCCAGGTGATTCCCATATTTGGAGTCCAGGCCCGTGGGTTAGTGTGGTAGGTTTTGGCTGACTGCCAACCTGATTAGTTCATTCAAGTGGCCAATGAGACCATTAACTCTTGTCCCACAATTGATAAATAGGGGTGCACAGGCCATGTGCAGCCTTCCCCACATTACTTGCAGCTCTGCCACACGCTTGCTTGCCTGGCTGTGTACTTCCTTGCAGCTGTATGCCTGCCTTTGTATGAGCGCCTGGTGTGCACATTGCCTTGGGTTGCTGGGAGCAGACCCACTTGTCTGTGTTCGATCGGCCTGAGGAGCAAGCCTGGACCCATGCTCAGACTGCATGCAATCCTGCCTCTGCACCTGGAGATCCTGCCTGCGTACCCCTGCAGAGAGCAGCCAGCAGGAGCCAGCAGCAGTAAGGCCAGAGTCTGCCATTACCACTGATGCTGGAGGATTCCAGCCTAGAAGTCCACAGGCAGAGACCCTGAAGAATTGGACACTTGCCATAGACTGACACAGCCCCGGAGGATGATTAATAATTGATAAGAATTGTGAGTAGATGCCTCTGTAATTTCTATTACCTCTGCCATAAAGCAGAGAGCAGCTTTCAGCTCAGCTTTGCTGGGCAAACGGCACAAGACCTCAGGCGGCATTGAGCCACGGGGAAACTCTCTCTCTGGGTGGCGAGAGTTGAGATATTGGAAGTTAATATATATATATATATATATATATATTTATAAATATCCTCTTGCATTAATTAATTTCTCCCCTCCACCAAATCGGTGTAGGCACTGAGAAACCCCATCCGCGACAGCTGCACCCCCCCAGCTCCCTCAGCCTCTCCTCACAGGGCTCTGCTCCAGGCCCCTCCCCAGCCTTGCTGCTCTTCTCTGGACACCTTCCAGCACCTCAACATCTCTCTTCAATTGAGGAGCCCAGAACTGGGCACAACACTCAAGTTTTGGCCTGAGCAGTGCTGAGTGCAGGAGCAGGATAACCTCCCTTGTCCTGCTGCCCACACTGCTCCTAATCCAGGCCAGGTTGCCACTGGCTCTCTTAGCCACCTGGGCCAAGCGATGTATGATCTCATTATACATCTTCAGATGTACTTTGCAGACTGCAAAAGCATATTCAAAAGGTAAAACAGAGGTTAATTAGAGAATTGGGGAAAAAAAACCCAACATAATGGTCATCTCTGGAGGAAAACATAGGAAGCTATGTATAGTGTTTATGGTGGGGGGGGGGGGGAGAATGTGCAGAATAATAAACTCTCAAAACGAAGTTGCTTGAGCTCAACTGTCAAAGCACTGCATTCCCTATGGAAGAGAATAGCTCTTTTGTAGTTTCACTCCCAACTTATTCTGATAGAGTGAAAGCCAAGAAAAATAGATTGTAAAACTTCCATATTTGCAGAAAGATGTAAGCTGTCTTTGCAGCTCTGCTTCTGATGAACTTATTCTGATATAATGAGAGCCAAGAAAAATAGATTTGAAAGTTCTGTATTTACAGAAAGTTGTAAGCTGTCTTTGCAGTTTCCTCTTTGCAGCAAATTCATTGAATTACTACAGGGCCAGCTAAAGCCCATTAAGTGTTAGCCTGGCCTGCTTCTCAAGTATCTAAGCATATGCAGCTGGGGTGAAAGCAGATGGAAGGTGTAAATGAGAAGATTCAATTAACATTTTTTTCTCCTTCTTATATGAGTTTCAAAAAGGAAACTCCCCCAAGGATTGAAATTGATCCTTTAATTTAAGAAATAACTTTTTTTTTTTTTTTGTCAAAATAAAATATTTCAACTGTCACAGTGAGCCCTTTGGTTCAGCCTGGGAAACTGAGCACTTAGGGGGCTGTGATAGGACTACAGCAGCAGTGAAATCAAGCTGAAGTGGAAGTGCAAACTTATTATGTAACTAACCTTAACTGAGCCTTAAGCATATTTTTGTCAAACCACAGAATAGAATCTAAACTACAGAATAAGATTTAATCTGCAGAATAGGATTTAAACTGAAGAATAGTATTTGTACAAGAATTTGGTACAGAATTAGAGACTAATGCAATGTTTACATTACCAAACATAATAAAAATCTTACTTTTCTGTCTGCAGAGGGTTTTAAACAGGGCAGACCTTTGAAGCTGTTTGGCATAGCTCTGCTTTCAGTGCAAGAAAGGGTCAGTGCTGATGGCATTTCAGATGGCATCAGTACAGTAGACTGAAATATAAATAACATTGTTTAAATTAAATAGTAGTTCAGAGAGGTTACAGCAGCTTAATTGAAATGCAGATGCTGGTTAAGCTTCTGGTTTATCATTGCTGCTGAGTTAGCTGGTTTGCACTCTAAACACCTTTTGCATAACTGCAGGCTTTTGAGAGGGTTGTATAACCAAATTACCTAACAAGTAGGTTTGTAAACAACACCTTGGAGGTAGCCTTAAAATAGCATAATTACTTTATGTTGTAATGCATTGCATTAACAACATCCAGGCCTGAGAAGGAAATCATCAAAAGAAGAAAAGAAATGGCATCAAAGCCTACATTCCTCATACCTACGCATAGGATATGAAGCAACAGAGGTTTTCATTCCCCTCAGACCTTAATATGTTTCCATGCTTTGTATTACAGAAGTCTGTGTACATTCATTAGCCTATCATATAGACCTCTGATTTTTTTCAAGGCAGTACCTTACCTGCTTTATGAAACTTTCAGTAGCAATAATAATAATGATAATAACAATAATGTCTCTTTCTTCTGTTTTCATTATTGTTTATGAGTTATTTGTTTTGTTTTGGGTTTGTTGTTCTTTTTTTTCCCCAATATAAAGCACAGCTTGTGGTTAAGCACATGCTCAAACCTCACTGAATCAAGGTATAATGAATCAAATAATATAGCTGACCTATTTAGTACTGCAGCACTCAACACAGGGTACAAGGACTCTCTGGGGTACTGAGTACTTGAGCTACAGCTGAGAGTGGTGAAGATATGGATTTCTGAATTAGGAAGAAATTACTTGGCTGGTGAAGGAGAGGCAGCAGTATCTAGAGGCTGGAGAGAGCTGTTTTTATAGGAGCTCTGAGGCAGCAGCAGAGAAACTCTCAGACCTTATTTTCTGCTCTCAGGATGCTCTTCACCTCTGCTAGTTGTCCAGATGGCAGATGAGTGTCTCCTTTTGCCTAGAGGATTTCACACCTGAACTCTCCAACCTAAAGTTATCTGCCTAAGCCAAGCCAGTAAGATTATTTTTTTTATATAGTCTCTTGAGGGGGTTGTGATTCTTTTCTATGTTTGTTTGGTTTGGTTTTGCTTTGCTTTATTTTGTTTTGGTTTTGCTTTATTTTGTTTTGGTTTTGCTTTGCTTTTGCTTTATTTTCCTCCCAGTAAATATTAAAGAGAAGATGTCCACCATTAAATTTTAAAACCAGGTGTTTATATCTATAATTTCCTGTATCAGAGGTATCTACCCTAATAAAAAAAAATTAACTAGGAGAGAAAATCTGTTCCTCATGCCATAGAGTCAATTAGCAAAAAATTCAGCCACCAAAAGAAACCAGTAAGTCCAGAGAATGGTAGAACCAACCAGGCTGGGAAAGACCTCCAAGATCATCCAGTCCAACCAGCCTGTCCAAGCAACCAGACCATGGCACTAAGTGCCCCAGACAGGCTTTGCTTCAACACCTCCAGGGACAGCAACTCCACCACCTCCCTGGGCAGCCCATTCCAATGCAAATCACTCTCTCTGCCAACAACTTCACACAGTATCACAGTATCACAGTATCATCAGGGTTGGAAGAGACCTCACAGATCATCAAGTCCAACCCTTTACCACAGAGCTCAAGGCTAGACCATGGCACCAAGTGCCACTTCCAACCTTGCCTTGAACAGCCCCAGGGACGGCGACTCCACCACCTCCCCGGGCAGGTGAGATACTCAGGACCAGGCCTGCCTCTATGTGTTCCTGTGCAAGCTGCTCTAGGTGAACCTTCTTTAGCAGTAGTCCTTGGTCTAAATTGTCTCCATAGATCCTTTCCATCCCCTACTATTCTGTGATGCTGTAAGGGCACCTCAGGAACTGGCCAAGAGCAAGGCCAGGCCAGCAACAGGGAGCTTGGAGGCACCCAGCAGTAATTTATGCATTTCACACGAAAACAGAACTAGGAAAACTGTAACCTGAGAATTCATCTGTCATTATTAACAGTGCAGTGGCATTGCTGCTGAAGAGGTGAAGGTGACATACAGAAAAGGAGGAAAGTGACTCTAGAGCACAGGTTGGGGCTGCCGCACCGGAAGTCCACCTGAGACTCTAGAGCTGGGCTCCAAAAGCTGAAACAACTCCCTGAGCACAGCTACCATCATTAGAGCCCTGAAGAGAGCCTTCATGGGGAGGGCTGATGGGCACAAGTGTGGTGAATGGCACTGGGGAGTCATTGGCATCCATCAGTCAGAAAGGGGTTCTGAAGGGAGGCTGTAGCCAGGTGGGGTTGGTCTCTTCTCCCAGGCACCCACAATAAAACAAGGGGACACAGTCTCAGGTTGTGCCAGGGCAGGTCTAGGCTGGATGTTAGGAGGAAGTTGTTGGCAGAGAGAGTGATTGGCACTGGAATGGGCTGCCCAGGGAGGTGGTGCAGTTGTTGTCCCTGGAGGTGTTGAAGCCAAGCCTGGCTGGGGCACTTGGTGCCATGGTCTGGTTGATTGGCTAGGGCTGAGTGCTAGGTTGGACTGGATGAGCTTGGAGGTCTCTTCCAACCTGGTTGATTCTATGATTCTGTGATCCATGTGCACAGCCTGGCTCCACATGCAGAGTTTGTCTAGCACTACTCTATTTGGCTTGACAATGTGGGATGAAGCTGCCTACTTATTGCCACACCTCTACTAGTTCTGTGCCAGCAGAATCCTGCACATGACAGAGACTGGAACTGAATTTGTCTTCTCCAAGTGGTATACTGGCACCCTCATCATTTAGTGTGAACAGATGGTGATTTATCAGAGGTCATCACTGCATGCATCACAGAGCCATCTGTTCTCATACAGTAGGCATGCAGAACTCCTGGACACCTGTGTTCCCTGTCACCCCATGGCACTCCTGCAGGGACTTGAGGAAGGGGGCTTCAGGTCCTCCCTCTCTCAGAAAAGAGAGGCACCACTTGCATTACCAGATCTTGGTGGTCTCTGAAGAGACAGACTTTCTGAAGAGGAAGGCTGGTGAATGCCAGGCCTATTCAATACCATGCAAGAAGCCACCTGACCAGTGACAGTAGAAGGTGTCATGAGGTGCATTAAGAAGTGTGACCAGCAGGTTCACAGTATCACAGTATCACCAAGGTTGGAAGAGACCTCACAGATCATCAAGTCCAACCCTTTACCACAGAGCTCAAGGCCAGATCATGGCACCAAGTACCACGTCCAGTCCTGCCTTGAACAGCTCCAGGGACGGCGACTCCACCACCTCCCCGGGCAGCCCATTCCAGTGTCCAATGACTCTCTCAGGGAAGAACTTTCTCCTCACCTCCAGCCTAAATCTCCCCTGGCGCAGCCTGAGGGTGTGTCCTCTTGTTCTGGTGCTGGACACCTGAGAGAAGAGAGCAACCTCCTCCTGGCCACAACCTCCCCTCAGGTAGTTGTAGACAGCAATAAGGTCTCCCCTGAGCCTCCTCTTCTCCAGGCTAACCAATCCCAGCTCCCTCAGCCTCTCCTCGTAGGGCTGTGCTCAAGGCCTCTCCCCAGCCTCGTTGCCCTTCTCTGGACACGCTCAAGCATCTCAATGTCCCTCCTAAACTGGGGGGCCCAGAACTGAACACAGCACTCAAGGCGTGGTCTAACCAGTGCAGAGTACAGGGGCAGAATGACCTCCCTGCTCCTGCTGGCCACACCATTCCTGATGCAGGCCAGGATGCCACTGGCTCTCTTGGCCACCTGGGCACACTGATGGCTCATGTTCAGGTGGGTATCTATCAGCACCCCCAGATCCCTCTCTGTCTGGCTGCTCTCCAGCCACTCCCACCCCAGCCTGTATCTCTGCATGGGGTTGTTGTGGCCAAAGTGCAGCACCCTGCACTTGGAGCTATTGAATGCCATCCCCTTGGACTCTGCCCATCTGTCCAGGTGGTCAAGGTCCCACTGCAGAGCCCTTCTGCCCTCCAACCCAGCCATATCTGCCCCCAGCTTGGTGTCATCTGCAAACTTGCTGATGACTGACTCCATGCCCTCATCCAGATCATCTATGAAGATGTTAAAGAGGATGGGGCCCAGCACTGATCCCTGAGGGACACCACTAGTGACAGCTGCCAGCTGGATGTGGCACCATTCACCACCACTCTCTGGGCTCAGCCCTCCAGCCAGTTCCTAACCCAGCACAGAGTGTTGCCATCCAAGCCATGGGCTGACAGCTTAGCCAGCAGTTTGCTGTGGGGGACAGTGCCAAAGGCCTTGCTGAAGTCCAGACAGACCACATCCACAGGCCTCCCCACAGCCACCAAGCAGTCACCTGATCATAGAAGGAGATCAGGTTGGAGAGGCAGGATCTGCCCTTCCTAAACCCATGCTGGCTGGACCTGAGCCCTTGGCCATCCCTCAGGTGCACTCTTATCACGCCCAAGATAACCTGCTCCATCAGTTTCCCTGGCACTGAGGTCAGGCTGACAGGTCTGTAGTTCCCAGGTTCCTCCATCCAACCCTTCTTGTGGATGGGGACCACGTTGGCAGTTTCCAGTCTCCTGGGACCTCTCTGGTGAGCCAGGACTGCTGGAAAATGATGGAGAGTGGCTTGGCCAGCTCAGCTGCCAGCTCTCTCAGCACCCTGGGATGGATCCCATCTGGTCCCATGGACTTGTGGGTGTCCAGATGGCTCAGCAGGTCCTGAACTAATTCTTCATGAATTTCCAGGGGAACACACTGCTCCCCGACCCCATCCCTCAGTTCAAGAGGCCACTTGCCCTGAACTCCTCCCTCCTTACTGTTGAAAACTGAGGTGAAGAAGGCATTCAGGACCTCAGCCTTTTCTACATCATCAGTTACAGTGTTCCCCTCCTGGTCCAGTAAGGAAGAAGTATCTCTTGCCCTTCTACTCTGCCTCAGTGAGGCCATATCTGGAGAGCTATGATGACCAGTTCTGGGCTCCCCAGATCAAGAGAGTCAAGGAACTACTGGATAGAGTTCAGCAAAGGGATACAAAGATCATCATAGAATGTTAGGGGCTGGAAGGGACCTCCAAAGGTCATCTACTGCAGCCCCCCTGCCAGAGCAAGAATGCACCCAGACAGTCCTTTAATATAACCAGAGAGGGAGATTCCACAACCTCCCTGGGGAGCTGGTTCCATCTCTCTTAATGAGGAGAGGTTGAGAGCCCTGGAGCTGCATAGCCTGCAGAAGAGAAGACTGGAAGGGGTTCGTGTCCATACTTATAAGTATCTAGAGGGCATGAGTCAAGAGGATGGGTCTGGACTCTTTTCGGTGATACAGAGACAGTGGAAACAAACTAAAGCATGGCAAGTTCCACCTAAACACAGCGGAAAATCCTTTAGTTTAAGGCTAACAGAGGACTGGAACAGGGTACTCAGAGACCCTGTGAAATCTCTGGAGAGTTTCAACCCCCCCTGGAATCATTCCTATGCAATCAGCTCTAGGTAAACTTGCATGGGTAGGGAGGTTGGAATGGATGATGCCCAGAGGTGTCTTCCAGCCTCTACCATTCTGTGACTCTGGAATTCTGTGATAAGCATTCACAGGTTGCATTCCTAGTTTTACTTTTCTCCATAGGGTAATTATGCATCACTTTCTGCTTACTAAAGGTTTAAGATGAAGAGGAAAAGCTAAAGTTATTTTCTATTAAACACTCTAGTTAATAAAAAGCAAACAAACAAACAAAATCCAGCAGTGGCTTTTTCAAGCATGTTGCATGCTAGAAATGGAGCAACTGAGTACATGAATGATAAAAAAGCAGATACAGCAGTAATCACTGCATGCTTTTAGTTCCTGTATAAAATGCACAGAAGCATCCTTGCCCTGCTTGGTCCCTGACATGGGGATAAGGGGGAAAGATTCATTGAACTCTTTATTTCTTGTACACAAAAGAGATGGACTCTACACAATAATGTATGTCTAGACTGTCCTCTGAGAACAGTCCCCAAGGCCATCCTTGCAACAAGATTTGCCGTTCAAATGGACATTGAACATACAAGCAGAGTTTAGGGTTGCTGAGGGGAGCAGACCTGAGGACACAGGGGAGACAAAGCTGCCTGGGGGCAGCCTGGAGACCTGCATACAAGGAGAGCAGAAGGATGATTCCCTGCTGGCAGTCACCTACCTACAGCTGCTAAGCCAGTTAGTATATGTAAATAAATAATATGGTGCAAGCATAATTTCTACCATTAGCTTGTAACTTGTGAATTCTATCCTTATATAATTACTGTTAGGTTTGGGCATAAAATCTACATCACATGTTTTGTTTTTCTTGGAAGGACCCCAGCCGGTCAATACTCACCACTGTATTTTAAACAAAAGCAATAAAAAGCTGATATGTGGCAAAAGATGAAGTGCAACTTTTTTCCCATTTAATCCATAGATCTCTGATGGTTTGGGGTTTTCTTGGAATTCCAAGGACAAAGGAGCTAAAGATCAGATGTGTTATTGCTATAAACACACATCAAAGCACATAGAAAGCTGATTCGGTTCATCGTCTCAAAAGCACATAAAATCAGCCAGGTTGGAAGAGACCTCCAAGCTCATCCAGTCCAACCTATCACCCAGCCCTAACCAATCAACCAGACCATGGCACTAAGTGCCTCATCCAGTCTTTTCTTGAAGACCCCCAGGGACGGTGCCTCCACCTCCTTCCTGGGCAGCCCATTCCAATGGGAAATCACTCTCTCTGTGAAGAACTTCTTCCTAACATCCAGCCTATACCTACCCCGGCACAACTTGGGACAGTGTCCCCTTGCTCTATTGCTGGTTACCTGGGAGAAGAGGCCACCCCCCACCTGGCTACAATGCCCCTTCAGGTAGTTGTAGACAGTAATAAGATCACCTCTGAGCCTCCTCTTCTCCAGGCTAAACAGGCCCAGCTCCCTCAGCCTCTCCTCACAGGATTTGTGCTCCAGGCCCCTCAGCCCCTCACCAGCTTGGGTTGCCCTTCTCTGGACATGTTCCAGCACCTCAACATCCTTCTTGAATTGAGGGGCCCAGAACTGGACACAGTACTCAAGGTGTGGCCTGACCAGTGCTGAGTACAGGGGAAGAATAACCTCCCTTGTCCTACTGGCCACACTGCTCCTGATGCAGACCAGGATGCCATTGGCTCTCTTGGCCACCTGGGCACACTGCTGCCTCATCTTCAGCTACTATCTATCAGTACCCCCAGGTCCCTTTCCTCCAGGCTGCTCTCAGTCACTCAGCCCTCAGCCTATAGCACTGCTTGGGTTGTTGTGTCCAAAGAGCAGAACCCTGCACTTGGCCTTGTTCAATCTCATCCCATTGGCCTCTGCCCACCCTTCCAGCCTGTCCAGGTCCCTCTGCAGGGCTCTCCTACCATCCAACAGCTCCACACCTGCTCCTAGCTTGGTGTCATCTGCAAACTTACTGATGCTGGACTCAATGTCCTTGTCCAGGTCATCAATAAAGATATCGAACAGGACTGGGCCCAGCACTAATCCTTGGGGAACACCACTAGTGCCAGCTGCCAACTGGATGTGGCACCATTCACCACCACTCTCTGAGCTCTGCCATCCAGCCACTTCTTGATCCAGCACAGAGTGAATCTGTCCAAACCATGAGCTGCCAGCTTGGCTAGGAGCTTCTCGTGGCAGACAGTGTCAAAGGCTTTGCTGAAGTCCAAGTAGACTCCATCCACAGCCTTCCCCACATTCACCAGGCAGGGAACCTGATCATAACAGGAGATCAGGTTGGTGAGACAGGACCTGCCCTGCCTAAACCCATGTTGGCTGGGCCTGGTCCCTTGGCCATCCTGTAGGTGCTTTGTGATGGCACTCAAGATGACCTGTTCCATCACTTTGCCTGGCACTGAGGTCAGGCTCACAGGTCTGTAGTTTTCTGGCTCCTCCTTACGACCCTTCTTGTGAATGGGTATCACATTGGCAGCTTCCAGTCTTCAGGGACCTCTCCAGTGAGCCAGGACTGCTGATAAATGATGGAGAGTGGCTTGGCCAGCTCAGCTTCCAGCTCTCTCAGCACCCTAGGGTGGATCCCATCCGGTCCCATGGACTTGTGAGGATCCAAATGACACAGCAGGTCCCTTACTGCTTCCTCATGGATTAGAGGGGGACTGTACTGGTCCCTGACTCCATCCACCACTTCAGGAGTCCAGCTGTGCTGGAGACAACCTGTCCCACTAGTGAAGATTGAGGCAAAGAAGGTGTTAAGCACCTCTGCCTTTTCCTCATCCTTTGTCACTATGTTCCCCTCTCTATCTAACAAGGACTGGAGGTTGTCCTTGGCCCTTCTCTGCCATTCATATATTTAAAGAAACACTTTTTATTTTCCTTGACAGCCGTGGCCAGCCTGAGCTCCAAGTGGACTTTTGCCTCTCTCATTTTCCCTCTACAAGACCTAGCAACTTCGTTGAACTTCTCCTGGGAAACCTCCCCTCTTTTCCAAAGGTGATACACTCTCTTTTTAATCTTTAATTCCTTCAGCAGCTCCCTGCCCATCCAGCCTGGCTGCCTCCCTCCTCGGCTCATCTTCTGGCTCAATGACACTGCTGCTCCTGTGTCTGCAGGAGTTCTTTCTTGAAGCAGTTCCAACCTTCCTTGACCCCTTTCTTTCTAAGGGCTATTTCCCAAGGAACTTTCTGAATTAGTTCCTTAAATAGGCTGAGGTCTGCCCTTCGGAAGTCCAGTGTGGAGGTTCTGTTGATCTAGATATAAGGTTGTGATTGTTTGGGTGTTCCCTGCACCTCCACACTTTGGAAATCACCCAGACTAGACTCAGCCAGCTCTGGAAATGGAATGAAGCTTATATTTACAGCTGGCACAATATACAAGCAGATAGTTACAGTATATACAGCTATACACAGAAATAGACAAGGTAAAAGGTAATACAGAAACACTACAGCCCTTCCAGAAACCTGAGTCCCCAAGAGGGGCTGCCAACTACCCCTGTACCTTCCCCCTGCCCCTCTCAACCTTACCCCAGTCCCAAGCAAGAATAGAGGCTTGGCCAGGGGGTTACGAGTCAAAGGGGAAGTGATGGTTTGGGGGTTACCCCGCCCCCCCCCCCCAGTTTTGAATTTGTCCCAGCTAACTCAGATGGACCCTGGGAATATAGATGAAGCAATTTATTTACAGCTAGCAGAATTTACAAGCAGCTATTTACAATATATACAGAAATATACAAAGGATAAACAATACAAAAGCACAACTCCCCTCCCAGAAACCAAGGTCCCCAGGAGGGGCTCTCAAACCACCCCAACACCTCCCCTTGCCCTCTCAACCTTACCCCAGTTCTCAGGAAGAAGAGAGGTGCAGCCAAGAGGTTAGGGAGCAAGGTTAGAAAGCGGTGATGTTAGAAAGATGTGTCTCGGTCTAAGGCAAAAGCAAGAGAAGAAAGACAAAATGGAGAATGTTTTACTTCTTCTTCCCAGAGCTCTCAGCGAGACTGTGAGAGAAGTTGACATCAATTGTTTTCATTTCACTGCCTGTTATCAAGTTCTTTTACCAAAACATTCCAGCTTGCTTCAAACTAGCACAGCGGATTAGCCCAAACTGGAGGGTGAGGTTAGAGAGATGCAGCTCAGCCAGCAGCCCAAGTGAGAGTGGTTATCTAGGTTTTTATTTCTTGTTCCTGTACAACTCAGCAAGCCTATAAGGGGAGTAGACATCATCATTGCTTTCCTTTCACAGCCTGTAATCTAGTTCTTCTCACCAAAACATTCTAGCTAGCTTCAAACTAGCACAAAGGTGATGAAAAAGAACAAAGACGTAACCCAATTTCATATTCTGGACAGTGGCAAATTAATAATTTACAGTATACACAGATAGGAAGCAAAGCATTTCTGATTTGAAAGAGACAGTATCACAGCATCACAGTATCACAGTATCACCAAGGTTGGAAGAGACCTCATAGATCATCAAGTCCAACCCTTTACCAAAAAGCTCAAGGCTAGACCATGGCACCAAGTGCCACGTCCAATCCTGCCTTGAACAGCTCCAAGGACGGCGACTCCACCACCTCCCCGGGCAGCCCATTCCAGTGTCCAATGACTCTCTCAGGGAAGAACTTTCTCCTCACCTCCAGCCTAAATCTCCCCTGGCATAGCCTGAGGCTGTGTCCTCTTGTTCTGGTGCTGGCCACCTGAGAGAAGAGAGCAACCTCCTCCTGGCCACAACCTCCCCTCAGGTAGTTGTAGACAGCAATAAGGTCTCCCCTGAGCCTCCTCTTCTCCAGGCTAACCAATCCCAGCTCCCTCAGCCTCTCCTCGTAGGGCTGTGCTCAATGCCTCTCCCCAGCCTCGTCGCCCTTCTCTGGACACGCTCAAGCATCTCAATGCCCCTCCTAAACTGGAGGGCCCAGACATCCATACCTAAACAGAATCATAGAATCATAAAATCAATCAAGTTAGAGGAGACCTCCAACATCATCCAGTCCAACCTAGCACCCAGCCCTAGCCAGTCAACCAGACCATGGCACTAAGTGCCCCAGCCAGGCTTGGCTTCAACACCTCTAGCAACAGTGACTCCACCACCTCCCTGGGCACCCCATTTCAATGCCAATCATCCTCTCTGACAACAACTTCCTCCTAACAGCCAGCCTAGACCTGCCCTGGCATAACTTGAGGCTGTGTCCCCTTGTTCTGTTGCTGCTTGCTTGGCAGAAGAGACCAACCCCACCTGGCTACAGCCTCCCTGCAGGGAGCTGCAGACAGCAATGAGCTCTGCCCTGAGCCTCTTCTTCTGCAGGCTGCACACCACCAGCTTCCTCAGCCTCTCCTCACAGGGCTGTGCTCCAGGCCCCTCCTCAGCCTTGCTGCCCTTCTCCAAACACCTTCCAGCACCTCAATATCTCTCTTGAATTGAGGAGCCCACAACTGGATACAGCACTCAAGGTGTGTCCTGAGCAGTGCTGAGCACACGGGCTGAAGAACCTCCCTTGTTCTGCTGCCCACACTGCTCCTGAGCCAGCCCAGGATGCCATTGACTCTGCTGCCCACCTGGGCACACTGCTGCCTCAGCTTCAGCCACTCTCTGCCAGCACCCCCAACTCCCTCTCTGCCTGGCTGCTCTCAGCCACTCTGGCCCAGCCTGTAGTGCTGCTTGGGGTTGTTGTGGCCAAAGTGCAGAACCCTGCACTTGGCCTTGTTCAATCTCATCCCCTTGGCCTCTGCCCACCCATCCAGCCTGGCCAGATCCCTCTGCAGGGCTCTGCTGCCCTCCAACATCTCCACAGCTGCTCCTAGCTTGGTGTCATCTGCAAATTTGTTTTCTAATTCATTGTTTTTTCCTAATTTTTTTTTTTTACTTTTTATTTGTTTTACTTTTGGAGTTTGTGTTCCAAAATATACCTGACTCAGTCTTATGTTTAATTCTACCTGAATAGCTCCTCCCTTGCCATCTTCCTAGCAAAAGACAAATCGAACCTTAAATCCCATATTTTCGCAATGGGTTCTTGTTCCTGCAGTTGCAACAAACTCCTCTTTCACTTGAATAAAACCACTTCTATGTCACTTTCCCACTAAAAGCTCCTATTTAGTTATGATGTTGGCATAAATTATGACTCTATGCACAAGTTCTACAACATGTTTTGATATATTAATCTCACCATTGCTGGCCAAAATGATCCTTTTCTTTAATTATATATCTGTGCGTTAGAATATGAAGTCCAACTTGGCTAGTTGTAGCAAGAAGGTATTACATGTAGAAGGTTGCTTTTTGAGGAATGAGAGTATCTACTGCTTCTTCTCATTACAGAAGCAAGAACTGTGCTCTCCTAATTCAATTTTAGCTTAAGAGCCCATAAAGAATATTTAGGTCAGGTGTTCCAGCGGTATGTTTTAAGGGCAGCTCAAGATGAGCTTAAGAGCAAATCCTCTTTGTCGTTTCAGAAAGCCATTTAGAAATGTGTGGTGAGACAAATTTATATTTCAAACAAAAAAAAAAAAAAAAAAGAAAAAGATGTCCCAGAATATACATTTATGATAATTCCAAATAAATAAATAAATAATCCATATATTTCACAAGTGTACTTTCATATGTATACATACATATATACTTTAAATATGAACAGCTCATAAAAATCTTAGACATCACAGGATCACAGGCTTACAAGATATTAGAGCTTGGAAGGTACCCAAGGAGACCAAGTACAACCTCCCCTGCCACAGCAGGACCACAAAATCCAGCTCAGGGCACACAGGATCACATCCAGACAGGCCTGGAAAGGCTCCAGAGAAGGAGACTCCACAACCTCTCGGGCAGCCTGTGCCAGGGCTCTGGGACCCTTCCAGGCAAAAAGTTCCCCCTTGTGTTGAACTGGAACCTCCTGTGCTGCAGCTTCCATCCATTGCTCCTTGTCCTATCCCAGGGAGCAGTGAGCAGAGCCTGTTCCCCCTCTCCTGACCTTCATCCTTCAGGTATTTATAGACATTTATTAGATCCCCTCCCAGTCTTCTCTTCTCCAGACTAAGCAGCCCCAGGGCTCTCAACCTCTCCTCATCAGGCAGTGCTCCATTCCCCTCATCATCCTTGTAGCCCTCTGCTGGACCCTCTCCATCAGATCCCTGTCCCTCTTAATCTGGGGAGCTCAAAACTGAAGACAGTACTCAAGATGAAGTCTCACCAGAGCAGAGTAGAGGTGGAAGAGGATCTCCCTTGATCTTTCAAATTCTTTACTGTCTTTGCTGTCATCAAACAGGTTACAGCAATTCAATGAAGTAATCTGTGTAAAATAAAAGAAAACCCAAACCACTAACAAATATCTGAGTATTGCTTCCATATGATGCATCATAACACAGCCATGATGGTTAACTGAAATCTGAGTGGCCCCTGGGATATACATTGATTGCTCAGCTCTTGCTGTGGGACATTACATGAGCCAGCAGTGTGCCCAGGTGGGCAGGAGAGCCAATGGCATCCTGGCCTGGCTTTTATCAGGAGCAGTGTGGGCAGCAGAACAAGTGAGGTTCTTCAGCCCCTGTGCTCAGCACTGCTCAGGCCACACTTTGAGTGCTGTGTTCAGTTGTGGGCTCCTCTGTTCAAGAGAGATGTTGAGGTGCTGGAAGGTGTTGAGAGGAGGGCAGCAAGGCTGGGCAGAGGCTTGGAATACAGCCCTGTGAGGAGAGGCTGAGGGAGCTGGGGGTGTGCAGCCTGCAGCAGAGGAGGCTCAGGGCAGAGCTCATTGCTGTCTGCAGCTGCCTGAAGGGAGGCTGTAGCCAGGTGGGGTTGGGCTCTGATGCCAGGCAGCCAGCACCAGAACAAGGGGACACAGTCTCAAGTTATGCCAGGGCAGGTCTAGGCTGGATGTTAGGAGGAAGTTGTTGTCATAGAGAGTGATTGGCCCTGGAATGGGCTGCCCAGGGGAGGTGGTGGAGTCACCGTGGCTGGAGGTGACTGGAGGTGTTGAAGCAAAGCCTGAATGAGGCACTTAGTGCCATGGTCTGGTTGCTTGGATGGGGCTGGGTGCTAGATTGGCCTGGATGATGTTGGAGGCCTCTTCCAACCTGGTGGGTTCTGTGATTCTATGTTTAAGGAGGTAATTAGTGCTAAGCATTTGATATTATTTTATTCACAAGTTTATCTTTGGCCTGAATAACTGTAAGTGCCTGATTGTTTGTTGTCTTAGAGTAAGAGGAAAAAAACTCAATAGAAAGAAAAAAAAATGACAAAAAATCAGACCCTGGGGGTTGTGTTTTGAGATCTGTAGATTGGGTAAGTCTGGGACTCATACTTTTTGCTTTCTCTTGTGTGTAAATCAAGCTTGCCAAGAAAAAAAAAAGCATTTCAGAAAATCTATCCCTGGAAACAGGTTATATAACAGCACTTTTCATTCATCATAGTGAAACAACATCTTCTCTTTCTATTTAGTTTTGCTTTCATTTCTGGCTCCAGTCCATACATAAATTGCATTATTTGCCTTTTATCTCTCTGGATAATATTTTATAAAGCTTTTTATTCTGTTTGAGCTACTTTTATGGACAGATGGGCCAGTATCCTGCTTGCTGTTGAGGGTTTAATTTGTGACAGCAACTCTACCAGTCTTTCTTACCTCGGGCTGTTTATGGCATAACATAAGGAACTATCATTTACACTTGTGATAGTGAAGCAGATGTTGTTCTGCCCTGTGCAGTCCCCACCTGGCACCATTTGGCTTGCCTATAGCTATAACACATGCAGTCAAGAGGTCACCCTGCATGTCAGTTGTGCTCTTTAAAATGGCTGAGGCCTTTTCTCCTTGCCTATATTTAACCTAGTGCTGGCATGCTAAAAAAAAAAAGGCTGTGTATCGTGACTGAGGAGGAGGAGGAAAGCAGAACTCTGCTGAGAAGCCTTTTGTCCTAAGAGAAGGCAGAAGGCAAGGCAAACATTCACTTCTTCCATTCCATTCAAATTTTTGACAGTACTTCCCAGTGATGAATGGCTGCATCTGAAGCATAGCTAAAGAGAGAGGAAGCCATTCTCTGTAGTATCCTTTTCTTTTTCCTCTTCCGAGGTGCATGTTTGAGATCTCTTGCTGTGATCTCCATGGAAATGAATGTGAATATTGAACTTCAATTCCTTCAATATTTAGGAGTCTGATATTCAGGTCAGCTTCCTGAGAGTCTTTCTTAGCATTTTACTTTTTATTTTTCACAATCCTTCTGTCTTTCTTAAAGGGTGACATAACAGCAAAGGGCTTTTCTTTCACATGGCATGAAATACTTTGGTTAGAAATAAAGGAAGAAGAGGTTGAAACATAGAATAGCAGAATCAGCCAGGTTGGAAGAGACCTCCAAGCTCATCCATCCCAACCTAGCACCCAGCCCTGGCCAATCAACCAGACCATGGCACTAAGTGCCCCAGCCAGGCTTTGCTTCAACACCTCCAGCCACGGTGCCTCCACCACCTCCCTGGGCAGCCCATTCTAATGCCAATCACTCTCTCTGCCAGGAACTTTCCCCTAACACCCAGCCTAGACCTCCCCTGACACAACTTGAGATGGTGCCCCCTTGTTCTTTTGCTGCTTGACTGGCACAAGAGACCAACCCCACCTGGCTACAGCCTCCCTTCAGGCAGCTGTAGACAGCAATGAGCTCTGCCTTGAGCCTCCTCTTCTAGGCTAAACACTCCCAGCTCCCTCAGCCCCTCCACACAGGGCTATGCTTCAGGCCCCTCATCAGCTCTTTTCCATCTCAGATTCACCAGTAAATTTGCTTTTTATTATCTTCCAGAGCTTTCATGAAAGCAAGCCTGCAAAAAGCTAGTAGATTTAACTTCAGTTCATCTGAATTCTATCTATACTTCAGTACCTGGATGGGAATGATAATGGAAATAAACAAGGTGAAAACTGGGCAAACTATGCGAGGCATGTTTAAAGAAGAAACTCTGTCTTCAAATAATATACATGAAAAATACAAAACAGGCAACTTGTGTTAGCACTGAGCGAGGTGGTGCGTGGGCAGATTTTCTGAAAGGTGCTTATTGCAGGTCAGGTTAATGGAATTATTTATAATATGGATGAAGCAATACTCAGTTTTAGTGAGGAAAACAGGACCTGAGTTTAATGCAGAACAACCTTTTTTCATTTTTTTAACCATTTTTCTTTCTTTTTTATTTGATCATTTTTGATTTTGCAGATCAGAAGGAAATCTCTGTGTTTCTACCATCTTTGTTACATGTAAATCAGATTGACTCAGAAATCATACAATCACAACATGTCAGGGGCTGGAAGGGACCTCCAAAGCTCATCCATTCCAACCTCCCCTGCCAGAACAGGATCACCCAGAGCAGATCACACAGAAACACATCCAGACAGTTCTTGAATATCTCTAGAGAGGGAGACTCCACAACCTGCCCTGGGCAACCTGTGCCAGTGCTTTGTCACCCTTACAGTGAAAAAAGGCTTTCTCAGGTTCACATTGAACCTTCCATGCCTCCTATGACTTGACCTAAGCAGGGTCAAGATAAATTCTTGCAATTGGTTTTCCATATTTCTCCTCTGCTACTCTGGATAATCACCATGAAGATCTGCAAAAACAAAGTGTGAGAAGCATTTCACTTTGTTCCAAAGAGGCTTGAAAATGAGACTTTAAATGTCTCACTACATTAATCTTGAGTTGACACAGTGAGGATTCTCAAAGAAACGAGAGTCAAACTTCCCATGAACACTCTTGGGACTGTAGGGAAACAGCAGACAGTCAGTGACACAGAGGACATAAATTCTGCACTGTACACAGTCTGCAGCAGGAGTCATTGCCAGGTTCTTCAAAATGCATTGTAGGACAATGTGCATGCACAGCCCAGACAGCAACTCTGTGTTGGGCTGCAGCCAGAGCAGTGTGGGCAGCAGGGCAAGGGAGGGGATTCTGCCCCTTGGCTCTGCTCTCCTCACACCCCACCTGCAGTCCTGGGTGCAGTTCTGGAAGCCCCCAACAGAAGCAGGACATGGAAGTGTTGGAGCCAGTGCAGAGGATGCCAACAAGATGCTGAGAGGGCTGCAGCAGTTCTTCTCTGAGCACAGGCTGAGAGAGTTGGGGCTGTGCAGCCTGGAGAAGAGAAGGCTTGGAGGAGACCTTGGAGTGGCCTTTGTTGTGGACGGGAAAGCTTTGTTTGGGGGAGGTTGGGGAATTAAATGAGAGGCCAATGTTTATAAAAGGTTTAAATGATTATTTTTTTTTTTTAAATCATAGAATCAACCAGGTTGGAAGAGACCTCCAAAATCATCCACTCCAACCTATCACCCTGCCCTAACCAATCAACTAGACCATGGCACTAAGTGCCTCATCCAGTCTTTTCTTGAAGACCCCCAGGGACAGTGCCTCCACCACCTCCCTGGGCAGCCCATTCCAATGGGAAATCACTCTCTCTGTGAAGAACTTCTTCCTAATATCCAGCCTATACCTACCCTGGCACAACTTGAGACTGTGTCCCCTTGTTCTATTGCTGGTTGCCTGGGAGAAGAGGCCACCCCCCACCTGGCTACAATGCCCCTTCAGGTAGTTGTAGACAGTAATGAGGTCACCCCTGAGCCTCCTCTTCTCCAGGCTAAACAGGCCCAGCTCCCTCAACCTCTCCTCATAGGATATACACTAGAAATCCCCTTCCCCAAACTTATTTGCAACTATCCCATGTAAGTCTTTTATATGCGGTTTGCGAATTAGATCACAGAATGATTATGTACAAGAAATCAGGAATTTAGCAACAGTTTGTAAAAGAATTTAGGAAGAGAGTCTGTGGCTTGGAAATGCCAGGATTTAGGGAGAGAGTCTGAGATTTTGAGAGAGTTCACTGAAGCTTGAGAGATTGTTCAGTCTTTAAATTAAGTTCTTGTCAGTTACTCACTGTTCAAATGCAGCTCAGAGAAGTTCTAAGTATCTTGGGTTTGGGCGCTGCTGTTGGAGCTTCTGTGGGTCTGGTTCAGGCTGGACGCTGCCTCCCGAGGCTCACAAGGATCAGGCACTGCCCGGAACGGTGCCGTCTTGAGCAGGTTATTGTGATGCGAATGCTGCATGTGTGTGTGTGTGTCATCAGCGAGCAGGGGAACGAGCAAGAGAGAGGTGCAAGTAGAGCAGGGTAGAGAGCGAGGGGCTAGAGGGGCTAGGGCCCAGTTAAGGCAAAGGTGGCATTTTTTATAGTGTTTAGAAGAGGTGTGTTCTGCCAACTCAGGCAGACTTACGTTAACTTTACAGATTGGTACAAAGTTATAATCAACTTATACAATTGGCTAATTCTCACCAAAAAACAACTTATGGAACCACCCAGGGGTCAGCCCCCAGCAGATGTTTGTCAAGTGGTCACCATGTCTGAGAATTCAAACCCTTTTTCCAAAACATAGCCATGTTTATGTCTTTTGCTTCTCTGAGAGAGAGATTCTCCCAGGGCCTGTACGCCTGCTGGTACAGCAGCTACGTCAGTGCAAGCAGATAGCAATATTGTTTTGACTTTTTCAATAGAAGGCCTCTGAGCCACAATTTTGTGTATAAATGAAGGTTCTGCAAGAGGGCAAGAGGGCTCTGCTACCCTCCAGACAGCCTTCCAGTATCTGAAGAGGGCTACAGGAGGTCTGGGGAGGGACTATTGACAAGGTCTGGTAATGACGGGAGGAAGAGGAATGAGTTTAAACTGACAGAAGGGAGATTGAAAGTGGATGTTAAGAAGAAGTTCTTTACAGTGAGGGTGTTGAGACACCGAGGTTGCCCAGGAAGGTTGTGATCAAAGATCTCATTCTCTGATTCTGTTCTCCACAACTTCCCTGGAGGTGTTCAAGGCTAGGTTGGATGAGGCCTTGAGAGACCTGTTCTAATGAGAGGTGTGGCAGGAGCTTGGAACTGGATAAGCTTTGAGATCCCTTCCAACCTAAACCATTCTATGATTCTGTGATTCTACAATTCCTTCTTTGATTATCTGAGTTACTTACAGAAGCAACAAAACTATGCATTAAGATCTACAAACTTGTTCTATCTGTGTAGGAGATGATGAGTGGAAGGAAATGTGAAGAGTAAGTATAACTGAATAATCCAATATTTGAAATCCTATATTTTAAGGGACCATAGCAGTTACTTTCTGGATCAAAAATTCTGAGCCACAGCAGAGGCTGGATTTTAACACTTCTCACTTTTTAGCCCCTTACTGCTCGTCTCAGGTTTGTCTGAGAAAACATTTTGAGGCAATCAGGTGAGATTTGTTTTCCATACAATGTCCAGAGGCAGGTTCTAATTCCTATCAACCTGCAAAGAATCCCAGGTGTAACACAAAGCAAAGGCAGTGTTGCAGAAGTTAAAAACCATAAATCACTTCCCCACCACCACCACCATTACTCTTTCAATCTGCAGTGATTTTGACAGAGATGAACTAATTTATTTTCACTTTTATTCCATGTTCTTGCATGTGTATAAGTTCAAATTCATCAATGTTTCTGATGCACCTCCCTGTCTCCATACTGCTGCTGTTTTGTTTTTTTTCCCCTTGACTGCTGTTGTAAGAAATTATCTTATCTGATGGTTTCTACTGAGTAATATTCACCACGAGATTCTCCATGTATGAAAATTTTAAAGGAATTTCCTTTTCAGGCATTTAAATTTAAAGGATTTTTTTTTTAAGCATGCAAATTTTAAAAGAATTTTCTTTTCAGGCATTCAAATTTAAAAGAATTTTCTTTTTAGGCATGAAAAGTTTTAAGACATTTTCTTTTCAGAGATGCAAATTGAAAGGAATCTTATTTTCAGGTGTGCAAATTTTAAAGGAATTTTCTTTTCAGGCATCTAAATATTAGAGGAGTTTTCTTTTTAGGTATGAAAAGTTTAAAGAAATATTCCTTTTAGGCATGCAAAATTAAAGGTATTTTCTTTTCAAGCATGCAAAATTTAAAGGAATTTTCTTATTAGGCATGCAAAGTTTAAAGAAATTTTATTTCTAAGCATGCAAATTTAAAGGAATTTTTCTTTTCAGGTATGCAAACTTTAAAGGAATTTTTTTTTTTTAGGCATGCTTTCCCACTTTGGTGTTTTTGTTTGTTTGTTTTGATTTGGTTTGGTTTTGCTGTTCGTTTGTTAAGTTCCTTTTCCAGTTGCATTCATGAACACAGCGTGCTCAATTACTCAGTGAATCTGATCCTAAAAGCAACTAATAATAGAAATTGTTGTGAATTAGAACTCATTCCCATTTCAACACTGTGCCACAGATTATTTTTGTGAGGATAGCATTTTCATAATTAACTTTTGCCAACATCAGTTGCTCACCACCTTTTGTGTCTCAGATGCTAATGAATAAGATCAGTTACAAAGGAAGGAAGGTTGTTATGGAATTGGAACTTGAGAGTGTTTTGGCACTTTTGACAGTCGCTGTTGAAAAGCGTAAACCCAAGTGGACTCTACTTCAGACGGTAAAACGCAGCAGACAAAACTATTATTTCATCCCCTGTGGGCCACTCTCTGTTCACTCTTACTTTTATGTCATCGTGTTGGTTTGACACCTATAATAGGTTTAATAGGTTTTTCTCTGAAGTTATTATTGGCTAATGATTCCTCTCTTCTCTGGGGATGGCAAAAATGAGAAGTCACACTGTTCTCCTGTTTTATGTAGCTCTGCAGGGACAGCCTTAACCATAGTGCTCTATGGAAGTATGTCATCTTAAATCAATAGATAGTAAGTTAGCCTTTAACATTTGGATTACTTGCTTCAGTTTTATAAATCAGGCTAGCAATTATAAGGCTATCCCAAATGATCCAGTGGTTCAATATTTATCTGAATCCATATATTTTATGCTTTGAGTGTTTAAAAGGAACAAAAGCAGAGAGTGATTTATAAAACATTATCAGTGTCCTTTATGCAAAAAAAAAAAATGTTTTCTAGCAGAATAAAGAGTTGATGTCACAGCAGCAGATTCTGTGGGATTTCATTTTCTTGGATCATAGAATTGTAGAATCAGTCAGGGTTGGAAGGGAACACAAAGATCAGCCAATTCCAACCCTCTTGCCACGCCCAGGGACACCCTACCCTAGAGCAGGCTGCACACAGCCTCAGCCAGCCTGGCCTCAAACACCTCCAGCCTTGGGGCCTCAACCACCTCCCTGGGCAACCCAGTCCAGCCTCTCACCACTCTCCTGCTCAACAACTTCCTCCTCACCTCCAGCCTAAACCTACACACTTCCAGCTTTGCTCCATTCCCCTTAGTCCTATCACTACCTGAGAACCTAAAAAGTCCCTCCCCAGCTTTTTTGTAGGTCCCCTTCAGATGCTGACCAACAGTCAGACTCTCATTCAAAAACTGAAGACAAGTGCAATGGAGTGGCAAGGTATTTTACTTAACTTTTCAACAAGATGGACGGCTGTCAAAAATTGCTACTTCAAGTCAACATTTATCAATGTATTAATATATTAATGTATTAATTTATTAATTATCAGAATTAAGAAGAGTGTCTCCAGGAGGTCAAGGGAGGTTCTCCTTTGCCTTTACTCTGCCCTGATGAGACTTCAACCTGAGTAGTGCCTTCAATTTTGGGCTCCCCAGTTTAAGAGACACAGGGATCTGCTGGAGAGGGCCACAAGGATGATGAGGGGACTGGAGCACTGCCTGTTGAGGAAAGCCTGAGGGATCTGGGGCTGTTTAGGCTGGAAAAGAGAAAACTGAGAGGGGATTTAATAAGTGCTTGTAAATATCTGAAGGATGAGGGTCAGGAGAAGGGGGACAGACTCTGCTCACTGCTCCCTGGGATAAGACAAGGCGCCATGTATGGAAGCTGCAGCACAGGAGGTTCCAGCTCAACAGAAAGGGGAACTTCTTGACTGTAAGAGTCCCAGAGCACTAGCATAGGCTGCCCAAAGAGGTTGTGGAGTCTCCTTCTCTGGAGCCCTTCAAGACCAGGCTGGATGTGTTCCTGTGTCCCCTGAGCTGTACTGCATGGTCCTTCTGTGGAAGGGGGATTGGACTGGGTGATCTCTTTGGGTCCCTTCCAACTCCTGGCATCCTGTGATCCTGTGAAAACTGTGCATTCTTTTAATCAATTTTCAATTGCAGATCAAGGGATTGCAAATACTGTTAACTTCACATGCCTTTTGTAATACAAAAGCAATTTAGACCTTCTGCACATTTGATCTTCATACCAAACTTGGCTCACCTCACTCCAAACAATCATTCTCATGATGGGATTTTTTTGCGTTTAGGAAACACAAAGGGAAATAAAGGGGAAACAAACAAACAAAAATCCAAACCCAGAAACAATAAAATCCCCAAACCAGAAAAACATCCAAGTATTATTAATGTTTTAGAAATTATGTTAGACTCTATGAGGGGTTGCCTTGAAAACTTGAACTGTGCTAGTTTGAAGCAAGCTGGAATGTTTTGGTAAAAGAACTTGATAACAGGCAGTGAAATGAAAACAATTGATGTCAACTTCTCTCATAGTCTCGCTGAGAGCTCTGGGAAGAAGAAGTAAACTTTCTCCATTTTGTCTTTCCCTCTTGCTTTTGCCTTAGACCGAGACACATCTTTCTAACATCACTGCTTTCTAACCTTGCTCCCTAACCCCTTGGCCGCACCTCTCTTCTTCCTGAGAACTGGGGTAAGGTTGAGGGGGCCGGGGGAGGTGTTGGAGTGGTTTGAAAGCCCCTCCTGGGGACCTAGGTTTCTGGGAGGGGAGTTGTGCTTTTGTATTGTTTATCCTTTGTATATTTCTGTGTATAATTGTATATAACTGTATATATTGTAAATAGCTGCTTGTAAATTCTGCTAGCTGTAAATAAATTGCTTCATCTATATTCCCAGGGTCCGTCTGAGTTAGCTGGGGCAAATACAAAGTGTGGGGGGGCAGGTAAGAGCCCAAACCATCACATGAACAAAGATAATGTGGTTGGTGAATACTCTTTGTTTTGCTCCTCCATCAAACACAGTTTCAGCTTCCACCTGAGGTAGACATGGAATTTCATTTAACTATAAATCAAAGAAGTGAATATTCTTAGAGTTATTCTCCATAGAATCACAGAATCATAGAATCAAACACATTAAAAGAGAGCTCCAAGCTCATCCAGTCCAACCTCACGCCCAGCCCTATCCAGTCAACCAGACCATGGCACTAAATGCCCCAGCCAGGCCTTACTTCAACTCCTCCAGGGATGGTGACTCCACCACCGCCCTGGGCAGCCCAATCCAGGCTCTCATGGCTCTCATGCCGAACAACTTCCTCCTCACAGTCAGGCTCCAGCTTTGCTCCGTTCCCCTTAGTTCTGTCACTACCTGAGAACCTAAAAAGTCCCTGCCCAGCTTTTTTGTAGCCTGCTTCAGATCCTGGAAGGCCACAAGAAGGTCACCTCAGAGCCTCCTCTTCTCCAGACTCAACAGCCCCAACTCTTTCAATCTGTCCTTACAGCAGAACTGCTCCAGCTCTCTGATCATCCTTGTGGCCCTTCTCTGGATACACTCCAGTATCTCCACATCCTCTGGCCGGATGCACATGCAGAATAGTACTTGATTTTTGGGGGTGGGACTTGATCTCTTTGGATCCCTTGGAACCCGTGACATCCTGTAAAGAATTATCTGAATGAACAATTCATGTAATGCCACCATAAGAACAATTTCAATGTGTCTCCAGTCTATTGTGAAGTCTGTGTACTCTTAACAGCCAATCTCAGGGTCAAATTCATTACTATGGACTTAATGGACATTAAGTGAGCTCTCAGAATCTTTAAGGATCAATTCCAGCTCAAGTGTATATCTCACAGAACCAAGCAGGCTGGAAGAGCCGTTCAAGATCATCCATCCCAACCTTGCACCCAGCCCTGCCCAACCAACCAGACTATGGCACTAAGTGCCTCAGCCAGGCTTCCCTTGAACACCTCCAGCAACAGTGACTCCATCACCTCCCTGGGAAGCTCATTCCAATGCCAATCACTGTCTCTGACAACAACTTCCTCCTAACATCCAGCCTATACTTCTCCTGCCACAACTTGAGACAGTGTCCCCTTGTTCTATTGGTTGCCTGGGAGAAGACCCCAATCCCATCTGGCTACAACCTCCCTTCAGGCAGCTGCAGACAGCAATGAGCTCTGCCCTGAGCCTCCTCTGCTGCAGGCTGCATACCCCCAGCTCCCTCAGCCTCTCCTCACAGGGCTGTGCTCCAGGCCCCTCCCCAGCTTTGCTGCCCTCCTCTCAACACCTTCCAGCACCTCAGCATCTCTCTTGAACAGAGGAGCCCACAACTGAACACAGCACTCAAGGTGTGGCCTGACCAGTGCTGAGCACAGGGGCAGAATAACTTCCCTTGTTCTGCTGGCCACATTGCTCCTGCTCCAGTCCAGAACGCCATTGGCTCTGCTGCCCACTTGGGCACTCTTCTGGCTCCTGTTCAGCTACTCTCTATGAGCTCCCCCAGGTCCATCTCTGCCTGGCTGCTCTCAGCCACTCTGTCCCCAGCCTGCAGTGCTGCTCAGGGTTGTTGTGGCCAAAGTGCAGAATGTTGTGGAGAGCAGGATTAATTCATGGCCGAGTCGAGAATTTATCAAAAATAGATATTTTTTATTTTTCCAAAACCCCGCCCCCACAACTATATACACAAAGATTAATTTCGTTTGATAAACAGGTTGAGTTGCATGAGAATTAATCTACACGGATACCATCAATAATCTGACTATATTTGGAAGTCAGAAGTTGGAAAAGGACTCAGCTATTAATTAATAGTGGTTTCTTATTAAATTAAGCTAAGCCAAATAACTCACTGAGGCTGGCTCGTGCGGTCTGTCCTTCTCTTCCTTTCCAGCGGCTGCAGGAGTCGTTAAGGGTCGTTAAGGGTCGTTAGGCACACAAAGGTGTGCCTAACAGGAAAGTGAATCCTTTGGTCTCTCTGCAGTCCAGGCACAGGGGAGTGTGTGAGCTCAGGCAGACACATACGTCCAGGCACGGGCAAAATCCAAAGTGGGAACCCCAAAGGCAGGAAGACCCCCAATAGTTATAACCTTGGCTAGACAAAGGGCAGAGTTACCACACCTTAGGCGCGAAAGCGCACGGCCAGTCCCAGCCTGGCTCCAGCGCGGGAACTCACGGGGCAGTCCCCGCCTCCTTCACGGCTGCAGGGCAGGCGTGGGGGGGGGGAAACCAGGCGGCTTTTCCCCTTTCCCCCCGAAGTCCGGGCAGGAGAAGAATTTAGGGGTATAGGACTCCAGGACACAGAACCCTGCACTTGGCCTTGTTCAGTCTCATTCCAGTCATTTCTCTTCATTTTCTCTTTCAGGCACAACAGTCATAAAGGACATGGAGGAGGCCACCAAGATGCTCAGAGGGCTGCAGCAGCTCTGCTATGACGAGAGGACACAAGAGTTGGGGCTCTGCAGCTGGGAGAAGAGAAGACTTTGAGGAGACCCAGGAATGGCTTTTCAGTATCTGGAGTGGGCTACATGAGGGCTAGGGAGGAGCTATTAGTCTTGTAATGACTGGACGAGGAGGAATGGGTTTAAACTTGAAGAGCAGAGATTGAAAATGGATGTGAGGAAGAAGTTCTTTGCAGTGAGGGTAGTGAGACACTGGCACGGGTTGCTATGGCCGTTTGAGCTGATCCTCTAGCTCAGACATAGGGGAGAGATGAACATTCCAGGGATAGGCCACATAAATGGCAACAATAGATAAATTAATATAATTTCATTGGAGCATCAAGAGCTTAATGTCTAGAAGCACAGCTTGTTCTCCCCCTTCTCCTGCTGGCTTCTGCTGCTTCATCTTCGCCTATCTTCCCCAGCTGCTGTTTTGGCTACTGCTGCTTCTGCTGCTTTGCTGCAGCTTGACCCCTCCCCCATCTCCCTTAAGGTTATTGTATTGTTTTTTTCCCTTCCTTCCTTCTCTAGCTATTATCTCTCTTTACATTGTTATACTTATACTATAAGAAAATACAATTTCATCTTTCCCTGACTTTCAAAAAAGAAAAAAAGAAAGGGGATTTGTGTTGTGAATTTTCTTCCTGGGGGAGGGATCAGCCCAAACACAGGACAGGATTTCTTGGTGCCCAATGTGGGGCACGATCTTGGCTTGTTGTTTTTTTTTCTTTCCCCCTGCTGATTGATAATCAGAATAAGAACATCAGGGAAAAATGATGTTGTTTGATATATTCTGGCCTATTATTGCCTCAATTCTGACTCTATCAGTTCAGCAGTGGTTTATAGCTATGGTGCACTGCCAGGTGTGTTCATTCTTCACTAAGATGGTCTGGGACTCGTTAAAAGCTGTGCTAACGAAGGCTGGAGATTTTGTTAGGAATGTTTTTAGGGTTTAGGAATGTCGTTGAGGGTGTGCCGTATGTGACATTGGTGTCAGAGACTAGGAGTTATTTGGAAGAGATGAGCTACCCAGTAGCCTACCTAATATGTTTAAACTTGATGTTTTAGGCTGCTATTGTAGGTCTGGTTGTAGTGTGGAGATGAGAGAGATGCAGGAATAAACAGGCTGTAAGTGAGGTTTTTACCTTCTCTGGAGGCAATAGCAAGGATCTAAGGGTTAAAGAAACAGTCTGCAACCGAAGCAGGGGAGGGAGGGCCATGGCACCGGGCAGACGGACTGCTCGCAGAGCAGTGAAACGTCCTGCCTTGGAGCCTTTGAGAGGAGGAAAAATGGTTGGACATGGCCCATACCCCACTGACCCTGAAGCATGGAGGCAGGAAACTACCTGGTTCCCATTCGTACCTAATAGAACGGAGGAAAGTAAAGGTAGAGGCAATGGAACCCCTGCAGAAGTGCAGTCACAAAGGGCAGCTGCAGCAGTGGCAGATCCGGCTGCAGACGGTGTGGGCTATGGCAAAGTTCCTCGGACAGATAAAGTTGAGGAACTGGTTTGTGGAAAATGCAGCTCAAACGTTTTGATCTGTAGGAGGGTCGCTGACACCAGAGCCTCTGCCAGCAGAGAGGCTGCTGAGGCAAAGACTCTTTCGCATGCAACCAGGGGACTGGAAGCGGTCCCGGGGGAGGCAGCGAGGTCCTCGGAAGGCGAACCCACTAACACCATCGAGCCTGCTAATGCCACTGCTTCTGCCTTAGCCCCGTTTGTCTCTGCTGAGCCAGCTGCTGTTGCTGCTGTGGGGAAGGGGCCCTCTGCCTCAGCCTCAGCCCCACTACCACGTGAGGAACAGAGCCAGGCAGACAAACAAAACTCAGATGATTCAGTGAAAACCACCTCCCACAGTAAGACACAGTTTACCTTAGATAAGGTCTCCCTTGCCCCGGTTAAAACGAGGAGAAAAATGGCAGCTAGCCTTGGGGGTCGAGATAGCTCAGAAGACGATGGGGATAAACCAGAGCAGGGTGAACAAAGGGAAGAGGATCCAGGAGAAGGTACATCGGCTGGTGTGAAGGCCAGTACCCTTGTGGGTACAAGGAGTGGAAAGGCTAAAGCAAAGGAAAAGCATATTCAGGAGAGGGATGATAGTGATGATAGTGATGATGAGGAGAGAGCCCCATTGCCAAGGAAGGAGATCAGGCATATTAGGCAAGACTATGTCTGGAAAGAGCGAGAACTGCTGATGAGTTGGCTGAACAGATGCTGGCATGGAGGCATGGACACCATAAAAATAAACCCCCCGACAGTAAGGCAGTTGGGAGTTTTCTCGAGAGACAATGGCACAAATAAGCACTTAGGACATCTCGGTGGCAACTCTAACCTCTGGTCATGCATATTGACAGCTGTGGTACTGCGGTACCCTAACAGGGATGATTTACCCTGGAGACCCTTACGCTGGAATACAATTGAACAGGGGGTTCAGTGCTTGCGAGAGATGGCCATAAGAGAGCTAATCTATGGAGATTATACAACAGAGAACCCTGAGGAGATACCAATGAGCCAAGCTCTCCTAAAGAAACTTATTCAGCTTGCCCCCTCTAATTATGCCCATACATTGGCAAGTGAAATGGTGGGGAAAGATGATGCAACAACTTCTATGACCGTGGGTGAATTCGCTGATCAAATGAGGCAAATGGAGGATAGCCTTACGGTTAATGCTATGGTGTCAGCCATAAATACTATGACTGAAGAGATTAAAGATAGCATGAAACAACACAAGGAAGAATTTAAAACCTCCCTATTCCAGTTGGCAAAGGACACTGAACTTTCTTCTTCACCCTCAGAGTGGGTACATGTCTCAGCCATCAGGGATAGGCGTCTTCCTAGAAGACCAATTCAACCAAACTCACTAAAAAATAGACAACAGTCACGTGGGTCTCTTTGGTTAATCCTACGTGACCAGTTTGGTGAAAACATGGATAAATGGCATGGAAAACCTACCTCTCTTCTCCTAAAAAGAGTGAGAGAGTTACAGAGTGAGAAGCCTAAAAGAGTAGTCGCCTCAGTTTCACCACATGACTCAGATGGTTCTGGTGATGATTCAACTAACACCACTAAACACTGTGCCAATTGCAATTGTAATGGCCAACATTAGGGGGGCCCTGCCTCTTACCAGGCAGAGGCCAGGGACCAGGAAGACAACAGAACATACTGGAATGTATATGTTAAATGGCCTGGTACCTTGAAAATTCAGAAATACAGGGCTCTAGTGGACACGGGTGCACAATGCACATTGATGCCTTCAAACTGTAAAGGAATGGAGTCTATTACTATTTCTGGAATCACAGGAGGCTCTCAAGAATTGACAAGGTTAGAGGCAGAGATGAGTTTGACTGGGAGTGATTGGCGAAGGCATGCCATTGTAACGGGTCCAAATGCACCTTGCATCTTGGGAATTGACTTTCTGAGAGAAGGCTGTTTTAAGGATCCCAAGGGTTTTAAGTGGACCTTTGGAATAGCAACTGTAGAAGCTATTGAAGATAAACTGAAGTTGTCTGCTAGGCCTGAGCTCTCAGATGAGTCTGCAGTTGTTGGGCAGCATAATGTAGAGGATGTGAAGCTGCCAGTTGCCACCCAAATTGTACACCACAGGCAATATAGAACAAACCGTGACTCTTTGGTGCCCATACATGATCCGATTTGTCATCTGGAGTGCCAGGACATCATTAAAAAGACCCATTCACCTTTCAATAGTCCCATATGGCCTGTGCGAAAGGGAAATGGAGAGTGGTGACTTACAGTTGATTTTCGTGGCCTAAATGAAATTACTTCGCCCATGAGTTCTGCTGTGCCAGACATGTTAGAACTCCAATATGAGCTGGAATCCAAGGAGGCCAAATGGTGTGCAACCATAGATGTTGCTAATGCTTTCTTTTCTATTCCAATAGCAGAAGAATGCAAGCCTCAATTTGCTTTTACTTGGAGGGGGATTCAGTATACATTTAATTGTTTGCCCCAGGGGTGGAAGCACAGCTCAACGATCTGTCATGCAGTGATCCATGATGCATTGGAGAAAGGTGGAGCTCCAGAGCATCTGCAGTTCATTGATGACATCACTGTCTTGGGGAACACGGCACAAGAAGTTTTTGAGAAAGGTAACAAAATAATTGACATTCTGCTGAAGGCAGGTTTTGCCATAAAGCAAAACAAGGTGAAGGGACCTGCTAGAGAGATTCAGTTCCTGGGAATTCGTTGGCAAGATGGTCACCGTCACATTCCAATGGTTGTGATAAATAAAGTTTCTGACATGGCAAATCCCACAAATAAGAAGGACACATTGTCTTTCCTGGGAACAGTTGGATTTTGGAGGCTGCACATCCCTGGATACAGGCAAATTGTAAAACCTTTATATGATGTAACTCAAAAGAGGAACAACTTTCAGTGGGGACCTGAACAACAAGCAGCCTTTGATCAGATAAAACAGGAAGTAGTTCATGCAATGGGTTTGGGGCCTGTTCAAACTGGTCCAGACATTAAGAACATTCTGTATACGGCTGCGAGTGATAATGGTCCAACCTGGTGCCTATGGCAGAGAGCCCCAGGAGAAACACATGGCCGACAACTTGGTTTCTGGAGTAGAGGATATAGAGGGCCAGAAGTAAACTATACACCAACGGAGAAAGAGATCCTTGCTGCTTATGAAGGTGTGAAAGCTGCTTCAGAAGTAATTGGAACAGACTCTCAGCTTCTTTTGGCTCCCAGATTACCAGTTTTGAACTGGATGTTTAAGGGAAAGGGGTCATCGCCACATCACGTAACCGATGCTACCTGGTCTAAGTGGATGACTCTCATAACACAGCGAGCATGCATGGGGAGTCTTGAACAACCTAGCATACTGGAGATGATCACCAACTGGCCAGAAGGTACAAACTGTATAAATCCTCCAGAGGAGCGAATGAGTCGGGCTGAGGAAGCTCCTCCTTACAGTGATTTGTCTGAAGAAGAAAGAAACTATGCTCTATTTACTGATGGTTCTTGTCGCCTTGTTGGAAACAAGAGAAAATGGAGAGCTGCAGTTTGGAACCCTCTACAGGCAGTGGCTGAAACAAAAGCTGGAGAAGGTGAGTCGAGCCAGTTTGCAGAGGTAAAAGCTATCCAACTTGCTCTTGACATGGCTGAGAGTGAGAACTGGCCCATGCTTTACCTCTATACTGATTCATGGATGGTGGCTAATGCCTTATGAGGTTGGCTAAAGGACTGGAAAAGAAATAATTGGCAATGGAAAGGAAAGCCAATTTGGGCTGCTGACTTATGGCAGGACATTGCCACTCATCAAGAGAAAATCCCTGTGAGAGTACGACACATAGACGCTCACATGCCCAAAAGTAAAGCCACTGTGGAACATCAGCACAACCATCAGGCAGATTTGGCTGCCAAGGTGTTTCAAACCGATGTGAATTGTGATCTGGATTTGGATTGGGAACACTGAGGTGAACTGTTCTTAGCCTGGTGGGCCCATGATTCCTCAGGACATCAAGGCAGAGATACTACCTACCAATGGGCAGGGGATAGAGCAATCAACATCTCCATGGACGCTATAACACAAGTTATACATGACTGTGATATTTGTGCTGCTATTAAACAAGCCAAGCGTCCAAAGCCCTTGTGGTATGGTGAAGTGTGGCAGATTGATTACATCACTCTACCTCGTTCTCAGACTGGAAAGCAATATGTGCTGACCATGGTGGAAGCAAGTACCAGATGGCTGGAAACCTATCCAGTTTCCCGTGCCACTGCACATAACACCATTTTGGGCTTGGAAAGACAAATCCTGTGGCAACATGGCACTCCAGAAAGAATTGAATCAGATAATGGCACCCACTTTAAAAATAATCTCATAAAATCTTGGGCCAAAGAGCACGGCATTGAGTGGATCTATCACATCCCCTATTATGCACCCACCTCAGGCAAAATTGAACGTTACAATGGCTTGCTGAAAACAACTTTAAAGGCAATGGGGGGAGGAACCTTAAAGAACTGGGCCCAAGCCACTTGGGTAGTGAATAGTAGAGGTTCCACCAACCGAGCTGGCCCAGCTCATTCAGAGATCTTACAGAAGGTAGAAGGTGATAGGGTTCCTGTCATTCGTGAAAAGAATTTGTTGGGCAAGTCTGTTTGGGTATTCTCCCCTTCGGGGGAGGCTACACCTGTCCGAGGGGTGGTTTCTGCTGAAGGACCTGGTCATACATATTGGGTTATGCAGAAGAATGGTGAAATACAATGTGTGCCACAAAAGAATCTGACATTGGCGGAAAGAATGTAGAGATGTTGTTATGAGTTCTTTTGCAGATGATTGTGGTGCCCAAAAGCCATGAAGAGCCTGCTATCCATGAGCATGAGCCCTGAGAGTGCCAAAAGTTCTGCTCTGTTCCACTCATTGAAAAAAAAAACATTGAGCTAGCCAGTGCCTGAGACAGATGGAAATAAGAAGATGAATGATCAAAAATTGACGAAAGATGCTTGAAGCCTGGACAATGACCATCTACGATACTGATGTTATCCCTAGTTACATAGAATGACTTGATGCTGCAATGGTAAATTATATTAAAGGGGTGGATTATGGCCATTTGAGCTGATCCTCTAGCTCAGACATAGGGGAGAGATGAACATTCCAGGGATAGGCCACATAATGGCAACAATAGATAAATTAATATAATTTCATTGGAGCATCAAGAGCTCAATATCTAGAAGCACAGTTTGTTCTCCCCCTTCTCCCGCTGGCTTCTGCTGCTTCAGCTTCGCCTATCTTCCCCGGCTGCTGTTTTGGCTACTGCTGCTTCTGCTGCTTCGCCGCCGCTTGACCCCTCCCCCATCTCCCTTAAGGTTATTGTATTGTTTTTTTCCTTTCCTTCCTTCTCTAGTTATTATCTCTCTTTACATTGTTATACTTATACTATAAGAAAATACAATTTCATCTTTCCTTGACTTTCAGAAAAGAAAAAAAGAAAGGGGGTTTGTGTTGTGAATTTTCTTTCTGGGGAAGGGATCAGCCCAAACCCGGGATAGTTGCCCAGGGAGGTTGTGGATCACAGAATCACTGAATGTGATCAAGATTCACATTGTTCAATCTCATCCGACTGGTCTCTGTCCTCTCCTCTGTCCTGTAAAGGTCCCTCTCCAGGTCTCACCTACCCTCCAACACATCAACACCTGCTCCTAACTTCCTCTTCCCATGTTTAGAGTCCTTTATCTTGTCTAAAAACTATACCTGACTATTTTGGCCCAATCAACACTCAGTGAGTAACTATCCACTTGCTGACTGATATGTCTTTAATCACTTTTTAATTCTCAATCCATTTGGAAATTTGGGTATCCTACTTCAGTTTCTCGACTTGTGAAACAGCACTCATAAACACCTGTTTTTTTGAGATAATAGATGACAGGGCATTGGCATTGTTGAAATGCTTTGAGATCCTTAGCAGAAAACGGTTTGAAATGTCAAGTACTCCTATCATATTTGCAGTATGTTACATTAAATCAGGTACCTCCCACAATTCTGTTATGGGTAAATACCACTTACACAGCTCAAAGAATTATTCTTTGAGTGGATGCTTTCATTTGCAAATGATTGTTTTCCTATTTATCAATCTATGTCTCTTTTATAAGGGTATAATAAACTGACAGTAGCCCTGTGTTGTGCATGAGGTAAATGGCTTTGATCAAAAAGCTACAGGTATGCCAAACATTACCATCATCACTAACCACTTTTGAATCCTATCAATCTGATACCTGTTATTTTCTTGCTAAATTGCAAAGAAACAATTCTTTCTAGTTTTAAATTGAAATCCTCCTGTTACACAAGAAAGGCTGAAGAGAGGAATCAGAAAATTCCAGACCTGTCAGCCTGACCTCAGTGCCAGGCAAGGGCATGGAACAGGTCATCTTGAGTGCAATCACAAAGCACCTAGAGGATGGTCAAAGGATCAGGCCCAGCCAGCATGGGTTTAGGAAGGGCAGGTCCTGTCTCACCAACCTGATCTCCTTTTATGATCAGGTTACCCTCCTGGTGAATGTGGAGCTGCTGTGGACTGCAGTAAAGCCTTTGACACTGTCTGCCACAAGAAGCTCCTGGCCAAGCTGGCAGCTCCTGGCTTGGACAGATTCACTCTGTGCTGGATCAAGAAGTGGCTGGACGGCAGAGCTCAGAGAGTGGTGGTGAATGGTGCCACATCCAGTTGGCAGCTGTCACTAGTGGTGTTCCCCAGGGATCAGTGCTGGGCCCAGTCCTGTTCAATATCTTTATTGCTGATCTGGACGAGGGCATTGAGTCCAGCATCAGTAAGTTTGCAGATGACACCAAGCTAGGAGCAGCTGTGGAGTTGTTGGAGGGTAGGAGAGCCCTGCAGAGGGACCTTAGGAGGCTGGATGGGTGGGCAGAGGCCAATGGGATGAGATTGAACAAGGCCAAGTGCAGGGTTCTGCACTTTGGCCACAACAACCCCAAGCAGTGCTATAGGCTGGGGCCAGAGTGGCTGGAGAGCAGCCAGGAAGAAAGGTACTGGAGGGACTGGTAGATAGCAGGCTGAAGATGAGGCAGGAGTGTGCCCAGGTAGCCAAGAGAGCCAATGGCATCCTGGGCTGGCTCAGGAGCAGTGTGGCCAGCAGGACAAGGGAGGTACTTCTACCCCTGTACTCAGCACTGGTCAGGCCACACCTTGAGTACTGTGTCCAGTTCTGAGAGGTGTTGAGGAGCTGGAAGGTGTCCAGAGAAGGGTGACAAAGCTGGTGAGGGGCCTGGAACACAAACCCTATGAGGAGAGGCTGAGGGAGCTGGGGGTATGCAGCCTGCAGCAGAGGAGGCTCAGGGCAGAGCTCATTGCTCTCTACAACTACTTGAAGGGAGGCTGTTGCCAGGTGGGGTTGGGCTCTGCTGCTCCCAGGCAGCCAGCAACAGAACAAGAGGACGCAGTCTCAAGTTGTGCCAGGGCAGGTCTAGGCTGGATGTTAGGAGGAAGTTGTTGCCAGAGAGTGTGATTGGCATTGGAATAGGCTGCCCAGGGAGGTTGTGGAGTTGCCATGGCCGGAGGTGTTGAAGCCATGCCTGGCTGAGGCACTTAGTGCCATGGTCTAGTTGACTGGCTAGGGCTGGGTGCTAGGTTGAACTGAATGATCTTGGACATCTCTTCCAACCTGGTTGATTCTATGATTCTATGATTCTAAGAGATATTTGCTCTTCAAATGAGTACACCAGGAGAATGAACTTTGTAGAGAAAAAAAAATCACTGCTTAAAATAAAGGTCAAAGTCCACAAAAGGTGTTTATAAACTGACTGGGAGTAAGCAGACTAAAGTGAGAAACAGGTCTTTACTAAGAAACATGACACTCTTGACAAAGGAGTATAACCTTCCATTACCTCTTTAGACTGATTCTCTTCCTTTATTTAAAGGCACTTCTCGTGTTTCTGAAGGGAGGTAGATCCTCTGCTGGAACTGCTCAGCAATAACTGGTCTCAGGCTAATGTTTGCATACAAAAGCATTTGAGTACAAAAAGCTGCTTATAGGGTCTTAAAATTAGCCATGCAGGTACTTCTTCCTACGAAAGCAGTTACCGCCTAATGCTACTGATAGCACACCTGGATGGATTCTTTTAGCTGAATTACAAATTTGGAAACTGTGGGAATGCTGAAAGTGAACTATGTTGCTCCTCTCTGATTCTGCAGTCCCTGCACAATCTCGCCTCCATTTACACCACTTCTAGAATGAACTTATTTTTTTCATTGGTGCAGAATTAATTATTACAGAATCAGAGAATCACTGAATAAATCCAATTGGAAGAGGACTTAAAGATCATCCAATCCTACCCTTGATCCAGCCGTGAAGGGTCAACTTTAGACCATGTGGCAGGTCCACATGTTGCTTAAAACCCTGCAGGAACTGTGACTCCACCACTGCCCTGGGCAGACTATACCAATGTTTGATAACCCTTTCACTGAAGAAATATTTCCCAACATTGAGCTTGAATCTCTCCTGGCTCAGTTTAAAACTATGTCCTCTAGTCTTGTCACATCACACCAATGAGAAGAGGCTGCCCTCTCTAAACTCCCACCTCTTTTCAGGTAGCTGTAGCTAGCAATGAAGTCTCACCTTGAGCTCCTCTTCTCCAGACTGAAGAATTATGGAATCATAGAATCAAGCAGGTGGAAGAGACCTCCAAACTCATCCAGTCCAACCTAGAACCCAGCCTGTCCAAGCAAATAGACCATGGCACTAAGTGCCCCAGCCAGTCTTGGCTTCATCACCTCCAGGCACAGTGACTCCACCACCTCCCTGGGCAGCCCATTTCAATGCCAATCACTCTCTCTGGCAACAACTTCCTAACAACATCCAGCCTAGACCTGCCCTCATACAACTTGAGATGTTGCCCCCTTGCTCTTTTGCTGGTGGCCTGGCAGAAGAGACCAACCCCACCTGGCTACAGCCTTCCTTCAAGTAGTTGTAGAGAGCAATGAGGTCTGCCCTGAGCCTCCTCTTCTGCAGGCTGCACACCCCCAGCTCCCTCAGCCTCTCCTCACAGGGCTCTGCTCCAGGCCCCTCACCAGCTTTGTCACCCTTCTCTGGATATGAGCCCCAGCTCCCTAAGGGCTCCTTCATGAGCCTCATTGTCATTCTTTGAACACACTCCAGCACTTCAGTGTCCTTTTTGTAGTGGGTGGCCCAGCACTGAACACAGTACTTGAGATATGTCCTTAGCAGTGCTGGGTACAGGGGATGACTACCTCCCTGTTCCTGATGGCCACAGTATTTCTAATACAAGCCAGGATGCCACTGACTTTCTGGGCCACCTGGATATACTGATGATTCACACTGTGAAACAATACCCCCAGGGCCCACTCCAAGTTGCAGCTTTCCAACCACACATCATAGAATCATAGAATCATAGAATCAACCAGGTTGGAAGAGACCTCCAAGATCATCGAGTCCAACCTATCACCCAGCCCTAGCCAGTCAACCAGACCATGTCACCGAGTGCCCCATCCAGTCCTTTCTTGAAGACCCCCAGGGACGGTGCCTCCACCACCTCCCTGGGCAGCCCATTCCAATGCCAATCACTCTCTCTGTGAAAAACTTCTTCCTAACATCCAGCCTATACCTCCCCTGGCACAACTTGAGACTGTGTCCCCTTGTTCTATTGCTGGTTACCTGGGAGAAGAGGCCAACCCCCACCTGGCTACAATGTCCCTTCAGGTAGTTGTAGACAGTAATAAGATCACCCCTGAGCCTCCTCAGGTAGCTTACCATACTCAGGCAGGGGGCTGGACCAAATGATCCTTCAAGGCCCCTTCCAGCCCCTGACATTCTATATCCTGAGTGCAGCAAGAGCAGTGTGGGCAGCAGGGCAAGGGAGGGGATTCTGCCCCTTGCCTCTGCTCTCCTCACACCCCACCTGCAGTCCTGGGGGCAGTTCTGGAGCCGCCAGCACAAGCAGCACATGGAAGTGTTGGAGCCAGTCCAGAGGAGGCCACCAAGATGCTGAGAGAGCTGCAGCAGCTCTGCTGTGAGGCCAGGCTGAGAGAGTTGGGTCTGTGCAGCCTGGAGAAGGCTTCCAGAAGACCGTGGAGTGGCCTTCCAGTATCTAAAGGGGCTCAGGGAGGGCTGAGGAGGGGCTAATGACAAGGTCTGATAATAACAGTATAAGGAGTAATGGATTTAAACTGACAGAGGGGAGAGTGAAAGTAGATGTTAGGAAAAAGTTCTTTGTAGTGAGGGTGGTGAGACACCCAGGCTGTTCAGGGAGATTGTGGATCATGGAATCACAGAATGTGATCTTTGATCACATTCTCTGATTCTGTACTCCACAACCTTCCTGGAGGTGTTCAAGTCCAGCTTGGATCAGGCCTTGAGCAACCTGTTCTAGTGAGAGGTGTCCCTGCCTATGGCAGGAGCTTGGAACTGGATGAGCTTTGAGGTCCCTTCCAACCCAAACCATTCTATGATTCTACAATTCTATGTACCAAAACTATACTCATACATCATCATTTTAGGTAAGCTCTTCTGTCATCTATTTACTTTCTGTAACTGTAAGTATATGGAGAACAGTCAAGTAGTTGCCATAAAAAATAATTCTTGTGTATTTAGGTGCATAGGATTCCTCAAAGCTGCTAGGGGTAAGGATGAAAAGAAAGAAGAAATTTTAACCTCTAATACATTACTCCACAGCTGGATTAATTAATCCATTTCATCACTCCCTGTTGTCTTTTGGTCTTTTCCATATGTCATTGTCATCCAATGACATTAACATTTAATTGTGAGGAAAACTGCAACAAGTAGCAGAATTGTTTTACTTCAACAAGGAGAGACTGAGGGAGTTGGGGCTGTTCAGTTTGGAGAGGAGGAGGCTCCCAAGTGACATTATTGTGGCCTTTCAGTATCATAAGGAGGCCTACAAGAAAGCTGGGGAAGGACTTTTGAGGCTGTCAGGAAATGGTAGGACTGGGGCCAATGGAACAAAGCTGGAAATGGGTAGATTCAGACTGGACATTAGGAAGAAGTTCTTCTGAATGAGGGTGGTGAGAGCCTGGAATGAGTTGCCCAGGTGTTGGTGGAAACTTGATTGGATTGGGCTGGGAGAGAGGTTGGACTGGATGATCTTGAAGGTCTCTTCCAATCTGGTTGATTCCATGATTTTAAGCTTCATCCCTGGAGGTGTTTAATGCCAGACTGGATGAGGCTCTGGACAGCCTGATCTAGTGTAAAGTGTCCATGCCCATAGCATGGGCGGATTGGAACTGGATGACTCTTGTGGTCCCATCCAACCTTGACTAATTCAATGATTCTATGACTGTATGATTCTAAGTTGAATCCATTCCTTTCACTACTATTTACCTAAAGGTTTTCCTTTTTTTAGGGGACACAGCCTCAAGTTGTGCCGGGGGAAGTATAGGCTGGATGTTAGGAGGAAGTTCTTCACAGAGAGAGTGATTTCCCATTGGAATGGGCTGCCCAGGGAGGTGGTGGAGGCACCATCCCTGGAGATGTTCAAGAAAAGACTGGATGTGGCACTCAGTGCCATGGTCTAGTTGACTGGATAGGGCTGGGGGATAGGTTGGTGTATAGGGTTAACACTCCAGGGAGAGCGTAACCCTGAACCTGACCCTAGGGGTCTTGGCCCCTCCCCAGGGGTGGGCCACACTCCAGGTGATGGTTAGCCCACTCCCACCACTTCCTGTCCTATAAAACAGAGGAGCTCCCTGCTCCTCTTCCTCTCTTTTCTTAGCTCCCTCTCCACACACACACACACACACACTGCATACCAGCACACCACCTGGCAGCCACGAGGCAGAGACACCATCATATTGCTCGGGTTGTATCCATCCCTTTTTGTATTTTGCTGTTTTCCCCTCCCTATCCTTTGTAAACTTCCCTACCTCCAATACCTTTTCTAAGTTATTGTTAAACTTTTCCTTTTTAACTTCCAAATCGAGTGAGATTGATTTATTTGGGTGTGCTTACCTCTCTCTCTCTCTCCCTATCTTTGGGAAAGGAGGGGGAAGAGGGGAGGGCACTCTATAAATTCTATAAATTGTCATTGGATCTATTACATTTATTAGAGTCTCTGGGAACTTGCATTTGAACCCAAGACAGTTGGGCTGGATGATCTTGGAGGTCTCTTCCAACCTGGTTGATTCTATGATTCTATGATTCTTTCTTCCTAGGTATTAAAAAGTTAAAAAAGTAGGGATAGGACTGGAAGGGAATGGAAGAAATACGGAAATGGATAGATTAAGACTTGATGTTAGGAAGAAGTTCTTCAGCCTGAGTGGTGAGACCTTGAAAGAGCTTGCCCAGGACAATGATGTAAGCCTCATCCCTAGAGGTGTTTAAGACCAGGCTGGATGATGCTGTGGGCAGCCTGATCTAGTGTGAGGTGTCTCTGCCCATGGCAGGGGGCTTGGAATTGGAAGACTCTTGTGTTCTCTTCCAACCCTGACTGATTCTATGATTCTATGATTCTATGAGTATGACTCTGCAGCAGACTGAGACTATGATGAAAACCTCAAAAGTCACACTTCCAATTCTCATTGCCAGCATATCGCAGCTCTGAAGCCAGTAGAAGTTCTTGTGGTTTCCTAAGTTCAAGGCCCTGCCCTGCAAGTTTCATTACTTTGATATGTGGATTATACGTGGTATCCAACCTGCCAACATCCATCTTTCACTTCTGGTACATATAATCATGGATTTCCTATCAAAGTAAAACAGAATATAGCAAATACAGTCATGACACAGGCAGGCACTGCTGCTGCAGAAAGAAACACTTCCACAGAACAAAGCTTTCTGGTAATCCTGAGCTGAACTGCCATGGCTTACAACTGCAAATACATTCTAGGCTTAATGCTGGATCATGTTCATGACCTGTTATTGCTTTTTTTTCACATCGGGCTTTCCTTCTTTTAAAGAAAAGCTCTGTGACTTTTTATTACTAAAGCAAATACCACAATATAAATGGATATGGTTGAAAAAAAAATGAATGACTAGAGAAACTGTTACTATTTGACAATGAATCTTTGCAATAGAATTATACTATTCTTACTTCTGTTAAAAGAAGAAGTTCGTTCTTTCAGCATAAACAGTCTTCTACAAACATTTCGACTACAAATCAAACTGACAGCAACAGATGAGCCAACTCCTGTCAGAACATTGCTGACATTAGAAGTTATTCACAGGGACACAAGAGACACAAGGTCTCAAGCTGTGCCAGGGGAAGAATAGGCTGGATGTTAGGGGACAGAGAGAGTGATTGGCGCTGGAATGGGTTGCCCAGGGAGGTGGTGGAGTTGCTGTCCCTAGAGGTGTTCAAGCAAAGCATGGATGAGGCACATAATGACATGGGTTGTTAATTAGAAGGTGTTAAGTGATAGGATGGACTCAAGCACAGGCTCACAGGATGTTACGGGCTGGAAGGGAATGAAGGAAATCATCAAGTCCAATCCCCCTGCCACAGCAGGACAATACAATCTAGCTCAGGGCACACAGAAACATATCCAGACAGACCTTGAAAGGCTCCAGAGAAGGAGTCTCAACAACCTCTCTGGGCAGCCTGTGCCAGTGCTCTGGGACTCTTACACTCAAGAAGTTCTCCCTTGTGTTGATCTGGAACCTCCTGTGCTGCAGCTTCCATCCATTGCTGCTTCTCCTATCCCAGGGAGCAGTGAGCAGAGCCTGTCCCCCCCTCCTGACCCCCAGCCCTCAGATAGTTAAAAACATTGATTGAATTCCCTCTCAGTCTTCTCTTCTCCAGATTAAACAGCCTCAGATCAGCGGATGATCTGTATCAAGAACAGTGCAGCCAGAAGGACAAGGGAGGTTCTTCTGCCCCTGTGCTCAGCTCTCGTCAAGCCACACCTAGAGTACTGTGTCCAGCCCTGTGAGGAGAGGCTGAGGGAGCTGGGGGTGTGCAGCCTGCAGAAGAGGAGGCTCAGGCTAGATCTCATTGATGTCTACAGCTAACTGAAGGGAGGGGTTGGGCTCTTCTGCCAGGCAAGCAGCAACAGAAGAAGGGGACACAGCCTCAAGCTGTGCCAAGGTAGGTCTAGGCTGGATGTTAGGAGGAAGTTGTTGTTAGAGAGAGTGATTGGCATTGGAATGGGCTGCCCAGGGAGATGGTGTAGTTGCCATCCCTGGAGACGTTGAAGCCAAGCCTGGCTGGGGCACTTGGTGCCATGGTCTGGTTGATTGGTTAAGGCTGAACTGGATGATCTGGGAGGTCTCTTCCAACTTGGTCGATTCTATGATTCTTTTAGTTCATTTAGAAGTTCACTTGCTACAAAATACTGAAATTATTTGAACATGGATTTCACAGAAGCACAGAAACATGCAGGTTGGCAAAGTCCCTTAGCATCACCAAGACCAACCTAGAACCCTATTCTACAAGAGTCATCTTAAACCATACTCCCGAGCACCACATCCAAACCACCCTGAAACACATCCAGGATGCACCCATCCCTGGGCAGTTCATTCCAGTCCCTGACCACTCTCTCCATGAAAAACCAATGTCCAATCTAAACCTGCCCATCCTCAGCCTGAAGCCATTCCCCCTTGTTCTGTATCCAAGTACCTGTGAGAAGATCCCAGGAGCAGCCTCTCCACTATGTCCCTTCTGCTGTTGTATCTTAATTCTCACCAAGAAAAAAAGCCTTTGTTGTACTTTGGTGAATAATGCATTCCTTTCTTAAATCTCCTGGATGAAAACAAGTTAGCAGGATGGTGGAGTTTGTCTGAGCACCTTCCTTGGCTTACTAATTCTAATTCTCAGGGGTCTCTTTATGGAAAAGCAAAAAAGAAAATTCAAGATGCAAATACAATGTGCGAAAATATATCTGAGGATTAAGTTCTTTGTAAGGAAGAGATCATGAAACATTTCCCTTACCCTTCATTCTCCTAGGTGTCAGCTCCATTTTCACAGAATCACGGAGTTTACAGGTTGGAAAAGACCTCTAAGATCAACAGGTCCAACCAATCACCTAACCCTTCTAATTAATTAAACCATGGCAATAAGTGTCTCATTTAGCCTTCTTTTAAACACCTCCAGGGATGGTTGCACAAGGTCTGCACTGAGCTTCCTCTTCTGCAGGCTGAACATAGAATCATAGAATCATAGAATCAAACAGATTGGAAGAGACATCCAAGATCATCCCATCCAGTCTAACCTAGCATCCAGCCCTAGCCAGTCAACCAATGGGGCACTAAGTGTCCCATTTTGCTTGAACACCTCCAGCGACAGTGACTCCACAACCTCCCTGGGCAGCCCATTCCAATGCCAATCACTCTCTCTGACAACAACTTCCTCCTAACATCCAGCCTAGACCTGTTCTGACACAGCTTGAGGCTGTGTCCCCTTCTTCTGTTGGTGGTAGCCTGGCAGCAGAGCCCAACCCCACCTGGCTACAACCTCCCTGCAGGCAGCTGCAGGCAGCAATGAGCTCTGCCTTGAGCCTCCTCTTCTGCAGGCTGCACACCCCCAGCTCCCTCAGCCTCTCCTCACAGGGCTGTATTCCAAGTCTCTCCCCAGCCTTGCTGCCCTTCTCTGAACATGTTCCAGCACCTCAACATTCTTAAATGGAGGAGCCCAGAACTGGACACAATACTCAAGATGTGGCCTGACCAGTGCTGAGTACAAGGGCAGAAGGTATGCCCTGGTCCTGTTCCTGCTCACCACACTGTTCTTGATCCAGGCAGCATGCCATTGGTCTTCTTGGCCACCCGATGGTTCATTTTAGTCAAAGAATTGTCTTCTTCTCATATTGTGCACTTTATTTTAAATTGGATTGAGCACTGAAGGACTGATTTTTTTTTCTTTTTTAGTCATTAAGAAATGCTGCTGGAAAGCTGTTGTGGAGGCAGGAATTAATGTGTGTCTAAGTCGGGAATGTTATACAAAAATAGTTATTTTATTTTCCCAAAACCTGCCCCCAAACTATATATACAAAGATTATTTTAGTTTAAATAGCAGATTCAGTCGCACGAGAATTACCTACAGGGATACCATCAATAATCTGACTATTTTGGAAGTCAGAAGTTGGAAAAGGCTTTAGCTATTAATTAATAGAGTTTTCTTACTTAATAAAGCTGAGCCAAAATAACTCATAATCAGGCTGACTTGCTCATGGTCTGCCTCTGTCATTCACCTTTCAGCAGCTATCTGGTGGGCCATTAGGAGTAGTTAGGCTTACAATGGTGTCAATAGGAAAGCAGTTCTTTGAAGATCTCTGCATCCAAGGCGAGGGGAGAGTAGGGGAGCTCTCAGGCAAGCACTAGCGTCCAAGCAGGGACAAAATCCAAGGCGGGAAGACCCCAATACTTATACCTTCGTTAGACAAAGGGCAGAGTTACCACACCTTAGGCGCGAAAGCGCACAGCCAGTCCCAGCCTGATCCCAGCGTGGTCACCGCACGGGGCACTCCTCGTGCGGGCAGGACCCCATTGCTCACCCCCTCCACAGCTGCAGGGCAGGTGAGGGGGCAGGGGGGAACCAGGTGGCTTTCTCTCTTCCCCCAAAGTCCGGGCAGGAGAGGAATTTAGGGGTACAGGACTCCAGGACAAAAGCTGAGTTTGGAAGAGAACTATTGGAGTAGAGAGGAAAAATGTTTTTCATTTACTTTCTAATACACTTGAACACTCAAGGGGTTGAAATGTTGTTTTATTTAGAGTAACCCTTAAATTAATACACTTTGTAGAGTTAGTAATAATAAAATTACCTACAATTTTCAGCCAAAATCCATATATTACTTGAAGTGATACATATTTATTCTTGTGTTTTAGCTACTAAACATTAATCTGATGGCCAAATATTAACCATTTGCTGCAATCCAGCATGATTAAGACATGAAATGTAAAAAGTAACATCTTACTTACATAGGTTTTAGTAAATTGTGCTACCTTAGGACCTGATCTCATCCTTCAAGTAAAATTCTCTTTCAAATTAACTTCTTAATGATTCCAGTGAAGAAGTTAGTGTCCATCCTATTTTAGAGGGCTGTTCTCTGCCTATACACTGCCCTCCTGTGACCCCATCTTGAGTACTGCATACAATATTGGGCTCCCCAGTTTAAGAGAGACAGGGATCTGCTGGAGGAAGTCCAAGAAAGGGCTACAAGGATGATGAAGGGACTGGAGCACTGCCTGATGAGGAGAGGATGAAGGACCTGGAGCTATTTAGTCTGGAGAAGAGAAGACTGAGAGGGAATCTAATCAACCTTTATAAAACTCAGAAGGTTGGGAGTCAGGAGCAGGGGGGCAGGCTCTGCTCACTGCTCCCTGGGATAGGACAAGGAGCAATGGATGGAAGCTGCAGCACAGGAGGTTCCAGCTCAACACAAGGGGAACTTCTTGACTGGAAGGGTCACAGAGCCCTGGCACAGGCTGCCCAGAAAGGTTGTGGAATCTCTTTTTCTGGAGCCATTCCAGGCCTGTATGGATGTGTTCCTGTGTGCCCTGAGCTGGATTGTGTGGTCCTGCTCTGGCAGGGGGGTTGAATTCAATTACCTCTTTGAGTACCTTCCAACTCCTGGCATACTGCAAGCCTCTGAAATTCCTTAATGGAAACACAAGGTGTACAAGGACAGAATGTTTTAACCAAGTAGAACTGAGTTCACAAAATCACAGTTCTGTGCTGGAAAAGCATGGACTTGAGGGATGGGCCACTCACTGTGTGAGGAACTGGCTGGATGGCTGTACTCAGAAAGTTGTGTTTGGTGGCTCAATGTCAAAGAGGTGTTCTTCAGGAGTCAGCACTAGGGCCAGTGTCTAACATCTTTGTCAGTGACACAGAAAGTGAAATTGAGTGCATCTTCAGCAAGTCTGTGGGTGACACCAGGGTGTGTGGGCTGGCTGACTCTCTGGAATGAAGGAATGCCACCCAGAGGCTTGAGAGGGAGGCTTAAATCAACCTTGTGAAGTTCAGCAAGGCCAAGTGCAATGTCTCCTACACCTAGATGAAAACAATCACAAGCACAAATATAGTCTGAGTGAGGAGTAGCTTGAGAACAGTCTTGAGGAGAAAGACTAGGGGATGACAGTTGACAAAAATGTCAAGACAGCAGTGTGTGGGTATGATGGTTTGAGGCTGATTGGAATATATTAATAAGAAAATTCAGATTATAGTCTGTGAAAAGAAAACAAGGGGGATGTCTACTTCAAAGGATTGTTATAGGCTGTGAAAAGAAAGCAATCATAGTATCATAGAATCAAGCAGGTTGGAAGAGACCTTCAAGATCATCCAGTGCAACCTAGCACCCAGCCCTGCCCAACCAACCAGACCATGGCACTAAGTGTCCCATCCAGGCTTTGCTTCAACGTCTCCAGGAATGACAATCCCACCACCTCCCCGGGTAGCCCATTCCAATGCCAATCACTCTCTCTCTGAAGAACTGTTGTGGAGGCAGGGAATTAATGTGACCAAGTCACTCTGTCCCCAGCCTGTAGTGTTGCGTGGGGTTGTTGTGGCCAAAGTACAGAACCCTGCATTTGGCCTTCTTCAATCTCATCCCATTGACCTCTGCCCACCCTTCCAGTCTGTCCAGGTCCCTCTGCAGGGCTCTCCTACCCTCCAACAGATCAACACCTGCTCCTAGCTTGGTGTCATCTGCAAACTTACTGATGCTGGACTCAATCCCCTGGTCCAGATCATCAATAAAGATATTGAACAGGACTGGGCCCAGCACTGATCCTTGGGGAACACCACCAGTGCCAGCTGCCAACTGGATGTGGCACCATTCACCACCACTCTCTGGGCTCTGCCATCCAGCCAGTTCCTGACCCATATCAGAGTGAATCTGTCCAAGCCAGGAGCTGCCAGCTTGGCTAGCAGCTTCTTGTCGCAGACAGTGTTAAAGGCTTTGCTGAAGTGCAGGCAGACTCCATCCACAGCCAACCCCACATTCACCAGGCAGGAACCTGACCATAACAGGAGATCAGGTTGGTTAGACAGGACCTGCCCTTCCTAAACCCATGCTGGCTGGCTCTATGATCATTTTGGATCCCTTCCAATCCCTTACATCCTAACATCTTGTGAGAATCCAGGGAGGTAAAAAAAAAAAAAATGCAACAGGCTGCAGAGTCAAATATCACTATCAGCTTAGGCTGAACAGTCAATGAAATACCAATGGGAAAACAAACTTTTCCTTACTTCTTCTTGTGCAAAAAGCAGTCAGCTTAGCAGCCCTGAAAGGGGAGAGCTGATGGTAACGACACAACAAGGGAGTCAATTGTTCACATCAGTACAAAAAGCTTCAAAGTTTCCAGATAACATAATCACTACCATTCATAATGCAGTGTTGACTTTCTCCTGACATGTGTTTAGACCTTATCTTATAAAATGTATAATTTTTAAATAACATAATCACACTTTCTTCAAAAGCTCCTTATCTTATATTCACTTTTTTTCTTCTTCTTCTTCTTCCTCTCATCCCCTTTTCTCTGAGAGCAGAATAGCAGCAGGATAAGCAGACTATCACAAAGCTCCGAGGTACAGATTATTTGCATGGCAGAAGAGTGATCACTATAAAAAATGTGTGTCAGTGTGCATGTGGAAGTCCAGACCAACAGCGCATGCTGACTACACGTGAAAAAATACCACAAACAGGATGTTCCAGTGGCTTTGCTACTCTGTTCCCTGCCAAACGAGCCTGCTCCTTATCAACCAATTTTACACATGCTTCCTAGATGAGTCAGGGTAGTGTGTTTTGTTAGGATAACCTCTCAGAGTTGTAACTGTTAGTCTCTTTAGGCTACAAAAAGTGCCTGTATTCTTGGCTCTGCTGGATATCAAAGATGTGTATGAAGGGGGCTTACAAAAGGGCTGGGGAAGGACTGTTGACAAGGTCTGGTAATGACAGAAGGAAGAGGAATGGGTTTAGATTTGCAGGGGGGGAATTGAAATGGGATGTTAGGAAGAAGTTCTTTGCAGTGAGGGTAGTGAGACACTGGCACAGGTTGTCCAGGGAGGTTGTGGTGGAGGGCTTGAGTGACCCGTTCCAGTGGGAGGTGTCCCTGACTTTGGCTTGGGGTTGGAACTGAATGAGCTTTGAAGTCCCTTCCATCCTAAACCATTCTATGATTCTACTCATATATAAACATATTGCCTTAAGAATATTTATAGTCCAGCAAAATGAGTATTCTGACTTGAATAAATGGTGGATCCACAGATACATTGAGGATGGAAAAATGTGCTCTGGTGCCCAGGAGAAGCAATGATATTCTGGGGTGGATTAAAAGGGCTGGGGGTAGTAGATTGAGAGAGGTTCTCTTGGCCCTCTATACTGCCCCAATGAGGCCACAGCTAGAGTACTATGTCCAGTTCTGGGCCTTCCAGTTGAGAAGGGACATAGAACTGTTTGATAGAGTCGAGCATAGAAGCACAAAGATGAAGAGGGACCTGGCCAGACTGGATGGGTGGGCAGAGGCCAATGGGATGAGATTGAACAAGGCCAAGTGCAGGATGCTACACTTTGGCCACAACAACCCCAAGCAGCACTACAGGCTGGGGACAGAGTGGCTGGAGAGCAGCCAGGAAGAAAGTGACCTGGGGGTACTGATAGATCGTAGGCTGAAGATGAGGCAGCAGTGTGCCCAGGTGGCCAAGAGAGCCAATGGCATCCTGGGCTGGCTCAGGAGCAGTGTGGGCAGTAGGACAAGGGAGGTTCTTCTTCCCCTGTACTCAGCACTGGTCAGGCCACACCTTGAGTGCTGTGTCCAGTTCTGGGCCCCTCAATTCAAGAGAGATGTTGAGGTGCTGGAAGGTGTCCAGAGAAGGGGAGAAAGGCTGGTGAGGGGCCTGGAGCACAGCCCTGTGAGGAGAGGCTGAGGGAGCGGGGGGGGGGGGGTGCAGCCTGCAGAAGAGGAGGCTCAGGGGTGACTTTGCTGCTGTCTACAACTACCTGAAGGGGCATTGTAGCCAGGTGGGGTTGGGCTCTGCTCCCAGGCAACCAGCAACAGAATGAGAGTACAAAGCCAGGGGAGGTCTAGGCCGAATGTTATGAGGAAGTTCGGGACAGAGAGAGTGATTGGCATTGGAATGGGCTGCCCAGGGAGGTGGTGGAGTCACTGTGCCTCTTCCCTTGTGCTATGCAGAATACAAACACATAGGTCAAACTACTTTTTATGTAATCTGTGGAACCAGATTGACCTTAAAATTTTGGTGTTGTTTTTTTTCCCTTTTTTTTTTTTTTTTTTTTTTTTTTTTTGAAGAAAAAGAAGTGGAGGGAACATGTAAGGAAAATCAGACATGGAATGCAGAATTGTCTTGGATTTGAGTACTCCACCTGGAGTACTGCATCCAGTTCTGGAGGCCCCATTACAAGAAAGATGTAGATGTGCTGGATCATGTCCAGAGAAGGGCCACTGAGTTGATCAGAGGACTGGAGCAGCTCTGCTGTGAGCACAGACTGAAAGAGTTGGGGCTGTGCAGGCTGGAGAAGAGGAGGCTCCCAGGGGACCTTCTTGTGGCCTGCCAGGATCTGAAGGGGGCTACAAAAAAGCTGGGGAAGGACTTTTGAGGCTGTGAGGGAGTGCCAGGAATGGGGGGAATGGAGCAAAGGTGGAGGTGGGGAGAGTGAGGCTGGAGGTGAGGAGGAAGTTGTTGAGCAGGAGAGTGGTGAGAGGCTGGACTGGGTTGCCCAGGGAGGTGGTTGAGGCCCCAAGGCTGGAGGTGTTTGAGGCCAGGCTGGCTGAGGCTGTGTGCAGCCTGCTCTAGGGTAGGGTGTCCCTGGGCATGGCAGGGGGTTTGAAACTGGCTGCTCCTTGTGGTCCCTTCTAACCCTGACTGGTTCTGTGATTCTATGACAGTTTGACAAGCCAAAAGATCTGATGAGGTAATACACTCAGTCTGTGGTGCTGAATGGTTTTACCACTCTGTTTGGAAAGCTTACTTATCAAGATCACTTAATGTAGCTATGTGAACCAATTGCTGTTTATCACTTCAGCAAATATTCTCTCCAATTTCTTCAGATTCAGATAACTGTACTGCAAGCTGTACTAAAGAGAGGTTTTATAGATGATGTAATATAGGAATGCAAATCAGAAGAGCTGGGATCACTCATTTATTGATTTGACTTTTCATGCACACGTTATTTAGCTGATGGATGATGTTTGGTGTATAAAACACTGAAAACATAGGGCTAGCCTATTTCCATCTTGTCACAATGGCTTACCAGGATGCATGAGTTGGATTTGTACTTGTCTGAGGACATATTTGCTTCATTTTTTCCCCACTGTATTTGCAAATGCTCCAACTGCTTCAGTGCCCATGAAATCTGAAAGATAAGACTACAATGCAAAGGTATTATTTACAAGTGCCATCTATTGATTTTCACCCTTAATGCTTTGGCATTTGTATTTCTACACTCATTATCTGACTTGTTCAGAACTTGGCTCAGTATTGCTACTTTATTTGCTGCATATATTCACCCTGGATCTTTGACTCTGAATCTTTGACATGATTGTCTCTTCCTGAAGCCTGAGGTAAGGTACTATTAGAAGCTGCACTGGTTTCAGAGGGCAGTTCTCTTAATCTCATAGAACCACAGAAACAAAGAATTAATCAGGTTGGAAAAGATCTCTAAGATCCTTGACTCCTAAGTCTATCACCTAACCTTTCCAATTAACCAAACAACATCACTAAGTTCCTCATCCAGCCTCCTGTTAAACACCTCCAGGAATGGAGACTCCACCACCTCCATGGGCAGCCCATTCCAATGCCAATCACTCTAACTGTGGAGAACTTCTTCCTAACACCCATCCTGAACCTGGCCTGGCGCAGCGTGAATCTGTGTCCTCTCATTCTGTTGCTGAGTGCCTGGCAGCAGAGCCCAATCCCACCTGGCTACAGCCTCCCTTCAGGTGTAGCTGTAGACAACAGTGAGGTCTGCCCTGAGCCTCTCTCCAGGTTGCACATCCTCAACTCCTTCAGCCTCTTCTCACAGGGCTGTGCCCCAGTTCCCTCACCAGCCATGGTGCCCTTCTCTGGACACGTTCAAGCACATCAACATCTATCTTAAACCTAGGGGCCCACTTATTCCACTTTCCTCAAAACCCATTTCATATTTTCTCATACTCTGTCACTTTCACACCAGTGCTATGAAATCAATTATTCTTAAGTGGAGATGTGTTTGCAGGTAAGTGTCAAGCGGGATGTACTTTTATGCTTTTAATTACTGTTTAATACGGCAGCACAACAAATGACGATCAAGTGACGAGGAAGCTTAAAGGACTATTTGGAGACCTGACATAGTTTAAACATCTGTTGTTTGGAAATCTCCAAATGATGTGACTCTTTCTCTTATGACTCAACATCTTCTTAACTAACCTATAAACACACAAAAAGTTTCATCAGAGCTTTTACCAGTCTTCCACTGGTATCAAAATTGTATCTGGTCAAACCCTTCTGTGCTTCTGCATCAGGGTGCCCCAGTAGCAGTAGGGAGCTTTCACAGGAACACAGATCACAGATATTAGGGGTTGGAAGGGACCTGCAGAGATCATGGACACTAACCTCCCTGCCATAGCAGGACCAGACAATATAGTTCAGGTGGCACAGGAATGTATTCAGGTGGGTCTTGAAAGGCTCCAGAGAAGGAGATTCCAGAACTCCTCTGGGTAGCCTGTTGCAGTGCTATGTGACTGTGATGGTTTGGGTGTTCCCCCCCCACCTCAGCTTTACAAATCACCCAGACTAGACACAGCTGGCCCTGGAAATTGAATGAAGCTTATATTTACAGCTAGCACAATATACAAGCAGATATTTACAGTATATACAGTTATAGACAGAAATAGACAAGGTAAAAGGTAACACAGAAACACAACTCCCCTCCCAGAAACCTGAGTCACCAGGAGGAGCTCTCAACCACCCCTGCACCTTCCCCCTACCCCTCTCAACCTTACCCCAGTCCCAAGGAAGAAAGGAGGTCTAGACAGGGGGTTATTCCCTGCTCATGTTTCCTATACCACCAAGACATTGCCTGCAAAGCTGTTTAGAAAGATAAAGATACAAATGGAAATCAAGATTGCCTGAGATTGGGGGTTGGCTTCCTCTTTGTGTCTCTTACACTTTAGTAGAGCACAGGAAGTTTCACTTCACACAAGCCCTGTGAGGAGAGGCTGAGAGAGCTGGGAATGTGCAGCCTACAGAAGAGGAGGCTCAGGGCAGAGCTCATTGCTGTCTGCAGCTACCTGAAGGGAAGCTGTAGCCAGGTGGGGTTGGGCTCTGCTGCCAGGCGACCAGCAACAGAACAAGGAGACACAGGCTGAATCTGCACCAGGGCAGGTCTAGGCTGGATGTTAGGAGGAAGTTGTTGTCAGAGAGAGTGATTGGCATTGGAATGGGCTGCTCAGGGAGGTGGTGGAGTTGCTGACGCTGGAGGTGTTGAAGCAAAGCCTGGAACTATGATCTGGTTGATTATCTAGGGCTGGGTGCTAGGTTGGACTGGATGATCTTGGAGGTCTCTTCCAACCTGTTTGATTCTATGATTCTATGACATAATAATGTTAAGATGGTTCTACTGTAGGGATCTTTGATATCAACTCATCTGTCATTGCGTTCCACACAACAGCTTTATAATGGAGTTATCCTTCTGTGAACTGGTCAGAATAAGGTCTTTGTAGCACATTAGTGGGTGACAATATAACAACATAGCTCTTGTGCTAGTTTGAGCCTAGTTAGGCCAGAATGAGACAATACCCCAGAAATTGCTTGGGTGAGTCAAAATAATCTCAACATTTTCTGTATAAAATCTGACCATCATCTCATTGTTTTACCATTTTTACAAAGAAGGAATAGTAGTAGTTAGCATCGAAACAACCTGGCTTCAGAGCTGTGAAATTATCACAGTATCACAGTATTATCAGGGTTGGAAGAGACCTCATAGATCATCAAGTCCAACCCTTTACCACAGTGCCCAAGGCTAGACCATGGCACCAAGTGCCACGTCCAATCCTGCCTTGAACAGCTCCAGGGACGGCGACTCCACCACCTCCCCGGGCAGCCCATTCCAGTGCCCAATGACTCTCTCAGTGAAGAACTTTCTCCTCACCTCCAGCCTAAATCTCCCATGGCACAGCCTGAAGCTGTGTCCTCTTGTTCTGGAGCTGGCCACCTGAGAGAAGAGAGCAACCTCCTTCTGGCCACAACCACCCCTCAGGTAGTTGTAGACAGCAATGAGGTCTCCCCTGAGCCTCCTCTTCTCCAGGCTAACCAATCCCAGCTCCCTCAGCCTCTCCTCGTAGGGCTGTGCTCAAGGCCTCTCCCCAGCCTCGTTGCCCTTCTCTGGACATGCTCAAGCATCTCAATGTCCCTCCTGAACTGGAGGGCCCAGAACTGAACACAGTATTCAAGGTGTGGTCTAACCAGTGCAGAGTACAGGGGCAGAATGACCTCCCTGCTCCTGCTGGCCACACCATTCCTGATGCAGGCCAGGATGCCACTGGCTCTCTTGGCCACCTGGGCACACTGCTGGCTCATGTTCAGGCGGGTATCAGTCAGCACCCCCAGATCCCTCTCTGTCTGGCTGCTCTCCAGCCACTCCCACCCCAGCCTGTATCTCTGCATGGGGTTGTTGTGGCCAAAGTGCAGCACCCTGCACTTGGAGCTATTGAAGCCATCCCCTTGGACTCTGCCCATCTGTCCAGGCGGTCAAGGTCCCACTGCAGAGCCCTTCTGTCCTCCAACCCAGCCATATCTGCCCCCAGCTTAGTGTCATCTGCAAACTTGCTGATGACTGACTCCATGCCCTCATCCAGATCATCTATGAAGATGTTAAAGAGGATGGGGCCCAGCACTGATCCCTGAGGGACACCACTAGTGACAGCTGCCAGCTGGATGTGGTACCATTCACCACCACTCTCTGGGCTCAGCCCTCCAGCCAGTTCCTAACCCAGCACAGAGTGTTGCCATCCAAGCCATGGGCTGACAGCTTAGCCAGCAGTTTGCTGTGGGGGACAGTGTCAAAGGCTTTGCTGAAGTCCAGACAGACCACATCCACAGGCCTCCCCACATCCACCAAGTGGGTCACCTGATCATAGAAGGAGATCAGGTTGGAGAGGCAGGATCTGCCCTTCCTAAACCCATGCTGGCTGGACCTGAGCCCTTGGCCATCCCTCAGGTGCACTCTTATCACGCCCAAGCTAACCTGCTCCATCAGTTTCCCTGGCACTGAGGTCAGGCTGACAGGTCTGTAGTTCCCAGGTACCTCCATCCCACCCTTCTTGTGGATGGGGACCACGTTGGCAGTTTCCAGTCTCCTGGGACCTCTCTGGTGAGCCAGGACTGCTGGAAAATGGTGGAGAGCAGCTTGGCCAGCTCAGCTGCCAGCTCTCTCAGCACCCTGGGATGGATCCCATCTGGTCCCATGGACTTGTGGGTATCCAGGTGGCTCAGCAGGTCCTGAACTAATTCCTCATGAATTTCCAGGGGAACACACCACTCCCTGACCCCATCCCCCAGTTCAAGAGGCCACTTACCCTGAACTCCTCCCTCCTTGCTGTTGAAAACTGAGGTGAAGAAGGCATTCAGGACCTCAGCCTTTTCTTTGTCATCAGTTATAGTGTTCCCCTCCTGGTCCAGTAAGCAGTGGAGGCTCTTCTTGCCCTTCCTTTTAGCATTGATACATTTATAAAAGTGCTTTTTATTATCCTTCACAGAGGTGGCAGTCTAAGTTCTAGCTGGGCCTTAGCCTCTCTAATTTTTCTCCTGCATAGTCTGGCTATCTCCTTAAACACGTCAGGAGAAGCCTTCCCCTCCTTCCAGAGGTGATACACCCTCTTTTTCTCCCCCAATTCCCTCAGGAGCTGTTTTCTCATCCAGGCTGGTCGCCTTCCCTGCCGGCTCATCTTTCAGCACGTGGGAACTGCCAGTTCCTGTGCCTTCAAGAGCTCCTGTTTAAAGTAGGTCCAACCATTCTGCACCCCTTTGTTCCCAAGGACTGCTGCCCAGGGGACTTTGCAAATAAGTTTCTTAAGCAAATTGAAGTTTGCCCTCCGAAAGTCCAAGGTGTAGGTTTTGTTGCAGTGCCTCCCTACCTCCCTGTATATTGAAAACTCCACTAACTCGTGATCACTACACCCCAGGCAGCCTCCCACTGCCACATCTCCTACCAGCCCTTCTCTGTTGGAGAGCAGCAGGTCAAGCTGAGCTTGAACCCTAGTAGGCTCACTTAACAGCTGGGTCATGAAGCTGTCCTCCATGCACTCTAGAAATCTCCTGGACTGCCTCCTCTCTGCTGAATTAAGTTCCCAGCAGATGTCTGGCAGGTTAAAGTCACCCACAAGGACAAGATCTGAATATCTTGAGACAGCCTCCAACTGTTTGTAAAATATCTCATCTGTTTCCTCATCCTGGTTGGGTGATCTGTAACAGACTCCAACCAGGATGACAGATTTGTTAGTCCTCCCTCTGATTTTAACCCACAAGCTTTCAACCCCTTCGTCCCTCACCTCAAGCTCAGTGGCAAGGAGTGACTCCCTAATATACAGAGCCACCCCTCCTCCTCTTCTCCCTGGCCTATCTCTCCTGAAGAGGCTGTATCCCCCCAGTGTAGCAGCCCAGTCATGCCTGTCATCCCACCAAGTGTCTGAAATGGCAACTATCTCATAGTCACCCTGGTGGAGCAGGACTTGCAGTTCCTCCTGCTTGTTACCCAAGCTGTGTGCATTGGTGCAGATGCACTTCAGCTGGGCTCTGGGTTCCTCAATTGTCCCTAGTTTCCTTCCCACTCTCTCCTTCTCAGAGGGAGTAATTGCCTCACCCACCCCCTTCAGATCTAGTTTAAAGCCTGCCTAATGAGCCCTGCCAACTCCAGTGCCAGGACTCTCCTGCCCCTCTTAGATAACTGAACCCCATCAGGATCAAGCAGGTCTGGCTCAGTAAAAGTTCCCCCAAGGTCAAAGAAGCCAAAGTGCCTCCTCTCACACCATCCCTTGAGCCAGCTGTCGATGTCATAGGTTCTGCTGTTCCTCTCTGTGAACTCTCTTGCCACAGGGGGAACTGAGCAGAACACCACTTGTGATCCTGCCCCATCTATCAATTTCCCCAGGGCCTTAAATTCCTTTTTAATTGCCCTGGTGTCCTCCTTCTCGATCTCATCCCCGCCAGCCTGTATCACCAGTAAGGGGTAATAATCAGAGGGCCGGATTAGGTTTGGGAGTCTCCTGGTGATGTTCCTAACCCAGGCACCAGGAAGGGAGCAGACCTCCCTCTGAGATGGGTTGGGATGACAAATTGGTCCCTCTGTCCCCCTCAAAACTGAGTCCCCAATGCCCAAGACTCTTCTCTTTTTCTTGGTTTTTTTTTTTTTTTTTTTTTTTGTGGAGCTGGTAACCACAGTTGGTGAGGACTGCTCCTCCCTAGGCATCCTGGTTGGATGCTCCTCAGCTCTCCCATCCTCCCTGCTCTCTTCATGAAGCTCCTCATACTTGTTATGCAAGGACAGTGGAAGAGGAGGAGAGGGCCGGGGTGGACTTCTCTTACTGCCTTTGACAGGGATTTGTATCCATCCCTCCCTGTTTCCAGGGGCAGTTCCCTTATCAGGGGCGATCTGCAGAGCCTGCTCCTACAGATGCAGCTCCCTTTTGTTTTCCCTTATCGACCTGAGCCTGGATACTTCATCCTTCAGCTCAGCCACCCCATCTTTCAATTCTGCAACCAAAGTGAGCAGAAAGTTCACCTGCTCACACCTGACGCAATTGTTCTCCCCTTCCCCTTCTACAGTGAGTGAGAGGCTCCAGCACTCCCTGCATCCAGTAGCCTGGACTCCTGTGTGTTCCAGGGTTGAGTCTGTCTGTGTGCACAGGCTTTTCCTGCCCTTCGTAGTGCAGGTGACAGGCACAGTGCACAGTGATACTGACAGGCACAGTGCACAGTGACACTGACAGGCACAGTGCACAGTGATACTGACAGGCACAGTGCACAGTGACACTGACAGCCACAGTGCACAGTGATACTGACAGGCACAGTGCACAGTGACACTGACAGGCACAGTGCACAGTGACACTGACAGGCACAGTGCACAGTGACACTGACAGCCACAGTGCACAGTGATACTGACAGGCAGAGACAGAAGGGGAAAAAGAAAAACAAAAAAAAAAGCCCCCAGCCACAGGAGGCTCTGCAGCCATAATGGCGGCTCAAGGCACGTGGCGGCGTTTTAAATCTCCCGCGGCTGACATCACGAGCCCCTGCCACAGCCTCGCTCTCTCTCGCGAGACAACAGCCCTGCCGTGCCCCCCTGCTTACCTTAACGTCTCTCAGAACCAGAGAGAGCAGCAGAACGGAGCAGAAAAACAGATCTCAGCAGCAGCAGCAACAGCGCCCGCAGGGCTCTCTCTCGGCTCTGCAGCCAAAATGTTTCTCTTTCACCTTTTATCTGATTTTTAGCTAAGTGACTCAGGAGGAAAATTTGACTGAATGCAGTTAAACCTACAGACAGTTAGGAAATGAGGGTCTGTTTGTTCATGATGTTCTGAGGGAAAAGTCTATGCACTGCATGCAAATTTACCTATGCCAACTTTAGAACTGGATGTGTCAGAGGTTCTGACACAGCTATTCCTTCAAGAAAGATGGAGAGGGACTTTTTTAGGCTGTCAGGTAGGGATAGGACTGGGGGGAATGGAACAAAGCTGGAGGTGGGTATGTTCAGACTGGATGTTAGGAAGAAGTTGTTCAGCATGAGAGTGATGAGAGCCTGAAATGAGTTGCCCAGAGAGGTGGTGGAAGCTTCATCCCTGGAGGTATTTAAGGCCAGGCTGGATGAGAGTCTGGACTGCCTGATCTCATGTGAGGTGTTCCTCGCCATGGCAGGGGGGTTGGAACTGAATGATCCTTGTGGTCCCTTCCAACCCTGACTGATTCCATGAGTCTACGATTCCTGGGCATATCAGGTCTAGAAGCAAGAAATCCATGCTCGTGAAATCCTCCATTCAAGACAACAAATCTTCGAGAATATTTGCTCAGGCACTGTCTGAACATGATTCCAGATGAAAGCTCCCATGCTTTCATTTTTGGGATCTGGAAAGAGGACACTATCCTATTCATATCAAATAACCTCTTTTATGTTCAGCTTCTTTATGAGCAGTGCACTGTGCCATCTAAATCTGATCTACACCTGAAAATGCATACGAAACCAGGTAGAGATTTACCTGATATACATATCTTCTCCTGTTGAAAGGAATTTAATATTTTTTTTTCAGAAATGCCTGAAATATGCCTAGACACCATTGATGAGATCCAAGTAAGTAACTAATACTAATAAGAGGATGTCAGGTGCTGGAAGGGACCCAAAGAGATCATTCAATCCAACTGCCCTGCCAGAGTAGGACCATACAATCTAGCTCAGGTCACACAGCAACACATCCAGACAGGCCTTGGAAGGCTCCAGAGAAGGAGACTCCACAACCTCTCTGGGCAGTCTGTGGCAGTGCTCTGGGACCCTTCCAGGAAAGAAGTTCCCCCTTGTGTTGATTTGGAGCCTCCTGTGCTGCAGCTTCCATCCATTGCTCCTTGTCCTATCCCAGGAAGCAGTGAGCAGAGCCTGCCCTCCCCTCGTTACCTCCAGCCCTCAGATAGTTATAGACAGTTATTAGATTCTCTTTGCAGTCTTCTTTTCTTCAGCCTAAACAACCCCAGGTCTCTCAGCCTCCAATCCCCTCATCATCCTTGTAGCCCTTTGCTGGACTCTCTCCAGCAGATCCCTGTCCCTCTTAAACTGAGGAGCCCAAAACTGAAGGCAGTACTCAAAATGAGGTCTCAGCAGGGCAGAGTAGACGGGGAGGACAATCTCCCTCGATCTACTGGACGCAATCTTCTTAATGCACCCCAGGATCCCATTGGCCCTCTTGTTCACAAGGATATCTATATATCAAATTTTTCAATGATTCTTCAGGTCTGTCCAAGTGATAGACCACAGATCCATAGCAGAGGATAGCATGACTTACTCATAGATTAATCATAGAATAAGCAGGTTGGAAGAGTTCTCCAAGATCATCTAGTCCAACTTATCACCCAGCCCTTGCCAATCAACTAGACCATGGCTCTAAGACTTTTCTTGACTGCCTCCAGAGTTTTAGCCCTAAACAAGAGAAGAAAACAAAAAATGTACCAAATATCACCACCACACCAACACCTCCCCCCCCACCACCCTGTCACCCACCACATTTGCAGCCTGCCAGCTTTTTAGTACCAATATTTACCAATACGACTGCTAGCCCTGGGAGATACGTGAAGCAGAATGTAAGCAGAGGCTGGTGATAGGGCCATTTAAAAGTGCAAACATGCTGAAAGGGAGACTTCACTTCAAAGGAGTCTGCCATGGCGAAGTCACCAGAGGGGCTACTAACAATGCAATTTTTATAAATGAGTGCTCAGTAAGCTAATACACTTTTTAAATATGAGCTTTTGTACCAATTGATAAAGCACAGACATTATCAATCTGCTGAAATGAATGAACTTTCAACAAGAATCAATGGTGAGCACTGTGTAAGCACTTTGTCAGTCTTACACATGGCACAAAGGGGAGCTATCTGAAAAAAATCCCTCCTGTAAGGGAGGAATAAGCATCAGTAAATATATGAAGTGGTTATCGCACAAGGAGATAACATTTATGATGTGTCAATTTTGTTCTGTGTAATATACAAGACAAATGAGTTTCATATATGTAAGAGTTTATTGTCTGCTTATGCAGCTGGCAGTCAGGGCAGTGGAAGACAGCCTCATGCCACGGCAGCTCCCATTTGCTTCATGACCACAGGATGCCTTGCACTGCTATCCTGATGAAATGTCTGCCTTGCCCTTCCCTTTGGTTATGAGGCTTGGATCATTCTATGAACTATTTACTGTTAAATGAGCTCTAGTGAATGGAGATGAGAAGAATCAGTGAATCATAGAATCAAGCAGGTTGGAAGAGACCTCCAAGCTCACCCAGCCCAACCTAGCACCCAGCCCTAGCCAGTCAACCAGACCATGGTACTAAGTGCCTCAGCCAGGCTTTGCTTCAACACCTCCAGGCGCCGTGACTCCACCACCTCCCTGGGCAGCCCATTCCAATGCCAATCACTCTCTCTGTGAAGAACTTCTTCCTAATATCCAGCCTAGACCTACCCTGGCACAACTTGAGTCTCTGTCCCCTTGTTCTGTTGCTGCATGCCTGGGAGAAGAGCCCAACCCCACCTGGCTAAAGCCTCCCTTCAGGTAGTTGTAGACAGCAATAAGATTACCCCTGAGCCTCCTCTTCTCCAGAATAAACACCCCCAGCTCCCTCAGCCTCTCCTCACAAGGCTGTGCTCCAGGCCCCTCCCCAGCCTTGCTGCCCTGCTCTGGACACATTCCAGCACCTCAACATCTTTCTTGAATTGAGGGGCCCAGAACTGGACATAACACTCAAGGTGTGGCCTGACCAGTGCTGAGCACAGGGGCAGAATAACTTAGAACCATAGAATCAACCAGATTGGAACAAGTACCCAGAAGAAAAAGAGGAAGGTAATTGTTATCGGTGACTCCCTTCTGCAGGGAACAGAGGGCTCCATATGCCAGCCAGACCCCTTCCACAGGGAGCTCTGCTGCCTCCCTGGAGCCCGGGTCAGGGATGTTACCAGGAGGCTGCCTACTGTAGTGCAGCCCTCTGATTACTACCCCTTATTAGTTATACAGGCAGGGAATGATGAGATTAATAACAGAGGGCTAAAAGCTATCAAAAGGGACTTTAAGACACAGGGGAAAGCAGTTGAGGGAGCAGGGGCGCAGGTAATCTTTTCATCTATACCCTTAGTTACAGGCTGGAATACAGAGAAGAACAGGAAAGCATATTTGATGAACAAGTGGCTCAGAGGTTGGTGCCTCCAACATAACTTTGGATTCTTTGATCTTGGGGAACTTCATCTTGCCACAGGTCTGCAATCAGCAGATGGGATACAACTATCACAGAAGGGGAGAAGGACCCTGGCACATGAGCTGGCTGGGCTTGTTGAGAGGGCTTTAAACTAGAATGGAAGGGGGAGGGGGTTAAACATGACAGCACCAGAGATAAATCAAAGGGAATTGAGGATGGTAGGCTAGAGCTAGGGGTAACAGCAGCAGACCAGCTGAAGTGCAGTACACTAATGCACGCAGTATGGGTCACAAACAAGAGGAGCTGGAAGCTCTGGTGCTGGAGGAAAACTATGATATTGTCACCATCACTGAAACGTGGTGGGATGGCTCACATGATTGGTGTGCTGTAATCAATGGCTACAGACTCTTCAGGAGAGACAGGCAAGGGAGAAGAGGTGGGGGAGTGGCTCTGTATATTAGGGATACTCTGGATGTCATGGAGGTAGAAATCAGGGATGATCAAGTTGAATCATTATGGGTGAGACTTAAGGGGAAGCCCAACAAGGCTGATATCCTGATTGGAGTCTGTTACAGACCACCCAACCAGGAAGAAGAGGTTGATTTATTACTCTTTAAGCAACTGGAGGCTGCCTCAAGATCCCCTGCCCTTGTTCTGGTGGGCGACTTTAACCTACCAGACATCTGCTGGGACTTAAACACTGCAGAGAAGAAGCAGTCTAGAAGGTTTCTGCAATGTGTGGAAGACAACTTCCTATCCCAGCTGTTACGTGAGCCTACCAGGGGGGCAGCCCTGCTTGACCTGCTGCTCACAAATAGAGAGGGGCTGGTAGGGGATGTGGTGGTTGGAGGCTGCCTGGGGTCCAGTGACCATGAAATTATAGAGTTTTCAATACATGGAGAAACCAGGAGGGGCATCAACAGAACCTCCACACTGGACTGCCCAAGGGCAGACTGCAGCCTATTTAAGGAACTAACTCAGAAAGTTCCTTGGGAAATAGCCCTTAGAAACAAAGGGGTCCAGGAAGGTTGGAACTGCTTCAAGAAAGAACTCCTGCAGGCACAGGAGCAGGCAGTGCCATTGAGCCGGAAGATGAGCCGAGGAGGGAGGCAGCCAGGCTGGATGGGCAGGGAGCTGCTGAAGGAATTAAAGATTAAAAAGAGAGTGTATCACCTCTGGAAAAGAGGGGAGGTGTCCGAGGAGAAGTTCAAGGAGGTTGCTAGGTCTTGTAGAGGAAAAATGAGAGGCAAAAGCCCACTTGGAGCTCAGGCTGGCCACGGCTGTCAAGGAAAATAAAAAGTGTTTCTTTAAATATCTGAATGGCAGAGAAGGGCCAAGGACAACCTCCAGTCCTTGTTAGATAGAGAGGGGAACATAGTGACAAAGGATGAGGAAAAGGCAGAGGTGCTTAACACCTTCTTTGCCTCAATCTTCACTAGTGGGACAGGTTGTCTCCAGGACAGCTGGACTCCTGAAGTGGTGGATGGAGTCAGGGACCAGTACAGTCCCCCTCTAATCCATGAGGAAGCAGTAAGGGACCTGCTGCGTCATTGGGATCCTCACAAATCCATGGGACCGGATGGGATCCACCCTAGGGTGCTGAGAGAGCTGGCAACTGAGCTGGCCAAGCCACTCTCCATCATTTATCAGCAGTCCTGGCTCGCTGGAGAGGTCCCTGAAGACTGGAAGGTGCCAATGTGATACCCATCCACAAGAAGGGTCGTAAGGAGGAGCCAGAAAACTACAGACCTGTGAGCCTGACCTCAGTGCCAGGCAAAGTGATGGAACAGGTCATCTTGGCTGCCATCACAAAGCACCTAGAGGATGGCCAAGGGATCAGGCCCAGCCAGCATGGGTTTAGGAAGGGCAGGTCCTGTCTCACCAACCTGATCTCCTTTTATGATCAGGTTACCCTCCTGGTGAATGTGGGGCAGGCTGTGGATGGAGTCTACCTGGACTTCAGCAAAGCCTTTGACACTGTCTGCCACAAGAAGCTCCTAGCCAAGCTGGCAGCTCATGGTTTGGACAGATTCACTCTGTGCTGGATCAGGAACTGGCTGGATGGCAGAGCTCAGAGAGTGGTGGTGAATGGTGCCACATCCAGTTGGCAGCCAGTCACAAGTGGTGTTCCCCAAGGATCAGTGCTGGGCCCAGTCCTGTTCAATATCTTTATTGATGACCTGGACGAGGACATTGAGTCCAGCATCAGTAAGTTTGCAGATGACACCAAGCTAGGAGCAGGTGTTGATCTGTTGGAAGGTAGGAGAGCCCTGCAGAGGGACCTGGCCAGGCTGGATGGGTGGGCAGAGGCCAATGGGATGAGATTGAACATGGCCAAGTGCAGGCTTCTGCACTTTGGCCACAACAACCCAAGCAGCACTACAGGCTGGGGACTGAGTGGCTGGAGAGCAGCCAGGAGGAAAGGGACCTGGGGTTACTGATAGATAGTAAGCTGAAGATGAGGCAGCAGTGTGCCCAGGTGGCCAAGAGAGCCAAGGGCATCCTGGCCTGGATCAGGAACAGTGTGGCCAGTAGGACAAGGGAGGTTATATTTCCCCTGTACTCAGCACTGGTCAGGCCACACCTTGAGTGCTGTGTCCAGTTCTGGGCCCCTCAATTCAGGAAAGATGTTGAGGTGCTGGAACATGTCCAGAGAAGGGCAACAAAGCTGGTGAGGGTCCTGGAGCACAAATCCTATGAGGAGAGGTTGAGGGAGCTGGGCCTGTTTATCCTGGAGAAGAGGAGGCTCAGGGGTGATCTTATTACTGTCTACAACTACCTGAAGGGGCATTGTAGCCAGGTGGGGGGTGGCCTCTTCTCCCAGGCAACCAGCAATAGAACAAGGGGACACAGTCTCAAGTTGTGCCAGGGTAGGTATGGGCTGGATATTAGGAAGAAGTTCTTCACAGAGAGAGTGATTGGTATTGGAATGGGCTGCCCAGGGAGGTGGTGGAGGCACCGTCCCTGGGGGTCTTCAAGAAAAGCCTGGATGAGGCACTTAGTGCCATGGTCTGGTTGATTGGATAAGGCTGGGTGCTAGGTTGGACTGGATGATCTTGGAGGTCTCTTCCAACCTGGTTGATTCTATGATTCTATGATTCTATGATTCCAAGATCATCCAGTCCAACCTACCACCCAGCCCTAGCCAGCCAACTAGACCATGGCACCGAGTGCCTCATCCAGTCTTTTCTTGAAGACCTCAAGGGACGGTGCCTCCACCACCTCCCTGGGCAGCCCATTCCAATGCCAATCACTCTCTCTGACAACAACTTCCTCCTAATATCCAGCCTATACTTTCCCCAGCAGAGCTTGAGACTGTGTCCCCTTGTTCTATTGCTGGTTGCCTGGGAGAAGAGCCCAACCCCACCTGGCTACAGCCTCCCTTCAGATAGTTGTAGACAGCAATGAGGTCCCCCCTGAGCCTCCTCTTCTCCAGGCTAAAGAACCCCAGCTCCCTCAGTCTCTCCTCATGGGGTTTGTGTTCCAGGCTTCTCACCAGCCTTGTTGCCTGTGCTAGTTTGAAGAAAGCTGGAATGTTTTGGTGAGAAAAAGTAGATGATAGGCTATGAAAAGGAAACAATGGTGATTTCTCCTTCCCTCAGAGTCTTGCTGTGGAAGAAGAAATGTAAATATTAGATAACACTCTCGCTATTTTGTCTTCACTCTGCTTCTGGCTTCAGACTGAGCTACATCTCCCTAACCTCTCCTGCCACTAACCTTGCTGCTTAACCTCTTGGCTGAACCTCCATTCTTCCTTAGGACTGGGGTAAGGTTGAGAAGGGCAGGGGGAAGGTGCAGGGGTGGTTGAGAGCCCCTCCTGGGGACTCAGGTTTCTGGGAGGGCTGTTGTGTTTCTGTATTCCTTTTACTTTGTATATTTCTGTATATAACTATATATATTGTACATATCTGCTTGTATATTGTGCTGCTGTAAATAAATAGCTTCATTTATATTCCCAGAGTTTGGCTGAGTCTAGTTTGGGTACTTCTAAAGTGTGGGGGGGCAGGTAACACTTAAACCACCACATTGCCCTTCTCTGGACACCTTCCAGCACCTCAACATCTCTCCTGAATTGAAGGGCCCAGAACTGGACACAGCCATCAAGGTGTGGCCTGGCCAGTGCTGAGTACAGGGGAAGAATAACCTCCCTTGTCCTGCTGGCCACACTGTTCCTGAGCCAGCCCAGGATGCCATTGGGTCTCTTGGCCACCTGGGCACACTGCTGGCTCATCTTCAGCCTACTATCTATCAGTACCCCCAGGTCCCTTTCCTCCTGGCTGCTCTCCAGCCACTCTGTCCCCAGCCTGTAGTGCTGCTTGGGGTTGTTGTGGCCAAAGTGCAGAACCCTGCACTTGGCCTTGTTCAATCTCATCCCATTGGCCTCTGCCCACCCATCCAGCCTCCTAAGGTCCCTCTGCAGGGCTCTCCTATCCTACAACAGATCAACACCTGCTCCTTGTTCTGCTGGCCACATTGCTTCTGCTCCAGTCCAGGATGCCATTGGTTCTCCTGGCCACTCAAAGTTCAATCTGTTTCATTGGAAACAATGCCAAACTTCTGTTACCTTTGGTGTCAGGTGCTTTTTTTTACAATAAAACTCAAAATATGAAACAGACAGAATTAAACCTTACATGAATTCCCAATAATTATGACGCAGCATAGCAATATCCCTGCATTTAGTTTTGGGCTCCTCAGTTTAAGAGGGATGGAGAGGGTCCAGAAGAGGGTTATGAGTATAAATAGGGGACTGGAGCACTGCCTGATGAGGAAATGCTGAGGGATTTGTTTATACTTGGTGATCCTAAGGGTCTTTTCCAATCTGATTGTTTCTGTGATTCTGTGACCTGGGGCTGCTTAGTCTAGAGAAGAGAAGACTGAGAGAGGATCTAATAAATGTTTATCAATATCTGAAGGCTGGGGGCCAGGAAAGTGGGGACAGGCTCTGCCCACTTGCTCCCTGGGATAGGGACAAGAAGCAATGGATGGAAGCTGCAGTGCAGGAGGTTCATCTGAACACAAGGGAAAATTGACTGTAAGGGACCCAGAGCACTGGCACAGGCTGCCCAGAGAGGTTGTGGAGTCTCCTTCTCTGGAGCCTTTCCAGGTCTGTCTGGATGTGTTCCTGTGTGCCCTGAGCTAGACTGTATGGTCCTACTCTGGCAAAAGGCTTGGACTGAATGATGTCTTTGGGTCCCTTCCAACCCCTGACATCCTTGGGGCCTGTGATTTTTGATCCCTATTGGGAATATAAATGAAAAAAGCCCTCACAAATTCTAATATATAATATACAATATATCCCATTATGCAATTGTACTTTATTATTGCAAACAATAGTGTATAGTGTAAGGTATGAAGTCTGCCTAGCCCAGGGTTCTGACCTCAGCAAGAACTTCAGAGAATCAGCTAGTGCTTGGGAGGAAAAGAAAGCATTCTTCCACAGATAGATGATGCATGCCTGTGAGTCACTGAAGTTAGAAGTTTACACACAAAAGTCTAAATGCCAGCTGAGATAATCCATATTGTCACATTCATGGGATAGAATAGAACAGAATTAGTTAGGGTTGGAAAGGAACACAAGGATCAGCCAGATCCAACCCCCCTGCCATGTCCAGGGATGCCTCACACTAGATCAGGCTGTCCAGAGCTTCACCCAGCCTGGCCTTAAACACCTCCAGCTATGAGGCTTCCACCACCTCCCCAGGCAATCCATTCCAGGCTCTCACCACTCTCATACTCAACAACTTCTTCCTAACATCCAGGCTGAATCTATCAATTTCTACTTTTGTTCCATTCCCCCAAGTCCTATCACTATTTGTCAGCCTAAAAAGACCCTCCCCCAGCTTTCTTGTAGCCCTCTTCAGATATTGGAAAGCCACAATAAGGTCACCTGGGAGCTTTCTCCTCTCCAGACTGAGCAGCCCCAACTCTCTCAGTCTCTCCTCATAGCAGAGCAGCTGCAGTCCTCTGCTCACCCTCATGGGCCTTCTCTGGACACCTTCCAGTGTCAGTGTTGCACCATGGGATAAACAACTCTTGGTTCACCAATTTGGTGAGATGGTCATTCTCCACTTTATTTCCATGTTACAGTGAGTTATATGCTTACTTGGAAGAGGCGTGCACAGCCAACTTAGTTTAGGATTGGTACATGTGGAAAGTACAGGTTGGTCCAGGGTTACAGGCATGGTACTGATAAGGTGGCTTACAGTAACAATCTGTAGGATCAGCCCCTGGGCTGGCTAACCTGGCCCCCTCGCAGCTGGATGTGAGGGGTGCTACCCAGTGCCTGCTCTCTTAAGTCCAATATGCACTCAAGGACACTTCCCAGCACAGGTGTTCATATCTATCATTTCATGCCCTGTTAGCAAAAATGTCTCCACATTCCAGCACATTATAGAATCATAGAATCATAGAATCAACAAGGTTGGAAGAGACATCCAAGCTCAGCTAGTCCAACCTAGCACCCAGCCCTGCCGAACCAACCAGACCATGGCACCAGACACGATGACTCCACCACCTCCCTGGGCATTCCATTCCAATGCCAATTACTCCCTCTGGCAACAACTTCCTCATAACATCCAGGCTATATATCCATATCCCTTTTGTAATAGGGGCTCCAGAATTCTCTTACACCCTACACTCAACATGAAATTGTTTGTACACTCTCCTTTGTCTCCATTATTTTACATACCAGGAGTAGTTGCAAGCTACCTTAGATTGTGCTCTGAAATTCATTTGATGAAGTCTCTTCTGTTTTTTTCCCTGATGTATATGGTTAACCCTCCAGGGGGAGTAACCTTGACCCTGACCCTAGGTGGTCTTGACCCCTCTCAAGGGTGGGTCTGAACACTACCCGGTGATGGTTAGCTCACTCCCTCTTCCTGTCTAAAGAGCCATAAAAGCAGGGACACTTCCTGTTTCTCTCTCTCTGCACTCCCTGACTCTGTGCTTGCCACCATCACCATCCTGTTCCTGTTTCTCTTTGTTTCACCACGTGGCCATCACCCACGAGGAGGACAAAGCCATCACCAGCACACTCGGGTTGCATTTATACCTTTTGTATTTGCCTTCCCTTTCCTAAATCTTTTGTACCTTCCCTATCTCAGATACCTTCTTAAGTTATTGTTAAACTTTTCTTTTTAATTTTCAAATCAGAGTGAAATCAATTTTTCTCCCTACATCTAATCCCTTTCTTTTGGGAAAGAAGGGGGAAGTGAGAAGCACACTCTATAAATTGTTATTGGTTCTATCAAATTTATTTGAGTCCCTGGAAACTTAAACTGGAACAGAGACACCTGAGTTCAAATAATACAAAAATCTGAGGGCCTACTGGATCTGTAGGCTAAATTTTAGCAATGCAGAGAAAGGTTTGCTTGCTTTAGTTTTGAGTTCCTTACATCACATTAAATAGATATGCTTATGTCAGTAGGACCATGTAAGGAGGATCAGGGTATGGTGTCATGGATGCTTTTTTCCATTTATCTGAGGCTGCATACCATTGTGTAATTAACACAGTTAAGTCACCATTTCCTGGTGAAAGAAGGATGCTATACATATATGTACAAATTAAGTGACTTCTGCTCAGGGACTCTGGATGAAGAAAAATACTAGAATCAGAGATGAAGAGATGGAATCCAGCAGACAAATGATCTGATCTATATGGTAATCAGGTGACACTGTGACAAGCACCCCTAGAAATGTTTCAGGCAGGCTTTGCCATTCACTGTTTTCCCTGATAATCTTTATACATACACACTCATTCATCCTTCTTCAGAACAGTATTCAACTGCTAATCTCCTTACACTTGTACTTGTTCTTTGGCCTTTTGGTCTCATTCACAGCCACATGAATCACTCCACTTCCAGTTCACATAGCACGCTATGAACATTGTTGATGGTTCAGCTAGCACACAAATCACAGGCAATAAATATGTAAATTGTTCATTTTCATGGAAACACAAAAGCCCTCAACAGACAAAGACAGTTGCTGAAAGTTGAGGACCTCCTAAGAAATGAAACATGACTAGACAAAGTTTATAATGGGTATTGGTAGAATGAATGTAAATCAGTAAAGGCTTTTCTGATGTTTGCAGATGTCAGTTTCAAGAAGTTGTTGGAGAATTTGTGGAAACAGATGATGTATTTTGGCTTGAAAAAAAAAATCAAGGTTGTTCTGCCCAGGTTTTAGTTGCTGTAAATCTTTGGCTATTGCAGCAAAGAAGGCAGAAACCTCAGCTGAACACCCCTGACACACACTCCCACAAAGCCCCCAGCTCACACATTTTCACACTTTAAAATTCAGAGAGTAAACTTTCATGGGAAAAGTGCAGCTGGAAACTGAGCCTCAAAGAGCAAACAACTTCCAAATGAAATTAATTTTTGGGGTGTTGCACAAAATATGAAAACTGTTCAAGGTCATAGAATCACAGAATCGTTCTGGGTTGGAAGAGACAAGGATCATCTAGCTCCAAGCCCCTTGCCATGGGCAGGGACACCCTACCCTAGAGCAGGATTACCAAATTATACTTGATTTCTTTTTTTCCTGATAGTTCTTCACAGCCTCATTTTCCTTCCTCATCTGTCCTACTTCAATATAATCATGTAATAATTATGAACACATCTGTTCTAGATTTACCAAAATAACAAAAACAGGAAGAATCATAGAATCAAGCAGGTTGGAAGAGACCTCCAAGATCATCCAGTCCAACCTAGCATCCAACCTAGCATCAACCAGATCATGGCACTAAGTGCCCCAGCCAGGCTTGAGCTGCAACACCTGCAGCATCAGTGACACCGCCACCTCCCTGGGCAGCCCATTCCAATGCCAATCACTCTCTCTGCCAACAACTTCCTCCTAACATCCAGCCTAGATCTCCCCTTCCACAGCTTGAAACTGTGTCCCCTTGTTCTGTTGCTGGTCGTCTGGGAGAAGAGCCCAACCCCACCTGGCTACAGCCTCCCTTCAGGGAGCTGTAGACAGCAATGAGCTCTGCCCTGAGCCTCCTCTTCTGCAGGCTAAACAACCCCAGCTCAGGATAGAAGCAAACAGAAAAAGAACATCAGCAGAAGCCAATTCCTCACCCACCTTTTCAGGAGAAAGAAATCTTGCCAGAAAATCAGAGGTCAGTTAAATCAGAAGGTATTGTCTACAGGTCCTTTTTTCCCCCAGGGCAGAGTTGAACAGAGTTGCATTTTACAGCATGGCCAGTTTATAGTTCAGTGTGATGGTTTGGGGGTTACCCCGCCCCCCCACACTTTTGAATTTGCCCCAGCTAACTCAGACGGACCCTGGGAATATAGATGAAGCAATTTATTTACAGCTAGCAGAATTTACAAGCAGCTATTTACAATATATACAGTTATATACAATTATATACAGAAATATACAAAGGATAAACAATACAAAAGCACAACTCCCCTCCCAGAAACCTGAGTCCCCAGGAGGGGCTCTCAAACCACCCCAACTCCTCCCCCCGGCCCTCTCAACCTTACCCCAGTTCTCAGGAAGAAAAGAGGTGCAGCCAAGAGATTAGGGAGCAAGGTTAGTAGGAGCAGGGTTAATGAGATGTGACCAGGTCTAAGGCAAAAGCAAGAGTGAGAGACAAAATGGAGAAAGTTTACTTCTTCTTCCCAGAGTTCTCAGCGTAACTGTGAGAGAAGTTGACATCAATTGTTTTCATTTCACTGCCTGCTATCTTGTTCTTTTACCAAAGCATTCTAGCTTGCTTCAAACTAGCACATTCAGGGTACAATGTCCCTCTCAGTTATGTTCACATGCAACTTGGAAGAGTTCCACTTTAGTATTTTTTCTATCCTCTATCATTTAAACTACTTTAATTCTCAGATTTATGAACATGTGTTGTTTGGTGCACTGTTAGGTGCTTAGCAATCATCACTTCCACAGCCTCTCCTGCTTACTGTTTCTCATCTTTGCCTACTGTCTCTCCAGATCCTGTCTGACCCAGCTTCATGTTAAACACTTTTGTTGTTGCTTGCTGCCTTACTCATCCTGTGCTCTGCACACAGATTGTTAACGTGCAGCACTATTTTTCCAGAATAGCCATGTTCACGCCGCAGTGATTCACTTTTACAGCTTTTGCTAATAAATGACTAAAACTCCCATAATACAGTAGTAAAGAAGGAAGAAATTCTTCATAGAAAGAGTGGATGGCATTGGAATAGGCTACCTGGGAAGGTGGAGTAGTCACCATTGCTAGAGGTGTTTAAAAGGAGGCTGGATGAGGCACTTACTGACATGGTTTAGTTAATTAATTAATTAGAACACAAGCCCTATGAGGAGAGGCTGAGGGAGCTGGGGGTGTGCAGCCTGCAGAAGAGGAGGGTCAGGGCAGACCTCATTGCTGTCTGCAGCTGCCTGAAGGGAGGTTGTAGCCAGGTGGGGTTGGTCTCTTCTGCCAAGCAAGCAGCAACAGAACAGGGGGACACAGTTTCAAGCTGTGCCAGGGCAGGTCTAGGCTGGATGTTAGGAGGAAGCTGTTGTCAGAGAGAGTGATTGGCATTGGAATGGGCTGCCCAGGGAGGTGGTGGAGTTGCCGTGCCTGGAGGAGTTCAATCGAAGCCTGGATGGTGCACTTAGTGCCATGGTCTGGTTGACTGGCTGGGTTGTACTGGATGATCTTGGATGTCTCTTCCAACCTGATCGATTCTGTGATTCCATTAGAAGGGTGAGGTGATAGGTTGGACTAGATGATCCCAGCGGTCTTTTCCAACCTGGTTAGTTCTCTGATTCTGTGATCTGTAAAGTAGCTGTGTTTTGTATCTACCTATATATAGCTTCTGCCTTCCTCCATGATGCTGTTGGCAGTGCTCAACAAATACCTATGGTGCTTGGCATGTCCATGCTCAGTGCATCTCTCAGCATGTTGAGCTCCTTACAGCAATTAGGAATTGCCAGGGCAGTAGTGGATGCTTTAGACCAGTTTTTTAAAAAAATCTCTAGCACAGACAAGGTCAGTGAGTTCATAAAGGATTTTTCTCTTATTCATTTCAGGTAGTGCAAAACCTTTGCTCTGAGCAATAGGGATTTATATTTGTGGCTGGTGCGTCGGCACTGATGTAATCAGAGGGCTGGAAGATCTCTGCTGCGAGGACAGACTGAGAGAGTTAGGGCTGTTCAGTCTGGAAAAGAGAAGGCTCCCAGGTGACCTTGTGGCCTTCACAAGATAGGACTGGGTGCTAGGTTGGGCTGCATGATCTGGGAGATGTCTTCCCACCTGGTTGATTCCATGATTCTATGATTCTGTAATCCTATTGAGGCACATGGAGAACAATGGTCAGAGTCACATCTCTGTGATGAGATGATTTGGAAGTTAGCTTATGTTTAACAAGCCTAAACTGAGACTAAGCTGGTTGCTTACAGTGAAAAATATCTAGATATTGGGAGAAAGAGGGAGTCAAAGATATTATCTGCCTTCCCTTTAGGCAGGTTTCTGATGACATACTTACGTCCCACAATGTTGTATGTAAGTTAGAACACCAGAATAGAATCATAGAATCATAGAACGCCAGGGGCTGGAAGAAACCTCCAAAGACCATAGAACCAACCAGGTTGAAAAAGACATCCAAGACCATCCAGTCCAACCTACCCATCCAAGATCATCCAGCCCAGCCTGATCCAATCAACCAGACCATGGCACTAACTGCCCCAGCCAGGCTTGGCATCAACACCTCCAGCAACAGTAACTCCACCACCTCCTTGGGCAGCCAATTCCAATGCCAATCACTCTCTCTGACAACAACTTCCTCCTAACATCCAGCCTAGACCTCCCCTCATACAACTGCATCCTCTTGTTCTGTCGCTGGTTGCCTGGCAGCAGAGCCCTACCCCACCTGGCTACAGCCTCCCTTCAGGTGGTTATAGACAGCAATGAGCTCTGCCCTGAGCATCCTTTTCTGCAGACTGCACACCCCCAGCTCCCTCAGCCTCTCCTCACAGGGCTGTGCTCCAGGCACCTCCCCAGCCTTGCTGCCCTTCTCCAAACACCTTCCAGCACCTCAACATCTCTCTTCAATTCAGGAGCCCACAACTGGACACAGCACTCAAGGTGTGTCCTGAGCAGTGCTGAGCAGAGGGGCAGAAGAACCTCCCTTGTCCTGCTGCCCACACTGTTCCTGAGCCAGCCCAGGATGCCATTGGCTCTGCTGCCCACCTGGGCACTGTTGCCTCATCTTCAGATCCTCTCTGCCAGCACCCCCAGGTCCCTCTGTGCCTGGCTGCTCTCAGCCACTCTGTCTCCAGCCTGTAGTGCTGCTTGGAGTTGTTGTGGCCAAAGTGTAGAACCCTGCCCTTGGCCTTCTTCAATCTCGTCCTATTGGCCTCTGCCCACCCATCCAGCCTGGCCAGGTCCCTCTGCAGGACTCTCTTACCCTCCAAGAGATGCACACCTGCACCTAGCTTGTTGTCATCTTCAAACTTAGTGATGCTGGACACAATCCTCTGTCCAAATCATCAATAAAGGTGTTGAACACAACTGGGCCCAGCATTTGGGGAACACATCTAGTGACTGGATGATCTGGTCCAGCCCCCCTGCCAGAACAGGATCACCCAGAGCAGATCACAGTGGAATACAGATGGTTCTTGACTATCTCCAGAGAGGGAGACTCCATAACTCCCCCAGGCTGCCTATTCCAAAGCTCTGTCACCCTCAGAGGGAAAAAATTCTTCCTCAGGTTCACATGGAACCTCCTGTGCCTCAGCTTCCACCCACTGCCCCTTGTCCTGTCACTGGGCATCACTAAGCAGAGCCTGGCTCCAGCCTCCTGGCACTCACCTGCCACATATGGATGAGGCACTTAGTGCCATGGTCTAGTTGACTGGATAGGGCTGGGTGATAGGTTGGACTGGATGATCTTGGAGGTCTCTTCCAACCTGGTTGATTCTATGATTCTGTGATATTGATGACCATTGCTGAGGTCACCTCTCAGTCTCCTCTTCTCCCAGCAGCACAGCCCCAGCTCCCTCAGGCTCTCCTTGCAACAGAGATGTTCCATTCTCTTCAGCACCTTTGTGGCTCTGTGCTTGACTCCCTCAAGCAATTCTATGTCCTTCTTGAGCTGAGAGACCCAGAACAGAACACTGTACTCCAGATGAGGCCTCTCCAGGGCAGAGTAGAGGAGTAGGAGAACCTCTCTCTACCTATTAACCGCAGAATGGCAGTGGCCCTCCTGGCCACAAGAGCACATTGCTGGCTCATGCCCATCCTGCCGCCCACCAGGACTCCCAAGTCCTTCTCCCCTTCACTGCTCTCCAGCTGGTCACTCCCCAGCCTATACTGATACATGGGATTGTTCTTTCCCAAGTGCCAACATGCAAAACTGGAACCTGATTGCATAATTGGTCTCAGGGAATGGTGTTGAATAGCTTGTATTCTGCCTAAGACTTGTAGGAGAGTGGTTCATATCCTGACAGGTTTTGTTTAACGTCCTCCTCAGTGGCCAGGGGTAGGTGTGGGAACACTTGTCTCTCAGGCTATAAAGTGACACCAAAATGGGCTAAGTGGCTGCTAAGATCATAGAATCATAGAATCAACCAGGTTGGAAAAGACCTCCAAGATCATCCAGCCCAACCTAGCACCCAGCCCTATCCAGTCAACCAGACCATGGCACTAAGTGCACCATCCAGGCTTAACTTGAACACCTCCAGCAACAGTGACTCCACCACTTCCCTAGGCAGCCCATTCCAATGCCAATCACTCTCTCCAACAACAACTTCCTCCTAACGTCCAGCCTAGACTTCCTCTGGCACAACTTGAGACTCTCTCCCCTTGTTCTGTTGCTGCTTGGCTGGGAGAAAAGCCCAACCTCACCTGTCTACAGCCTCTCTTCAGGTAGTTGTAGATAGCAATGAGGTCTGCCCTGAGCCTCCTCTTCTCTAGGCTAAACCCCAGCTCTCTCAGTTTCTCCTCACAGGGTTGTGTTCCAGGCCCCTCCCCAGCCTTTCTGCCCTTCTCCAAACACCTTCCAGCACCTCAACATCTCTCTTGAATTGAGGGGCCCATGCGGCCATTGGAGCTGATCCTCTAGCTCAGACATAGGGGAGAGATGAACATTCCAGGGACAGGCCACATAATGGCAACAATAGATAAATTAATATAATTTCATTGGAGCATCAAGAGCTTAATGTCTAGAAGCACAGTTTGTTCTCCCCCTTCTCCCACTGGCTTCTGCTGCTTCTCAGCTTTGCCTGTCTTCCCTGGCTGCTGTTTTGGCTACTGCTGCTTCTGCTGCTTTGCTGCAGCTTGACCCCTCCCCCATCTCCCTTAAGGTTATTGGTTTGTTTTTTTTCCTTCCTTCTCTAGTTATTATCTCTCTTTACATTGTTATACTATAAGAAATACAATTTCATCTTTCCCTGACTTTCAAAAAAGGGTCTGTGTTGTGGTGAGTTTATTTCTCCCCAGGGGAGGGATCTGCCCTAACCCGGAACATCCCAGAACTGGACACAGCACTCAAGGTGTGGCCTGACCAGTGCTGAGTACAGGGTAAGAATAATCTCTCTTGTCCTGCTGGCCACACTGTTCCTGATGCAGGCCAGGATGCCATTGGCTCTCTTGGCCACCTGGGCACACTGCTGGCTCAGCTTCAGCTACTATCTATCTGTACCCCCAGGTCACTTTCCTCCTGGCTGCTCTCAGCCACTCTGTCCCCAGCCTGTAGTGCTGCTTGGGGTTGTTGTGGCCAAAGTGTAGCATCCTGCACTTGGCCTTGTTCAATCTCATCCCATTGGCCTCTGCCCACCCATCCAGCCTGTCCAGGTCCCTCTGCAGGGCTCTCCTACCTTCCAACAGCTCCTAGCTTGGTGCCATCTGCAAACCCAGTGATGCTGGATCCAATCCCCTTGTCCAAATCATCAATAAAGGTGTTGAACAGGAGGAACAGTCCTTGTGCAGTCTAGTCTGGATAAATGCTGAACCTTGTATTTGAGAAAGCAGAACTCTGGGCATCAGTCCAGGCTGAGCAGGGAGAGTCAGAAAACGCCCTGAGGGTCAGCAAGCTGAATGGGAGTCACCCTGGGGCTGGCAGCATTTGGCACTTCAGGAACAGGAACTCTGATTAGTTTGTTTTCAGTAGGAAAAAATAACACTCCTTTATTTACACTTATTAAAGTGTACATCTGTCTTGTTTGTGAGTCTTGTCTTTCAGCCAGGAGGAGCAAGTAGCCTGTATTCCTAATTCACACAGGACTGGTTAAAACAGTGATATTTTCTGTAACTGTGTGTTTCAAGAGACAATGAAAGTCTCTTTTCCTGCCTGTTGGTTTGAAAACTAGATCTCTTAAAGAGCAGTCTGAGAGCAGTCAGGATACCGGTGAGGTTTCCCTCACTGGGAGGAAGCAGCAGTGTGTGCTGTGGCTGCTTTGACTCGATCAGTTAAAGCAAATCAGAGAGAGATGAAAGCCTGAATGCTGGAATTTCTGTCTTTAGGTAGAACGGTGGGGGAAAAAAAAACCCCAACCCTCCCAAAAATAAAACAAAAAAAAACCCCAAGAACAACAAACAAACACACCCAAACAAAACAAGCCAACCAAACAAACAAGAGTCCAAAACAAAACCACCACCACCAACAATCACTCAAGAGAGTGGTTGGCATTGGAATGGGCTGCCCAGGGAGGTGGTGGTGGCGCCGTCCCTGGAGATGTTCAAGAAAAGCCTGGCTGAGGCACTTAGTGCCATGGTCTGGTTGATTGGATAGAGCTGGGTGCTAGGTTGGACTGGATGATCTTGGAGGTGTCTTCCAACCTGGCTGATTCTATGATTCTAACAACAAAAAAAGGCATAGGTGAGATGACACAGCAATGGCTTCTAAAGTGCCATAATTATCCTTTAACAGAGGGAGAAAGTGGAAGGTTCTTCCTCCCCTCCCCTAGGTGCTGGCTTTGCTCTGTCTCAGGCTGTCCCATAGTAGTGATGTTCTCAGGAATTTAGTTCCTTCTGTGCTAGCTTGAGCCTAGCTGGTATATTTTAGTGACAGGAATTAGACTATAGGCTGTGAAAAGGAGACAGTGGTGATGTCTGCTGCAGTCATAGGCTTGCTGAGATGTATAAGAACAAGAACACAAATGCAGCTTTGGGCTGCACTTCTCTCCCCAACCTGCTGTCTGTGTATCTAATCCGTCTGCTTCCTAACACCCCTGGCTGATTCTCCAAACTCACCTTAAACATAAGGCAAAGTCTGGGATAAGGTAGAGGGGTGGGGAGAAGGTGGAAGGGCAGTTAGGAGCCCCTCCTGGGGAGTCTGGTTTCTGGGAGGGCTGCTGTGTTGCTGTATTACTTTTTAACTTGTATATTTCTGTCTACATCTGTATAGATTGTAAATATCTGCTTGTATGTTGTGCTGAGCTGTAAGCATAAAGCTTCATTCTGATTTCTAGGGGCTGAGTCTAGTCTGGGTGATTTTCTTAAGTGTGTGGGGGGACAGGTAACACCGAAACCATCATACCTTTTATTTTAAAAAGAAGTTGCTTTAGTAGCCACAAGCATATTTTCACATTACAGTTCTGTGTATTTGATCTTTGTAGTCTGTAGTCTCTGAGAATGTCTGTGAAACAGGATTGTGAATTTTAAGCTCTTACTAAGTTGCATAGTCCAAGAGCATTGAACATTGATTTGGAACACAACACGAATATTTGAATGGAAATTCAGAAGACAGACCAAGTCTAGCTTTAAAAAGTACCCAAAGCTGGTGGGATGAATGAAATTCCTTTTCTTGACAGTCTGTAAACACTAGGGAATAATGGCAAGGTACTTAATTGTGTCTTTCCTCTCTTATTGCCCTATATTATCATCAACTGAAGTCAGGAACAAGGTCTATTCAGAACATGGTCTTGAACTCTTATTGATTTGTCTCTCATGGTTAATGAGTGCTTACATAGGACTGCACAAATGGAGATACTTAATTTTGGGGAACCATTTAATTATACTTATTGGAATATAAAATGTCAGAGGAGCACATAGAAGATTTAAAAACATGCCTGCCTAGTAAAAGATATTATCCCTGGGGACTCTGCCTGAATTAGAGCAGAGATGTGAGTGTTACCAGAATGCAGTTGAGGTGTCTGGACAATAGTGAACATGCTGTCGAGACATAGCTCAATGGCAGACAGGAAAGCATGAGGGTAGAGCAGTATTTCCCACAGTAGCCAGATTTCATTTCCAGAGCAGCAAGTTCAAAACAACTCCTACATTTTCATACTCTACAGATGTTTGTTGCACTTTAAGGTGCTATTATTTTGGAAATAGCTTGAAAAGAGAAGTTGGAGGAAAAAAAAAATCAAGTCTGGTGTTAGTGTTTTGAAATTAGCAGATACATAAAAATGCTTCCAGGTCTGACTAAGAGACAAAAAGCAGCAGACTGGAATACAGTGGGGGAAAAAAAAATAAAAGAGACATTAAAAAGATAGGGAATTTCTAAATAGATGAAGTTTCCAAACTTCAATGCAAGAAAATATAAACCTGTGTACCTTGAGCTTGTGATGACAAGGAAGGCTGCATTTGCCTGTTTTACTAGAAGTCAGCTAGAGTAATTTTGATTAACAAAGGCTGTGGAATGTCATAGAGTTAATGGCATCCTGAGAGGCAGGGCATATCAGCTAGATTTAACTCCTCTGTGAAAAGTAGTTCATAAATAAAGTGGCAAGATCTCCTGACAAAACATTTTCTGAGAAATGTAAAATTATAGGTGTATGCTTGACAGTAAAATTTATACTAGAAGCAGTAAAAAGAACTTTATTAACATAAACAAGTCAAGTATCCTAATCCTTTTCAGAACTCTTAAGCTTCTCAATAAGATGGACTATGGACAAGAGAGTTGTCTTGCATATAATTTAGCCTTGGGAAAGACCCTTGTCAGCATCTTTTGGAACAATACTTTCTCTCAGAGGACATTAGAAAGGTTTGTACAACTTCTGGTGTAATACATTGACTGCAAAAGCTGAGTTTCGTTGCAGCTTTGGATGCAAAGGGCAATGGAAATGTGTAGGGAAAGAGTTAATTTTTTTTAGGCTAAAACAGATGCTCAATTATTTATCACATTTTGCGAAATTTGAAGGGCATTAAATGAGGGCAGCTGTACTGGCTCCTGTGTCAGGTTACTGTCTGACACCCAAATTACAGAGAAAGACCACTTCTTCATGTCTTTGCCACCATGTATTGCATGCCTGGTGAAAAATGTCAATAATTATTGTGGTTTTTTTCCCTTCCTGAATGCTCATAGGTGACTTCAAACAGTCCTGGTAGCACGGAATCAATACCTTAGCGCCAGCGGCCACGGCAGAACTGTTATCATTATTGTGTTTATCCTCGGTCAGGTTACACTCTTTCCTCCTACAGCCACTAAAGAATTCCAGGAAGTGCGCACAGCATCTCCTTGGCAAATTCTTTCTACCTTCTAAGGGTATTGAGCCTTCATCATTTTTTATTTCCTGTGGCAGGGTGCTATGGCTAGGAGATAGGCGGGGAGGAAAGCAAGCTGCGAGAGAAAAGATTGCAGGGCATCAGAACATCTGATTATTTAATTGCTGCCCTGACCTCCCCTCCAAAAAGAAAATACATAAGCCAGTAGGAAAAATGGGCCCTGGAAAACTTTGAAATTATTGTGAAGGTAAACAATGTACCCTTCTCTCCTCAGACAAAGCACACACATGTAAGCTTACGGTCGAAATGCCAAAGACTGGACCATTAAAAAGTGTGATTTCATACAGCCTACCCTTTAATTAATCAGCTGAATGCCTCGTTTTTACCTCGACTCATTCAGCATTTCTGGCTTTGTTGTGCCATTAAATATGACATTTCCACGTTGTGGGGAAAAAAAAATGTCAAACCATAATGATACACCTACTGCAGTGCACTGCCTCTGTTAAACAGAAGTAATGACTGACTGACAGCTTCGGCCTCAGAAGGAATAATTTTTGGTAAATAGGAAATACATAACTTTCATTAGTGTCTTTAAAGTACTTGGGGGAAAGTGAAGGTGGAAACAACTTTCTTTTTTCCATTTTCTTCCTGTTTACAAGTACCTAATCCTTTCGCTGCTACTTGGCCTATTTCTTTTTTTTCCCCCAAGGTGTTTCTTTATTTTTTTTTAATTATTATTATTATTAACCTTCTACTTCACCCTTTGATCACCACAGATACAATGCAAAAACAACTCTTACGACAGTTTGGCTGGAGTGAAATGGCTGTGTCACTCACTAGGCAAAGTGACATGCACTAATCATGGCTCTCTGTTCTTATTCATGCCCCTCCTGAGTGCACAGGATTGCTGTGAAGGTTGAGAGCCTGATAATAGAATAATTTTTACAAAAGGAAATTGTTTACAGCAGTTCACTGCTCCTAGTTCACAACCATTGCAAACTTTTTACTGTAGTATTTTCATTCCTGGTACATTGGTGGGATTTTTTTTTAAATTATTTTTACTTTTTAATACCTAAGAAGGAAGAAAACCTTTAGGTAAATACTAGTGAAAGGAATGGATTCAACTTAGAATCACACAGTCATAGAATCATGTTAGGAGGAAGTTCTTCACAGAGAGAGTGATTGGCATTGGAATGGGCTGCCCAGGGAGGTGGTGGAGTGGCTGTGGCTGGAGGTCTTCAAGAGGAGACTGGATGGGGCACTTAGTGCCATGGTCTAGTTGACTGGCTAGGGCTGGGAGCTAGGTTGGACTGAATGATCTTGGAGGTCTCTTCCAACCTGGTTGATTCTATGATTCTATGATTCTATGATTCTATGATTCTAACTTGTCTGTTTCTGTCTCTAGCTGTAGATATTGTAAATACTTGCTTGTATCTTGTGCTGAGCTGTAAGCATAAAGCTTCATTCTTTAATTTCCAGCTCAGCTGAGTCTAGTCTGGGTGATTTCTTAAGTGGGAGGGGCTGGGTAACACCCAAACCATCATAACATTCTCATTTGCATGTCCCATTTTTGCTCAACAGCAATTCATGAAAAAAAATAAAAAGAGAGATTGAATTGTCTGCAGTAATCTCAGTAGCTAACTCTTCCATATAGACAGAAATGGAAGACACTTATGTTTCTGTTCAGAAAGAAGGCAGGGAGCACTTCACTATCAGTTTATTTTGTGACTCACTAGGACATTTGGACAAATTTTACAGATTTGCTGAAGTACGAACATCCTACAACTAACTGAAAGTAGACTGTAGCCAGATGGAATTGGTCTCTGCTCCCAGACACCCAGGGACAGAAAAGAGGACATAGTCTCAAGCTGTGCCAGAGCAGGTTCAGACTGGATGTTAGGAAGAAGTTCTTCACAGAAAGAGAGATTGGCATTGGAACAAGCTGCCTGGAGGTAGGGGAGGTGGTGGAGTCCCTAACCTTGTAGGTGTTTAAGAGGAGGCAGGATGAGGCACTTAGTGCCATGGATTAGTTAATTAGAAGGTGTTAGGTGACAGGTTGGACTTGACGATCCTGGAGGTCTTTTCCAACCTGGTTAATTCTGTGGTTCTGTAAATTCTGGGGAAAACTATTTTGTCTGTGAATCTTTTCTACATACTACCTGATAAACTACCTCTCTGCTAGTGCAGAGAAACATCTGTGCTCATATACACCCAGCTACAATAATAGAACATTTATCATAATATCTGAGGGTAATGCCAGTGGCTGTGGGCATGGAGAAATCTATTCCATTGAAAGGAGAAGCTGTCAGTTGAAAAAATGAAAGGAGTTCAGGAGGAAAGTGTATGTCATTGTAAACACTGCTCTCTGTGCGATTTTGTATTGTGTGATCTCCTCCAGAAGAGTGAAAAGACAGGAATAAATAAAACCATTATAATGTGCTGAATAACAGATCCCTCCTTAAAGCTCCTATAAATCATCCAGCCCTTGGAAATTCTGATAACAATATTTTTCATTTCCATCATATATATATATCAATGAAGTATAATAGTTCAACATTGTTTAGATAGAAATATGATGTTGTTTGTTTGAATTACTTTAAAGAAGAGTGGCATGTAGGAGCATGTAATATGGATTTGTAGTCTTAATAAGAAACTTTTTCCACAGCTCAGTCTAGTCTTTCAGGAGACTCAGATATGTGTCCTGTTCCTGGGTTACAAAAGAAACTTGATATAATAATTATATAAAAGAAGAAATTAATAGCAATATAATCACAGAATCATAGAATCAACCAGATTGGAAGAGACGTCCAAGCTCATCCAGTCCAACCTATCACCCAACTCTATCCAATCAAGTAGACCATGGCATTAAGTGCCTCATCCAATCATCACTTCTAACATGCCATTACATTACCTAGGTAATAGCACTAAACTAGCAGATATGCTACTGAAGAAATCTACTTCTTTTAACTCTGTGCATATTTTTCCACGTGGCTCAGAGCAGTTAAAAAGGAAGTCATTGTCCAGTAGGATTATCATTGCAACTTTTGAAACAGTTTATAGACCAGAATTTGAGCTAGTAGAGGGGATCAATGACTTTTTACGTTGTGAAATCTGCTGATGATCTCCCTTCTGCTGGTACCAAAAAATGAAGCAAAGGGCTGGCTTCATCCTCATCTCTTCACAGAATTACACCTTTGAGATCATTGAGTCCAACCTATCACCTAACAGCCTCTAATTAACTAAGCCGTGGCACTAAGTGCCTCATTCAGGCTCCTCTTAAACACCTTCCAGGGATGAGAACTGTGCTACTTCCTCAGGCAGCCCATTCCAGTGCCAATCACTCGCTCCTAACATCCAGCCTAGACCTCCCCTGCCACAACTTGAGGCTGTGTCTCCTTCTTCTGTTGCTGCTTGCCTGGCAGAAGAGCCCAACCCCACCTGGCTACAGACTCCCTTCAGGTAGCTGTAGAGAGCAATGAGGTCTGCCCTGAGCCTCCTCTTCTCCAGGCTTCTCCAGCCCCAGCTCCCTCAGACTCTCTTCACAGGGTTGTGCTCAACACACTCCAATTTTCCTGTCTGCTTGAGCATATTTTTTCTTTCTTTTTTTTTTTTTTTTTTTCAGTGACAATTCAGGGTTGGCATAGAGACAACATCAGAGTATTTATTCTGTTGGGTGGATCAAGATTCACACCACTCTGCAAAGTATTTGTGATTGCACTCCTGATTTTTCTTTCAGCGCTACTACCACCAATAAACCCTACCAGCTTTTGCAGAAGTCAGGGCCAAATGACCCTGCAGTCACTCCTGGTGAATACAGGGGTAGGTGGGAATTTTGGAGCATGATATGACTTGGCCTTGCCCCCTACCCCTAAAAACCAATTATTTACGTCTTTTGAGCTAAGTAGCAGGGGCACCTATGATCTGTATTTCAGATCTGGAGTTCTTCTAGAACTCCCTAAGCCAAACTTTTCTCTGTCCAATCAGTGTACACACTGTCACAGGTTCCTTTTCACTCTTAAAATTAAATATAGACATAGCCTTAAAGTGGGGACCAGAAAGAGTGGGTTTCCACTTCTGATTAAGTATTTACAATTTTATCTGCTGAACAAAGAGAAAAGGAGGCTCCAAGGTGACCTTCTTGCGACCTTCCAGGATCTGAAGGGGTCCTACAAAAAAGCTGATCCTTGTGGTCCCTTCCAACCCTGACTGGTTCTAGGATTCTATGAGTCTAAAAGAACATTTATTGTTCCAAATCTAAGCCTAGGGTGGAAAGATTTTGCTGTCTTTCCCCTGAAAGCAGTAGGAAACATTGAAGTTTATTCCACATAATCAGGCTTATGGAGAATCATTGCTCTTTTAACAACGTGAAGAAGTTAAATATCATCTTAATTTTTATTTAATACATGCAGTGAGGGAAAATAGCAGTAATCAAGATTATTGTATATAGAAAAATGCTTTACCACACAAACCTGACAACATATTTTATTGTATGGCTTTAAATAAAGCTATTAACATTTAAAAATAAATACACTTAAGGTTGTGTTGGGTTTTTTTTTTTTTTTTTAAGAAATTATGTGGCCCTCATGTTCTCCTAGTCTGACTTTTCAAGTTGTTTCATGATTTTTATTTGGGTTTTTTGGTTGGTTTTGTTGTTTGCTTTCTTTTTTTTTTTTTTGATCTACTGTCTTGTAGCCGTCCATAAAATGCCATTTAAAACCGGAGTAATGCCATAAGGGCGCTGAAGAACTTGAGCGTCGGTAACTCTTGATAACCATTGTGTGTGTGTCCTTTGTTTCATGTGTGTCTATTCACTTCCAGCGCTCCCTGGACTATCTACTTGCAGCTCTACGTGGAGAAACTGCAATTTTTGGCGCCCTCTGATGGTCAACCTCGGAACTACAGGCTCATAACTGCCCTTTTAAACGCGATATTCTACCTAGAATTTTATCATCAGTCTTGGAGACAAATGTCACGGACCTATTTTTTTTTGTCTGTTTGTTTGTTTTGTTGTTGTTTTTTAATTGTTATTATATTTTTTCTTCCGTTTTCTACAATAATGTTTTTGAGACACTTTTAAACTTTGGTATGTGACTCTCTAGCTAACCACTGGTGTATTTCTAACACTTTTATGTTCTTAAAATTGCAAATTAGCATTCTAGGGCTTTCTCTTTCCAGGTTTCCATAGCAACTCTTGTACAGCTTATTCATTAGAAAGAGTTCTGTTTAATTGATCTCCTAATGTATTGCTTAATAGTAACTGTTAAGCAGTCTTTTGTTTCCAGGTCATATTTAGGGTTCACATATTTGCATAAAAGCATTTCATTAGCTAAAACCAATCATTATTAGTAATTTTCTTTTTTTAGTTTAAAATAACTAAACCCTCATTGAGATTTTCTGAATAGCAAATATTTATATCTTGCTGAATGGATTTTCTCCGTGAGCCTGGGTGCTTTGTTTCTCTGAGCAGCAAGAAAATTACAGAGCTTCAAAATGTTAATCAGGGAAGATAAAAAGAAAGTGATTTTTTTTCCAATTGAAATGTAAATGCACAGTGACGATAACTATAGGCCACAGGCAATATTTGATGACAAAGTTGTAATGGATAAATATCCTTTAAAAACCACAGTAATGCTGTGCCCAACTCAAATACATTGGGATTTTTTTTTCCTATTATGCATAATATTTTTTTCTGACATCTTAAGCTATGGAAGTTTAAAACCCCAAAGAAATCCTTTCTTTTTGCAATGTGGTGCTGTGCAAAAGTCCTCCCACTTAAGTTAGTCATCTTTGATAGATATCTTTATACTCAAACACATTAATTTTTTTTTTGTTCTGCCTTCATTTTAGAGTCACAAGATATAAATAATTGGGGGGGAGGGGGGGGCAAAGCCATGTCATCTCGTGCTCCAAAATTCCCACCTGTCCATGTCGTCGTAGAATCAGCCAGATTGGAACAGACCTCCAAGCTCAACCAGTCCAACCTAGCACCCAGCCTTGTCCAATCAATCAGATCATGGCACTAAGTGTCCCAGCCAGGCTTGGCTTCAACACCTCCAGCAATAGCGAACACCCTGGAATTAGATGCTCCTTGTGTTCCCTTCCAACCCTGGCTGATTCTATGAGTCTATAAGTCTATGATTCCATGATGAAGACAAACCCTATGAGGAGAGGCTGAGGGAGCTGGGGTTGTTTAGCCGAGAGGAGAGGAGAGGAGAGGAGAGGAGAGGAGAGGAGAGGAGAGGAGAGGAGAGGAGAGGAGAGGAGAGGAGAGGAGAGGAGAGGAGAGGAGAGGAGAGGAGAGGAGAGGAGAGGAGAGGAGAGGAGAGGAGAGGAGAGGAGAGGAGAGGAGAGGAGAGGAGAGGAGAGGAGAGGAGAGGAGAGGAGAGGAGAGGAGAGGAGAGGAGAGGAGAGAAGAGAAGAGAAGAGAAGAGAAGAGAAGAGAAGAGAAGAGAAGAGAAGAGAAGAGAAGAGAAGAGAAGAGAAGAGAAGAGAAGAGAAGAGAAGAGAAGAGAAGAGAAGAGAAGAGAAGAGAAGAGAAGAGAAGAGAAGAGAAGAGAAGAGAAGAGAAGAGAAGAGAAGAGAAGAGAAGAGAAGAGAAGAGAAGAGAAGAGAAGAGAAGGCTCAAGGGTGACCTCATTGCTGTCTACAACTACCTGAAGGGAGTCTGTAGACAGGTGGGTGTTGGTCTCTTTTCCCAGACAACCAGCAACAGAACAAGGGGACACAGTCTCAAGTTGTGCCAGGGCAGGTCTAGGCTGGATGTTAGGAGGAAGTTGTTGGCAGAGAGAGTGATTGGCATTGGAATGGGCTGCCCAGGGAGGTTGTGGAGTTGCCACCACTAGAGGTGTTGAAGCAAAGCCTGGATGAGGCACTTAGTGCCATGGTCTAGTTGAATGGATAGGGCTGGGTGCTAGGTTGGGCTGGATGATCTTGGAGGTCTCTTCCAACCTGGTTGATTCTATTCTAAGACATAATGGGAATTACAGTATCACAGTATCACAGTATCACCAAGGTTGGAAGAGACCTCACAGATCATCAAGTCCAACCCTTTACCACAGTGCCCAAGGCTAGACCATGGGAATTACAATTAATTGTCTTCAGATTTCAAATGTTCAGAACCTATTGTTCCTCTGAGTCGTTCAATTTAATAAGCATATGTTTAAAAAAAAAACAAAAAACAACAACACAACAAACCACAATGTTGGGGAAATAATTGAGGGGACTTATAGTGAAAACGAAAGGAAAATGTTTTGTGTTTGACCACTATTTCCTAATAAAAAAATGGTTAAAATTGTCGTAGTTACTGGAAACGTTTAGGAAATATGATGAAGGTGTCCAGAAAAGGACATGAACGGTATTACTATTTATGATAAATCACAGACAGAACTTAATTTACCAACTCAGAGCTTCTAGTGCTCCCTGGGATAGGACAAAGAGCAATGGATGGAAGCTGCAGCACAGGAGGTTCAAGCTAAACAGAAGAGGGAACTTCTTGACTGTAAGGGTCCCAAGAGCACCAGCACAGCCTGCCCAGAGAGGCTGTGGAGTCTCCTTCTCTAGAGCTTTTCAAGGCCTGTCTCGATGTGTTTCTGTGTGACCTGACCTACCTAGATGGTATTGTCCTGCTGTGTCAGGGCAGTTGGAATTGATGATCTCTTTGGGTTCCTACTAACCCCTGACATCCTGTTAGCCTGTGAAAGGTTATTTGATAGAAGCTTTTAATTTGATCAAAATATCTGGTTCTATTTCCCAACCATTTTGTCTCATTTCATAAAATGTCAATGTGAAAAATAAAGCTACATCAAAAGTCTTCTTGATGAGCTCATTCACTGGTGTGAGAGTCTAAATCCTCCCATCAACAAAGTTAAAGATTGCATCATCTCTCCTGAATCTTGTTACTTCTGGGACTCAGACTCGGTGCTTGGCCCAGAGCTCAGGGATGCAAATCAACAGACAACACCTTCGAACCTCCTGGACCTCAGTCTGGCTGCAATGCCCAGGAGGCCTACATCTTATCTCAGCTCCCCCCAAGGGAGAAGGTTTACGTGCATTCAGGGTGTGGACAGGTGCAGCCCGGGAGGGGGCGGAGGCCTTCTCCCCGGTGGCGCCGGACCCCTGCGAATGTGTGAGAATGCACAGGAAGATGCCCTGGGGGGCTGCAGCTGGACACTGAGCAGAAAACTGTATAAAAAGGCAGGAGAAATGCCTGCCAAAGGGTGCCACCTCCACCGGACCACTGAGGGCTGACCACCACCAGACCACCAGAGCTACACCACCCGAAGAAACTCTGACAAACTCCACAGAAGATCATCCCTGGGCCACTCACTGTCTCTCTCCTTTCCATCTGCAACTGAGGGTAATATGATGACAGCTTTTCTCCTTCCCTGCTCCTTCTTCTCATCTCCATTATTCTCTTTCTTTCTCTCTCTCTCCCTTCTCCCCTCTCTCCCCCTGTTTTGCCCAACCTTATCCTTTAGTAAACAGTTTCATGGTGAAATCTGGTCTTGTTCGCACCTTAATTTCACAACACGGAATCCATAAGAACTGGTCTTGCTCCTCTGGACAGAGATACTGTTCATCTCTGCTCCTCCGGACCTTGACAACTGGTACTGGCACAAGGCAGAGTAAGTGAGAATCAGTAGCAGTTTGTTGGCATGCACAAAAATTATAGAGTCAGAGAATCATAGAATGGTTTATGTTGGAAAGGACCTCAAGGATCATCCAGTTCCAACCCCCTGCCACAGGCAGGGATACCTCCCACTAGAACAGGTCACTCAAGGCCTCATCCAACCTGGCCTTGAGCACCTCCAGGGAGGTTGTGGAGCACAGAATCACCCAATGTGATCTTTTGATCACATTCTGTGATTCAGTGACCTGCAACCTCCCTGGGCAACCTGTGCCAGTGTCTCACCACTTTCACTGGAAAAAACTTCCTAACAGTATCACACAGTATCACAGTATCACCAAGGTTGGAAGAGACCTTACAGATCATCAAGTCCAACCCCCAGCTTAAATCTCCCCTCTACCAATCTAAACCCATTCAGAGTGACTTCGTAGTCTAGAGTGATGGCTGCTTCATAGTTTTAGAAACCTGTCTAGCAAGAGCAGCCTTAGCAGTCCTATGCCAGGACACACCATGAATAAGCATATTAAACAACTGCAGCAGTTTAGGGACAGTTGCACTTGCCTGATCGCGGATACACAATCAGAGTGGTACCTTCTCCATCCATTCTTAATTTTTCACAGAATCACAGGATTCAGATCTGATTTCTATTGACTGTACTAACCAGTGCTACTTGACAGTAGGAGACAGGCTGCTGCATCACATATAGAATCATAGAATCATAGAATCAACCAGGTTGGAAGAGACCTTCAAGATCATCCACTGCAACCTAGCACCCAGCCCTAGCCAGTCAACCAGACCATGGCACTAAGTGCCTCAGCCAGGCTTTGCTTCAACACCTCCAGGCACCGTGACTCCATGACTTCCCTGGGCAGCCCATTCCAATGCCAATCACTCTCTCTGCTAAAAACTTCCTCCTAACATCCAGCCTAGACTTTCCCCGGCACAACTTGAGACTGTGTCCCCTTGTTCTATCGGTGGTTGCCTGGGAGAAGAGGCCAATCCCCACCTGGCTACAATGTCCCTTCAGGTCACCCCTGAGCCTCCTCTTCTGCAGGCTGCACACCCCCAGCTCCCTCAGCCTCTCCTCATAAGATTTGTGTTCCAGGCCCCTCCTCAGCCTTGTTGCCCTTCTCCAAACACCTTCCAGCACCTCAACATCTCTCTTGAATTGAGGGGCCCAGAACTGGACACAGTACTCAAGGTGTGGCCTGACCAGTGCTGAGCACAGGGGCAGAAGAACCTCCCTTGTCCTACTGGCCACACTGTTCCTGATATAGGCCAGGATGCCATTGGCTCTCTTGGCCACCTGGGCACACTGCTGCCTCATCTTCAGCTTACTATCTATCAGTACCCCCAGGTCCCTTTCCTCCAGGCTGCTCTCAGTCACTCAGCCCTCAGCCTATAGCACTGCTTGGGTTGTTGTGTCCAAAGTGCAGAACCCTGCACTTGGCCTTGTTCAATCTCATCCCATTGGCCTCTGCCCACCCATCCAGCCTATCTAGGTCCCTCTGCAGGGCTCTCCTACCTTCCAACAGATCAACACCTGCTCCTAGCTTGGTGTCATCTGCAAACTTACTGATGCAGGACTCAATCTCCTCGTCCAGATCATCAATAAAGATATTGAACAGGACTGGGCCCAGCATCAATCCTTGGGGAACACCACTAGTGACTGGACTGTAGCACTGCTTGGAGTTGTTGCGGCCAGAGTTTAGAACCGTATTTGGCACAAACTCCTTTTGATCCCTAAAAAAAATAGATGAAAAGCATGAAGGATGACCAAGGAAACTGCTAGCTTTTTAAAACGTTGCCTTTTTTATAAAACAAGTGAAATTTATTAGCTATGGTTATATTCCAGAACATCTTCCTAATGGTTACTCTAACTTCACTGATGGAATAGTCGAAAGGTTTTGCTATTAATCAATTATACAATAATCCTTAAAATGAGATTGCACAAGCAGCAACTAATCATTATCTTATTATCAATCTCTAAATCTGTTTCCCATGATTAAAATCCACAATACTCTGTAAGTTTCTCTACAATATTTTGCAGCTATAGGTGTGTGTGGCAGCCTACTGCCAGCTGCAAATTGATTTTTATTGTAGCTCTATCACTCTGAGCTCAACATCAGATGTAATGAGTCTGTGGCAACAATATTCTCCATTCCTGCTGAATGTGTTTCCCTGCAGAAGCTACAGTTCCTGAACAATGCATGCTTATCCTGATGTACCACTGCTCCTTTGCTGGTTTTTTGTTTGTTTGATTGCTTGTTTTATTAAAGAAAAGAAAAAGGAATAAAATTCTATGGAGATAATCATGTATTTGAAAATTGTGTGATACACCATACCCACAGAATGATTGCTTAACTTAGATATATAACTCTGGTGATAGAATCAGTTAGGGTTGGAAAGGGACATAAGGAATATTTAGTTCCAACCTCCATGCCATGGCCAGAGACACTTCACACTAGATCAGGCTGGCCAGATCCTCATTCAGCCTGGAGTTGAGCATGTCCAAAGATGAGGCTTCCACCATCTCCCTGGGCAAATTGTTCCAGGGTCTCACCACTCTCGTGCTGAGGAACTTCCTCCTAACATCCAGCTTTGTTCCACCCCCCCAAAGTCTTATCCTTAACCTGACATCCTGAAAAGTCTCTCCCCAGATTGCTTGTAATCCATTTAAGATACTGAAAAGTCTCCAGAAGGTCACCTGGGAGCCTTTTCCTCTCCAGACTACACAGCCCCAACTCCCTCAACCTCTCCTCACAGCAGAGCAGCTCCAGCCCTCTGATCATCCTCGTGGCCATTCTCTAGACATTTTCCAGCAGATCCGTATCTCTTGTACTAGAGACTGCGGAACTGGGCACAGTACTCCCTAACATTTCAGAAGAATTGCAAAAAAAAAAAAAAAAAACAACTCAAACCAAATCAACAAAAAAGACAACCTCACCAACCAACTGAAAACAAAGCAAAACAACATCCTTCCAAAACAACAACAGAAAAGCTTCAAGTCTGCAGATACTCCTTGTTTTCCTCTAGGCAACTCTGTTCATGTTAGAAATAATTTTCAGTTCTCCTGTCATTCCCTAAATTCTTTAATTCTCTTCTCTCCAAAGCCTGGGTGAATATAGGAAGTAGAACTGATTCATCTGATTCCAGCTTCTCAGAGGTTTCCATTCTTAGTTGCAAGTTCCAATTTACCAGCTTTAGCCATTTTTTTCCTGAAATCTGAGGTAAACTATCAGCTGATTCTCTCCCATATCCTCTTAGCTGAATAACAAAAAAGTTTTCATCTTTTTTCCTCCATCCTACAATCTCTGTTTAAAAAAACACTCTTCTGTCATCAGACTAGACTAGACTAGAATAGAGCAGAATATAACACAACACAGTAGAAAGAACACAGTAGAACAGATCAGAAGATATTTGAAGAGAACAGAATAGTGTAGAACAGAACAGAACAGAATAATGTAGACTAGAACAGGATACAATAGAACAGAACAGCATAGACTAGAACAGAATAGAACAAAGTAGACTAGACTAAACTAGAAGAGAATAGATTAGAACAGAATGGCTTAGGTTGCAAGTGACCTCAAAACTCATTCTATTCCAACCTCCTGCCATACTACTAGAATAGGTCACTCAAGGCCTCATTCAACCTGGCCTTGAACACCACCAGGGAAGGAGCATCCACAATCACTATCTAGTTTTGGTTGCCCACAATCAGAATTACAGAAGTCTTTTACAGCTTCCTGGTGATCAGCAGTTGCACCACCTTCATACCAGCAGTTATACCACCTGCATGGCCTTGCCTTTAACAGTACAGCAACAACTTGGCTTTGTTGTTTTGTTTGGTGGTTTTTTTTTTTTTTTTACTGTAGGCATGATGAATAGAGCTACTGACTTGTAAAACAAAACACAAGACAAAACAAAGCAAATCCTTCAAAGATCATGACTCCTATGGATGAGATGTATGTGGTGTGCTGCATGCACGTAGGTGAGAGTCTCGCTTGATGCTTCACTGCCCAGGACTCCTGACATTTACTTGGATGTGAGATTATCTGTGTTATTCTCTTCTCATAGCATTAAAACTAATAAATAGCATTTTCATTGCCCCCTTATAGACTCTGTAGATCTCTCTTTTACTGACCTCATAATGGACCAGCACCTCCTAGTGCATAAGACCTTGCATGAATGTTCTAGACAGAGAGAGCTATTTGCTATTGGAATGGGCTGCCCAGGGAGGTGGTGGAGTTGCTGTCCCTTGAGGTGTTCAAGAAAAGCCTGGATGAGGCACTTAGAGCCATGGTCTGGTTGACTGGCTAGGGCTGGGTGCTAGGTTGGAGTGGATGAGCTTGGAGGTCTCTTCCAACCTGGCTGATTCTATGATTCCATGATATGCTTGTTTATGTGACTATGCAAACACATGCAGGACTATATCTGTCTATCTACATAATTCCTACTCATTCTAACAGGCTGAAGGGGCCAGTCACAGAATGAGGCTAGTCTGATCCTGATCAAAAAATGGTCTTCTGAAAGACAGGATATCAAGGGTTAGGGCTGGGCCAGCCACTCGGTATATTGCAGACACCCTCGATCAATACCTATCTCTATTAATCTCAAGTTGTACCAGGGCAGGTCTAGGCTGGATGTTAGGAGGAAGTTGTTGGCAGAGAGAGTGATTGGCATTGGAATGGGCTGCCCAGGGAGGTGGTGGAGTCGCCATGCCTTTAGGTGTTGAAGCAAAGCCTGGCTGGGGCACTTAGTGTCATGGTCTGGTTGACTGGCTAGGGCTGGGTGCTAGGTTGGACTGGATGATCTTGGAGGTCTCTTCCAACCTGGTTGATTCTATGATTCTATGATTCAAAGCAAATAAATGAAAGAGAAAATAATTCTTGTTAGCTCTGAAACAAAAAGTTTGCCAGAAAAAACTTCAGTCCTTGGAGTTTAGAAAGATTTACTTGTCCTGTCAATTAAGGAGAAAAGCTGTTCTTTCAGTTATGTCAAGACACCTCAAAGGTATAAACTCTCATGGATAAAAAGTAGAATAACCCAATAGGTTGGACTCAACAGTCTTGAAAGGTCCTTTCCAACCTGGCTAGTTCTGTGAAATATTAGCAGAAGAAAAGCCAACACCTCTAGAAACAGATCACTTTCAAACTACAAATCCTCACATTTCCGTATTACTAATGCTAGGATCTATGGTTCAGCCTAGTACACAGCTGTGATTAGATCTGGTAATAAAAGAAAATATCACAGAATCACACAATCTCAGACTGGTAAGAGTTGGGAAGACTTCTAGAGATCACTTAGTCCAAAGCTTCTGCAAAAGCAGGGCCTGTCTGCAGCTACCTGAAGGGAGGCTGTAGCCAGGTGGGGTTGGTCTCTTCTGCCAGGCAAGCAGCAACAGAACAAGGGGACAGAGCCTCAAGTTGTGGCAGGGAAAGTTCAGGCTGGATGTTATGAGGAAGTTCTTGACAGAGAGAGTGATTTGCCATTGGAATGGGCTGCCCAGAGAGGTGGTGGATTTGTCCTTGCTAGAAGTGTTCAAGCAAAGCCTGGATGAGGCACTTATTTCCATGGTCTTGATGACTGGGTAGGGCTGGGCAGATAGGTTGGACTGGATGAGCTTGGAGGTCCTTCCAACCTGCTTGTGTCTATGATTCTAAGTGTCATAATAACCAGGTGAGTTTGGCATGTCTCCAGAGAAGGAGAGCCCATAACCTCTCTGGACAGCCTGGACCAAGGCTCCAGCACCTTCTTAGCAAACAACTTCTTTTTTTTTTTTTTGCTCAGATGGAACCTCTTGGGCTCCAGTTTGTGCTTCTTGTTCCTTATTCTGTCACTGGCCACCCCTGCAAGATTATGGCTCCACAATTTTGCTCTCTGCCCTTTCGTTCTTGCTGAACACTGAGAAGATCCCCTCCCAGCCTACTCTTATCCAGGCTAAACAGCCTCAGGTCCTTCAGCCTTTCCTCCTCACAGAGATGCTCCAGCCCCCTCAGGATCTATGTAGCTTCCACTGACCTCCCTCCAGTAGTCCCTTTGTATCTGCAAAGACGGCAAGGATCCACTCATGGGTTTTCATTCAGTGACAGCCAGTGACAAACAAAAGAGAGAAATCAGTCCATGCAGTGGTAACCTAATTTGACCAACTTTAAAAAGTTTAAAGATCACATAGAGAATAAAGGCAGAAAAAATACATACAGAACTGCACCTCCTGACACCAAAGGAATATATCGGTGGCAATTTTGGCTGATTTCATGTACATTTTGAAGTGGTGTCTTACAAGCAGAGAGAATGTTTGATTTATGCCAGTGTTATCTGGAAAGCCCCATGCCCTCCCCCCCTAAACATTTGCTGTTTGAATTAAAAGTGTCAGTCAATTAGAAAACCAATGAACTGACATTACTCATTTAAGGAAAAGAAAACCAAGAAGTGGCATTAATATAAGCATATCTGTGAGAACAAGATAGATAGTCAATGTGTAAATATTGCCAAAAGGCTCCATTAATGAACAGGTATCATAACGCATTTGAGAGAGGTTCCCATTCTGGTGATTTGTTTCCACAATTAATGCAGCTAAATTTTCTGAGCCTAGACTCTGGTCTTCAGGTGAGAGCATTTCCTAGTGAAAACATTTCCTTCTCTGCAGTGATGAATTTCTGGCCAGTGAGGTCATGTCATCAGCTTAGCTCGACAAAGACCATGTACTGGGCATCTAAAGAAAGATGAGGATCCTGTCAGGAAAACATAAACAAAACTATTTCAAAGCCTGGGGAATTCTGATATGGTACTGAGGAAAGACAGAGAAATTGGTGTAATAATTCAGGATTAGGTAGGATGAGAGGTAGCAAAACTAACAATCTTTCAAATGTGTTTAGAATAAATTTCATACTTTCAGTCTATAGACACTGATTTTCCTCCAGGATTCTGTCAACTAAATATGTTTGATTTGATTGCAGGAGCACAGACTGATGATGGCAAAGCCATACACACAATTTAAAGTAAATAAACATTCACAGTCTAACTACCAAGAGTTTACAGACTGCCCAATATATGCTGTAAGATGTTCATGTGAACTGCTCTCTCCCTTTTTCTTTAAAGCTGTATCAAGTTTAATTAAGAATAAAAAAAAACCAAAGACACACCCCCCCCCAACACCCAAAAAAAGCATAGACTTCTTTTAGGCAGAATATTTCCTCCTTAATAAAACTAATGAGGAAAAAAAAAAAAGAAAAAGAAAAATGGATTAAAAAAAAACTCTTGTGTTTGTCTAAGGTTAGCAAAGAAGACAACACAGAACTAGTGAAGAGCAGGAAGGAAAACAAACCCCAAACTTGTCACAGATAACATCCTGGCTTGGTTTTCCACACAAATTGTTTATCTGTTTTATAGGGTGCTAATGCTGGCATTTCTGCTAAAGTTTAGTAATTTGGGCATCTAAAATATATTGTGAGTGGTCTTTGAGTAAAGCTATGTGAAAGGAGTTCACTCTTTAGTGTATGTACTATGTATCTTAAACGTTCTTTGAGTAAATCTCTGTGAAAAGAGTTCACTCTCTCGTGGATCTAACATATATTTTGAATGGCCTTTGAGTAAAGCTATGTGAAAGGAATTCACTATTTTTTGCACCTAATATGTGGCATCATAGAATCAGTCAGAGTTGGAAGAGACTACAAGGATCATCTAGTTCCAAACCTGCTGCCCAGGGACACCCTACCCAGGACTCTGCCAGCCTGGCCTTAAATACCTCCAGCCAAGGGGCCTCAACCACCTCCCTGGGCAGCCCATTCCAGCCTCTCACCACTCTCATCACCAACAACTTCCTCCTCACCTCCAGGCTGAATCTCCCCACCTCCACCTTTGCTCCATTGCCCCCAGCCCTGTCACTCCCTGACAGCCTCAAAAGTCCTTCCACAGCTTTTTTGGAGCACCCTTCAGGTCCTGGAAGGCCACGAGAAGGTCACCTGGGAGCCTCCTCTTCTGCAGCCTGCACAGCCCCAACTCTTTCAGTCTGTGCTCACAGCAGAGCTGCTGCAGCCCTCTGATTATCCTCATGGCCCTTCTAAAGCTATGCAAAAGGAGTTTGCTCTTTTGCACATCTAAAACATATTTTGAAGGGTCTTTGAATAAAGCTATGTCTGCTCAGTGTGAAACAAACCCTGAAAAAAAAATGGACTTCTACTTACACAATTCTTGGAAGGAAAAAAGAAAAATCTTAAGAGATTCTACAACTTCCTTGCTCAGATTACCTGTTATAAATGTGTTTTCATGGAATCAGATAATTGTTTAGGTTGGGAGGGACCTCAAAGCTCAGCCAGTTCCATCCCCCTGTCATAGGCAGGGACACCTCCCACTAGAATGAATTGCTCAAGGCCTCAACTAACTTTTCTAATTTTTTATTTAATTATCATCTTTTAATTACTTTATATTCTTAATGTGTAATGGCTTAGTGGTTAAATACATTGAGAAGCACATTGGTAAAACCTTGAACTTAGTCCATGAATAAGTATTGGAATGGGACATGTAGTCCAGATGAAAATACAGACAGCATTACACAACCTATAAACCGACACAAAAAAAATGCCCAGTGAAGGGCCAATTGCACTCAGAATTTTAGAGTCACCTTACAGATATAATTTGTTTTTTTTTTTTTTTCCCATCATATCTCTTTAATTACAAAATTAATCACATCACACATGGCTGGAGAGCACCCAGGAGGAAAGGGACCTGGGGGAGCTGATAGAGAGTAGCTGAAGATGAGCCAGTAGTGTGCCCAGGTGGCCAAGAGAGCCAATGTCATCCTGGACTGGCTCAGGAGCAGCATGGACAGTAGGACAAGGGAGTTTCTTCTGCCAGTGTGCTTTGCACTGCTCAGGACACAGCTTGAGTGCTGTGTCCAGTTCTGAGCTCCTCAATTCAAGAGAGATGTTGAGGTGCTGGAAGGTGTTTGGAGAAGGGCAGCAAGGCTGGGGAGGGGCCTGGAGTACAGCCCTGTGAGAAGAGGCTGAGGGAGCTGGGGGTGTGCAGCCTGCAGAAGAGGAGGCTCAGGGCAGACCTCATTGCTGTCTACAACTTCCTGCAGGGAGGTTGTAGCCAGGTGGGGTTGGGCTCTTCTCCCAGGCAACCAGCAACAGACCAAGGGGACACAGCCTCAAGCTGTGCCAGGGGAGGTCTATGCTGGATTTTGGGAGGTAGTTGTTGTCATAGAGAGTGATTGGCATTGGAATGGGCTGCCCAGGGAGGTGGTGGAGTCACCTTCCCTGGAAGTGTTCAGGAGAAGCCTGGATGAGACACTTGGTGCCATGGTCTAGCTGACTGGCCAGGGCTGGGTGCTAGGGTGGACTGGATGATCCAACCTCATTGATTCTATGATTCTATAATTTAAAAATACATGGAACTTTCAGAGAACTGTTGGAATAACATGGAATTTATTTTGCATCACTGGGATTTAATTTGTAGAGCTTATCTTTAATGAATCATTGTATATCATTGTGACTCAGGGCAGAATTCAGTACTTGAGTATGATCTCAGACACAAAATCTCATTATTGGGAAAAAGAAATACAGAGAAAGGAGGGCAAATAAAAGAATGCAATCGCTTGCCTACCTGCAGTTTAGTCTGATGACAACTACTATGGAAAAATGTACTTTCATCAACCATCCGTCTTTTTCCATTGCTATGTTAAAACATTTTAATGTTCACACTGATATCTACATAATGATAAAATACTTGAAGTGAAGAGTTTTAACCTCTTTCTCTGCCCCTTCATAATTTATGCCACTGTTCCAAAAATACATAGATTTTCACAAAGTAATGCATTTAAGAACCAGCTTGTTTGTGCAGAAAGTGTTCAAGAGTGTTATGACCTGATAAAAAGGCTTCAAAACGTCTTGTATTGTAGAAATTTATTCACCTTATTCCAAAAGGGAGACTGAGAGAAGAATTGAATAGCACAAAAATGGGCAAAAATTATGTGACAAGAAGAGTGCAAATCCACTTACCCCAGGTTGAATTCAGCCACCATCCAAAACATTTCTGAAGTAATTCAGCAATTTGGCAGGGACAAGTTCACATTGCTAATTTTGGTTTTAAAGAAAAATTAAAAGAAAAAAATAGGAATGGTACCAAGTTCTAGGATACATTGTATGGCCAAGTACAACCCCCAGCAGACAATCTTTCACTGAAGAATGACCTCCCTTTGTCCACCACAGTATTGATCTGATTTAGCTTCCTAGACTCAAAAACTAACAGAACAATACATTAATAGGATGCTTTCCCCTCTCCCCTTTTTGGAAAGGAAGGCATTAAATGTAGAGAGGAAAAAGGGGTAAAACACCCAAAGAAAACTCTTCCTTTCATTTAGAAGATAAAAGAAAAACTTTAACAGGAAATAAAAGGTATTTAAGGCAAGGGGAGTTACAAAAAGTATAGTGAAGGGAAACAAGGTATAGAATATATATATACCACCAAATGGATGCCAATGAATGGAGACAGATACAGGAAAGAGTTGTCCAATGTGAGGTAGGGTGAACACATGGCAGAAACAGGTGCAGCAGGAACAAGGTGGTGCTGGTTGTAGTCAGGTGGGGGTTGATCAATTGTTCCAGGCAATCGGCAACAGAACAAGGGGACACAGTCTCAAGCTGTGCCAGGGAAGGTCTAGGCTGGATGTTAGGAGGAAGTTGTTGGCAGAGAGAGTGATTGACATTGGAATGGGCTGCCCAGGGAGGTGGTGGAGTTGTTTACGCTGGAGGTGTTGAAGCAAAGCCTTAGTGCACTTAGTGCCATGGTCTGGTTGATTGTCTAGGGCTGGGTGTTAGGTTGGGCTGGATGATCTTGAAGGTCTCTTCCAACCTGATTGATTCTGTGATTCTATGATTCTATGGTTACTCTTTATTAATCTGCATGCTGAAGGTAGCTCAATTGCTTTATAGGTCCCCAAAATATTTGTGCATATTTGACAAGAAAGAAACATTGTTCCATGTTGTCTTTTATCAGTGTAATATAGATATGAGATAAAACACTTTGTCTCAAAAAAAATTTACTAAAATACAGAAAAACTCACTCTGTTGAGTTATTTTTATGTATTTTCAACAATATTTAAAGCTTAACATTGCAAAGTTTATTTAGGAAAATGCGCTCTTTTTATTTGCTTTTCCGCCTACCCAATTTCCTCTTTTCTATGACTCCCACAGTCAAAGATAAATGCCTTCATCATTTTAAACACATTATGCTTGCAGCTAGCTTGGTTTTGCCCAAACTGGTACCTTGAAAGGGTATTCTAAACAACAGTGAAAGGATTCTCTGCAGGGATTTATGACATGACAGTTTCTGGACATGACACTCAGAGGACAATGATACTTAGTCAGGAGAAGAGGAGGCTCAGAGCAGACCTCATTGCTCTCTACAAATATCTGAAGGGAGGCTACAGCCAGGTGGGGTTGGGCTCTGCTGCCAGGCAAGCGGCAACAGAACAAGGGAACACAGCCTAAAGTTGTGCCACGGCAGGTTCAGGCTGGATGTTAGGAGTAAGTTGTTGTCAGAGAGAGTGATTGGCATTGGAATGGGCTGCCCAGGGAGGTGGTGGAGTCGCTGTGCCTGGAGGTGCACTTAATGCCATAGTTGGCTAGGGCTGGGTGTTAGGTTGGGCTGGATGATCTAGGAGGTCTGTTCCAACCTGGTTGATTCTGTGATTCTATGACAAGAGACAAACACTCCCCAGTTTCAACACCACCATTTAATCATAGCACACTGTAGTACTCTGAGATAAAAGTCATAGTCCATGCACTAGTCACTTGCCTAAAACATCCATTTTCCTCTCCTCTGTAACCCTACATGTAATCCCAAAAAAAGTTGATTAAGAAGGTTCCATTTCTTTTACTGACACTGTCAGTTTTGATGAAAAGCTCAACAGGAGCCTGCGGTGTGAGTGCAGCCCAGACAGCAACCCTGTGCTGGGCTGCAGCAAGAGCAGTGTGGGCAGCAGGGCAAGGGAGCGGACTCTGCCCCTTGCCTCTGCTCTCCTCAGACCCCACCTGCAGTCTTGGGTGCTGAGAGGGCTGCAGCATCTCTGCTGTGAGGACAAGCTGAGAGAGTTGGAGCTCTGCTGCCTGGAGAAGCCTTCCAGGAGAGCTTGGTGTGGCATTCTAGTATCTGATGGGGACCTAAAGGAAAGCTGGGGAAATACTACTGATAGGGTCCTGTAATAACAGGACAAGGGGTAATGGGTTTAAACTGGCAGAGAGGAGATTGGAACTGGATGTTAGGAAGAAGTTTTTTGCAGTGAGGGTGGTGAGACACTGGCACAGGTTGCCCAGGGAAGTTGTGGCTGCTCCCTCCCTGGAGGTGTTCAAGGCCAGGTTGGATGAGGTCTTGAGCAACCTGTTCTAGTGGGAGGTGTCCCTGCATATGGTGGGGGGTTGGAACTGGCTCAGCTTTGATGTCCCTTCCAACCTAACCCATTCTATGATTCTATGATTCTATGATCCCAGTGCAACAGTAAATAGTACTAATGAAGAGACCATGGTACATACATGAATAGGTAAAATGAGAGTACCTTCTTAGAGACAATGGATTTAGAATTACAGAGGTCCCATTGTCAAACTACTATAATATACATTGAATTATCTCCTACATCCACAGCTTAGTCATGTAGCCATCAAAAGTATGCTGCTTTCACACACAATGTTTTACATTGCTGTGCAGTGAGCCTGGCTGAAAAAAAAAGAGCCTTATTTTTGGTGGTTTTTTGTTTTTTGTTTTTTGTTTTTTTTTTTGGGGGGGGGGGGTTCCTCCTTCTGTGCTTTTCAGTATGCAACAGCACCCACTTGGGTTCCTCTCAATTTGTTCTGCACAGGACTATCACAGGTACCTTTTTTCTAGCTGTGAATATCCGGATTAAGATATAGCAACACACAGACAGCAGTCAAGTGATTATTTGTCAGATAAATGTCTTGAATATTTGCTTCTGTTCTCCAGCTCTTTCTCTGATTATTTTAGCTCCACATGCAATAGCTGCTGCCTTTCATTGTACAGCTAAGTAACCCTTCAATGACTTTGCAGTCTATTAATTGTGGAGTCATTCCTTCTGCCTGACAAGTTTATAGAGTCATTGAATCATAGAATCAACCAGGTTGGAAGAGACCTCCTAGCCAATCAACTAGAACATGGCACTAAGTGCCTCATCCGTTCTTTTCTTGAGCAACTCCAGGCATCACAACTCCACCACCTCCCTGGGCAGCCCATTCCAATGCCAATCACTCCCTTTGACAACAACTTCCTCCTAACATCCAGCCTCAACCTCCCCTGGCACAGCTTGAGACTGTGTCCCCTTGTTCTGTTGCTGTGTGCCTGGCAGCAGAGCCCAACCCCACCTGGCTACAGCCTCCCTTCAGGGAGCTGCAGACAGCAATGAGCTCTGCCCTGAGCCTCCTCTGCTGCAGGCTGCACCCCCCCAGCTCCCTCAGCCTCTCCTCATAGGGCTGGGTTGTGGTTTGTTTTGTTTCATTTTGGTTTGCTTTTGGGTTTTTTTGTGTGTTTTTGGTTTGGTTTGGTTTGGTTTTTTGTCATTGTTTAGAGTGGATTTTGGTGTTTGTGTTTTGCTTTTTGTTGCTGGGGGAGTTAGGTCCATTCAGGGTTTTAAGGGTTTTTTTTGAGAAATTGTAGTTTAAATAGTGACTCAATATTTTGGTTTGGCTTGGTTTAGTTTGTTCTTCATAAAAGACTTTATCTTCCTCTTTCTTTTATTTTTCAGGGCTTTTGATCTTACCAAGGATAAGGTGATTAGTACTAGCTCCATAAAGCAAACCTGTAGCATAAAACCATACTGGCTAACACGAGAGAGATTCTTCTTTATAACTTCCAGAAACACGACCTTTGAATCTATGTTTTGAGGCCACTGCTCATCTTCACACACAAAGCTGTGGTTAAAGGAGTGTAAATATGCTAATGTCCAAATAACTAAAGAAATATATCATAATGAGCTCCTGGTAAAGCTGGTATCTTGTGCTTGGACAGATTCACTCTGAAATGGGTCATGAACTGGCTGGTGAGGGGCTTGGAACACAAAGTCTATGAAGGGAGGCTGAGGGAGCTGAGGGTGTGCATCCTGGAGAAAAGGAGGCTCAGAGCAGAGCTCATTGCTTTCTGCAGCTACCTGAAGGGAGGCTGTAGCTAGGTGGGTTTGGTCTCTTTTCCCAAGCAACCAGCCACAGAACAAGCGGACACAGTCTCACGTTCACAGGGTCACAGGCTCACAGGATGTTACGGGTTGGAAGAGACGCAAAGAGATCATCAAGTCCAATCTCTCTGTCATAGCAGGACAATACCATCTAACACTGATCACAGAAAAATGCATCCAGGCAGGCCTTCAAAGCCTCCAGAGAAGGAGACTCCACAACCTCTCTGGGCAGCCTGTGCCAGTGCTCTGGGACCCTTACAGTAAAGAAGTTCCCCCTTGTGTTGAGCTGAACCTCTTTTCATAGAATCATAGAATCATAGAATCAAGCAGGTTGAAAGAGAACTCCAAGCTCATCCAGTCCAACCTAGCACCCAGCCCTATCCAGTCAACCAGATCATGGCACTAAGTTCCCCATCCAGGCTTTGCTTGAACCCTTCCAGGAATGGCACTTACACCCATTGCTGCTTGTGCTATTACAGGGAGCAAGTAAGCAGAGCCTGTCCCCCTGCTCCTGTCCAGCCCTCAGATATTTACAAACATTTATCAAATCCCCTCTAAGCCTTCTCTTCTCCATACTAAAAAGTCTCAAGTCTCTCAGCCTCTCCTCTTAAGACATGCCCTCCAGTCCCCTAAATTGTGCCGGGGGAGGTTCAGGCTGGATGTTAGGGGGAAGTTCTTCATGGAGAGAGTGATTGGCATTGGAATGGGCTGCCCAGGGAGGTGGTGGAGTCACTGTCCCTGAGGGTGTTGAAGCAAAGCCTGGCTGAGGCACTTAGTGCCATGGTCTGGTTGACTGGATAGGGCTGGGTGCTAGGTTGGGCTGGATGAGCTTGGAGGTGTCTTCCAACCTTGCTGATTCTGTGATTCTATGATTCCATGATATGCTTGTTTATGTGGCTATGCAAACACATGCAGGACTATATCTGTCTGTCTATCTACATAATTCCTACTCATTCTGCAGGCTGAAGGGGCCAGTCCCAGCATGTGACTAGTTTGATCCTGATCAAAAAATGGTCTTCTGAAAGACAGGATATCAAGGGTTAGGATTGGGCCAGCCACTCAGTATATTTCAGACACCCTCTATCGATACCTTTCTCTTCCCAAAAGGGAAGATAAAGGGAACAGGGGACTTAACATTCATAAAATGACACTAAAGCAGCTTAAATCAAAATAATTACAACAATTGGATATGTATGCAAAACTAATTGTGAGACCAGACCCTGATGGCAATACATCAGCATCCTCACTGACACTGCAGGTAGGCACTGGGGAAGTCCTAGACTGGATTCAGTGGCAGCTGTGGAAGTGAAATGGCATAAGGGAGAACAACCTTCATGATATTTCAGCTTTGGATTGAAAAAGATGTAGATAGAATTCCTTGTTGGTCCTTTTAGGGTCACCTGTCCTGCTTGCTCCTCCTTGCAGGCATGACCTTTCACTTGTGCACCCCCCGACATGGCATGCACAGTTTATGAGTGACCCCGCTCTCCTTAGCAGCACACCAAACTTCAGTGGTAACTATAGACATCAAGCATTATCGCTTCTAGGAGCAGACACTGCCTGCAGAATTATGCCATTACCTTCAGAAAGTGCAATTACTTAGAAAAGACTGAGCTGAAAAGTAAAAGCACTGAACAGAACTAGCTCTGCACCAGCTCAAACCAGGACACCTGTGTAAAGTTAGAGATCATGCTACGGGTTAGAAAAAAATAGCTGAAGCAGAGTATCCATATCAGCTTCTCTCAGAGTTTGGCTCAAATTTCTTCTGTTTTGTTTGCCCCAGTGCTTAGCATTAGACCCTCAGGAAACAACAATTCTACTTAGCACAGTCCTTGTTCAGTGAAATTTAATCTCTGGATTAGCTGTGGATGTTATAATAGGAGCAGTAGAATGAATTGTGGTCTTCTATTCACCTTCTTTCAGTACCTCAGCATTTTACCCTTTCCTTTTCCAAAGTAATTTTCTCAAATGTATGAGATGATTAATGAGAACAGCTCCTTTTTTTTCTTTTTTGGGTGGACGGAGTGGGGGGTTGTTTCTTTTGTCTTCAACAATCATGAGTTCTTCTTGCCCATCTGTCCTGGCATAATTATAGTTGTGCTGTTCATGCCAATATTTAGGACCGTGTCAGCATCTCCATTACAGACTCCCATTTTAGAGAGTTTGCATTAAGGTTGGTGCACTTGGCATTTGGCCGAGACTGAAGAGGGCTAGAAATCACACTGGTCAGGGCACTGAATCCAAAACATGAACAGTGATTTGTTTTGGGCTAGGCTCCATATTTGACAAGAAAGAGTGGCTAACAACAAGCACGAGGAAGCAAAAAGAGATCAAAGCACCTGATAGCGCAGCTAAGCTTTACATAACGTCAGAGCACAGAGCAAGGACAGGTCCAGTTGAGTAAGAAAGTCTTTCATAAGGCAGCCAAATAATGTTCCTTTTTTTTTTTTTTTTTTTTTTTTTTTTTTGGAAAGTGGCCAGCATGGAGAAAATAAAAAGAGGAAGGACTGACAGCAGGGTTGGATTGGTGGGTCCCTCAATGCCAATTCATTTATTCATGAAGAAATCCCTAACATAAAGCAATGAATACCTGCCGATGGTCCTGCAAAGGAGGACAAATTGATGGGGTACTTAAAGAAAAATTGCTCCATTTTCAGCAGTGACTGAAGATTCTGGTAGCAGCATCTCATAGACTGGATTCAATTTGTGTGGTTTTGGTTTGGTTTGGTGTGTTGCTTTTGGTTTGTTTTTTGTTTGTTTGTTTATATGTTTTTGTTTTTGTTTGTTTCATTTTTGTTTGTTTGCTATCTTTTGTTTTGGGTTTGTTGGTTTGTTTGTTTAGGGGGGAGTAGTTTCTTTGATTTTGCTGGTTTGGGATTTTTTTTTTTTTTGGTGGATTTTCTATGTGTTGATAACTTTCCAGGGTATTTTTTTTACAAAGAGAGCTTAAATAAAGAATAAAAATGAAGTGCACAGAAAGTGGAAGCAGAGACGGGTGTCCTGCAAAGAGCGTCAGGACACTATCTGGTCATAAAATCATAGGATCAGTCAGGGTTGGAAGGCACCACAAGGATCATCTAGTTCCAACCTCCCTGCCATGGGCAGGGACACTTCATACTAGGTCAGGCTGGCCACAGTCTCATCCAGCCTGGCCTCAACAACATCCCTGGGCAGTCCATTCCAGGCTCTCACCACTCTTACACTGAAGAATTTCCTCCCCACTTCCATCCCAAATCTCCCCACCTCCAGCTTTGCTCTATTATCTGTATGTCATGGAGGGTCTGTAGGCCCAAAAAGAGGCTTATTTACACCTTGCTTTGCCTGGACATGTTTTTCTGCCAGGATCCCTGGTTGTAAACAAGTTGTGTAAGCCCACAGACACCCAGCTCGTGTCTTCCTGGGGCAAGTCCATGGGATCCTCATATTTGGGAAAGTCCAGGTAAGAGGCTTCTGCCTATTGTGGTAAGGTTTGGCTTACTGCCAACCTGATTGTTCATTCTACTTGCCAAATAGGCCATTAATCTCAGTCCACAGTCAACAAACAGGAGTGCATAGGTAAAAACATGCTCTCTGACCCTACCCACAGCTCAGTTCAGACCACACTTGTAGCACTCAGTCGCTCAGACTCTCACACTTGGATGCCATTGCATAGCTCCGATGCTCAGAGGCTCAGACCTCGTGCTTTGATTCAACTGCAGCTTACTTGTCTGTGTACCTTAGATGCAGAGCTCGTTTAAGCCTGCACATTATATATATAAAAGGAGTCTATAGCCTCCTAAGCTGGCTGTGCGTATCTGCACGCCATATTGATATCAGGACCAGATCCTGCATTGCTTTACCTATGGAGCTCAGACTCCTAGCAGACACACATGCAGCCTGAAGCCATGAAGAACCATGCCAGAGACCGCACCAATATTCTTCTCCTGCTCCTGAAATCCTGCCAGATGATAATCCCTGAACACAGCATCCAGAAGAAGACAGCAGCATCAAAGGCAGAGATTGTCCCTCACCAGGAGAACAAAGGTCAGAAATATTTCCCCAAAAACTGGGAAGATTCATCTTTTCCCCTCAGGCCGTGAAGATTCCAGCCTCAAAGAGTCCACAGGCAGAGACCCTGGAGAATTGGACACTAGGCACAGGCTGTGACGCAGCCCCGGAGGGTGATTAACAATTAATAACACTTGTGAGTAAAAGCTTTAATACCTGTGTAATACAAGTTATCTCTGCCATAGAGCAGAAAGAATTTCAGCCCACCCTGCTGGGAAAACAGCATAAAGATCCCAAGCAGCATTAAGCTGCAGGAAAAACTCCTCTCTCTGTTTATAGTTTGAATGTTTGCTAGTTAAATAACTAATCCCTGTACATATTTTATCCTAAATTGTTTTCATAACCATGTACTGAACTGAATATTGATATGCAGTGTTTAGGGGTGGCGAGAGTTCAGAATATTGAATTTAATAAATTATATTTTTATATAAAATTTATATCACCCCAAATTAATTTCTCTCCTCTGCCAAATAGGTGTAGGTACAGAAATCCCCCTCCACAACACTGTAGTCCTCTCACTCCCTGATATCTTAAATAGTCCCTCCCCAACTTTTTTTGTAGGCTGCCATCAGATACTGAAAGGCCACGATAAGGTCACCTCAGAGCCTTCTCTTCTTCTTGTGTAGGAATGAGATCAGGAAAGTCAAGACACAGCTGAAGCTGAACTCGGTAAGAGATGCAATGAATAACAAGAAGAGCATCTATTGGTATATCAAGCAGCATAGGAAGGCTATAGAGTACCCAGCATGACAAGCAAAAATGACAAGCTCATAATGACAGAGAAGGAGAAGGCTGACTTACAACTCCTTGCCTGTGTTCACTGGGAGCCTTTCTCTTCATGCTGGTGGATGAGAAGCTCAACATGAGCCAGCAGTGTGCACTTGAAGCCCAGAAAACCAACCAGAGCCTGGGCTGCAGCAGGAGAAGCGTGGCCAGCAGGGTCAGGGAGGTGATTCTCCTCCTCTACTCCACTCTGGTGAAACTCCAGGTGGAGTACTGCATCCAGTTCTGCAGCCCTTATGACAAGAGGGATGCTGGAGCGTGTCCAGGGAAGCGTCCTGAGGATGCTCAGAGGGCTGTAACGGCTATGCTGTGAGGACAGATTGAAAGAGTTGGGGCTGTTCAGTCTACAGAAGAGGAGGTGTGATGGTTTGGGCTCTTACCTGCCCCCTCCCCCACTTTTGGAATTGCCCCAGCTAGCTCAGAAGGCCTCCAGGAATATAAATGAAGCTATTTATTTACAAGCAGGAAATATACAAGCAGCTATTTACAATATATACAGTTATATGCAGAAATATACAAAAGATAAACAATACAGAAGCACAACTCCCCTCCCAGAAACCTGAGTCCCCAGGAGGGGCTCTCAAACCACCCCAACACCTTCCCTGGCCCCTCTCAACCTTATCCCAGTTCCCAGGAAGAATAGAGGTGCAGCCAAGAGGTTAGGGAGCAAGGTTAGTGGGAGCAAGGTTAATGAGATGTGACTAGGTTTGAAGGCAAAGGCAGAATGAGAGACAAAATGGAGAATGTTTACTTCTTCTTCCCAGAATTCTCAGCGTGACTGTGAGAGAAGGAGACACAATTGTTTTTCATTTCACTGCCCATTATCTAGTTCTTTTACCAAAACATTCCAGCTTGCTTCGAACTAGCACAGGAGGCTCCCAGATGACCTTCTTGTGGCCTTCCAGGACCTGAAGGGGGCCTACAAAAAAGCTGTGAAGGGACTTTTTAGGCTGTCAGGGAGTGGCAGGACTGGGAGCACTGGAACAAAGCTGGAGGTGGGGAGATTCAGCCTGGAGGTGAGGAGGAAGTTTTGAGCATGAGAGTGGTGAGAGGCTGGAATGAGTTGCCCAGGTGTTGTGAAGGGCCTTTAGGCCTGAAAATAGGCTTATTTATGCCTTGCCCTGGCAAGGTAAACAATGTGCTTGGACTCCGCTGGATAGCTCAGACTCTCCTGATTGCTTGGACTCCCCTGCCTGCGCACTCACTTGCGAACTCACTTACGCCTGCCTGTATATATGTGGAGCCCATAGTCTCCCAGCAGCCATGCACACCTTGCACGCCCATTGCCTATCATTGCCTGGTAAGCACCATTGCCGCCGAGCTACCAGGAAGCAGACTCTGAATTATCTGCACGCAATTGGCCTATGTAGGTGATTATTGATTAATCAGAATTTTTGTGTAAATGCTTTAATGCCTCTGTAATTTCTGTTGTCTCTGCCATAGAGCAGAAAGAGTTTTCAGCCCACTCTGATGGGCGAATAGCATATAGACCCCAAACGGCATTGGCCACAGGGAAAATCCTCTCTCTGTTTATAGTTTGAATGTTTTGTTAGTTAGTAATAAGTAACAGTGTGGAATTAATCCTAGAATGTTTTCATGACTGTGTAGAATCCTTTTAATATTAAATACAGTGGTTGGGGGTGGCAGAGTTCAGAATATTGAGTTTAATAAATATATATTTGTATAGAATATCATCTCGTGCCAATTAATTTCTCCCCTCTGCCAAAATAGGCATAGGCGGCAGAATACGCTTCCGCAACACCAGGGAGGTGGTTGAGGCCCCATCCCTGGAGGTATTTATGGCCAGGCTGGATGGGTCTGTGGGCAGACTGCTCTAGGGTAGAGTGTCACTGGACATGGCAGGGGGCTTGGAGCTAGGTGATCCTTGTGGTCCCTTCCAACTCTGACTAATTCTATGATTCTATGAGTCATGCTTCCAGAGCTAACAGACAAGACAATAAAGGCTCCTACTGTTGGAGAAGATCATATTCACAATCTGCTGGGGAACCTGAGCGTACATGTCCATGGGTTCTGGTGAGATGCATTCAGAAGTCCGTATGTGGCTGCCAAGTCACTTTCCATGATATTTGAAAAGTCAGTCAAGGTCCCTGGTGATAGCAAGAAGGGAAACATTGCCCTTATTTTGACAAGGCTGCAAAGGGAGATCATGGGAAGTGCCAATGTGCCAGCATCCCCTCTGTTTCTGAGAAGGATATGCTAAGTTACATGGACCATAGAGGTGAATTGAGACAGTCAGAGTGACTTTACCAGGGGCAAATCCTGCCTGACCAACTTAGTTACTATATGAGATGGAATGACTACATCAGTGAACAATGAAAGAGCTATGAGTGTCACATAATTCCATTTCTGTAAAGCCCTCAGCACTGTCCTTCACATTCACATCATGATGATCTGGATGAGAGGATTGAGTTCAGCATCAATAAGTTTGCAGATTACTCCAAGCTGGGAGTATATTTTAATTTGTTAGAGAGCAGGAGGGATCTGCAAAGGGGCCTGGCCAGTCTGGATAGGTGAGCAAAGGCCAATGGGATGAGATTCAAGAAGGCCAAGTGCAAGGTTCTACACTTTGGCCACAACAACCCCAAGCAGTGCTACAGGCTGGGGTCAGAGTGGCTGAGAGTAGCCAGGCAAAGAGGGAGCTGAGGGTGCTGGAAGATAGTAGGCTGAAGATGAGGAAGCAGTGTACCCAGGTGGGTAGCAGAGCCAATGGCATCCTGGCCTGGACCAGGAGCAGTGTGGCCAGCAGGACAAGGGAGGTTCTCCTGTCCCTGTGCTCAACACTGGTCAGGCCACACCCTGAGTGCTGTGTCCAGTTCCAGGCTCCTCAAATGAAGAGAGATGTTGAGGTGCTGGAAGGTGTTTGGAGAAGGGCAGCAAGGTTGGGGAGGGGCCTGGAACACATAAAATATGAGGAGAAGCTGAGCGAGCTGGGGGTGTGCAGCCTGCAGAAGAGGAGGCTCAGGGGTGACCTCATTGCTGTCTACAACTACCTGAAGGGAAGTTTTAGCCAGGTGGGGTTGGTCTCTTCTGCTAGGCAACCAGCAACAGAAGAAGGGGACACAGTCTCAAGTTGTACCAGGGGAGGTCTAGGCTGGATTTTAGGAGGTAGTTGTTGTCAGAGAGAGTGATTGGCATTGGAATGGGCTGCCTAGGGAGGTGGTGGAGTCACTGTCCCTGGAGGTGTTGAAGCAAAGCCTGGCTGAGGCACTTAGTGCCATGGTCTGGTTGACTGGATAGGGCTGGGTGCTAGGTTGGACTGGCTGATCTTGGACGTCTCTTCCAACCTGGTTGATTCTATTCTATGCTTCTGTTCTAAAACCGTGAAATAGCATCAGCAAAGTTCTGACATAAGTTGGTTGATCTGTTGCTGTCAATGTGATTTGCAGTCAGAATGTTTCTAGGAGATTGTTTATGCTTCAAAACCAAAAAAAAAAAAATCACCATTCTGAACTTACTTATTTAACAGCATTAAGAATAGCATAATTGTATTTCAAAAATACTTTTTCAAGTAGAAACAGTTTCTCTAGTCATTCATATTATTTCCTCCAAATCCATTTATAATGTATTATTTGCTTTAGTAATGAAAAGTCGCAGAGTTCTTATCTTAAATAAGGAAAGATCAAAGTAGAAAGCAATAACAGGTCATAAACACAACCCAACGTTAAACCTGGGCTAGGGTATCCTGGAAGTCTACTAGGCCCATTAGATGTCCTGGCTTGCCCCACTTTTCTGCTGATGGGGAAAGCAAGGGCAGGAGGAAAACAAAGGCTTGGACCATGATGTCCCCTTCCAAAGTGATAAACAGGGACCCACAGGTGTTTAGGTACTTGTTGGTCTTGCCCCACTAAGGGTGAGCAAGTCTTGGGGTCACCTGATATGGTCAGCTTTGCAAATGCTATCTGACTGGTGAATCTCTGTGGCCAAAGGAGCCTTTGCACTTGGGCAAATAATATAAATTGAGCTAAGCTGCAAGCAGCTGTGGTGCTTCTGCCTCACTGCTGTTTCTCACTGGGATGAGATTTAACAAGGCCAAGTGCAGGGTTCTGCACTTCGGCCACAATAACCCCAAGCAGCGCTATAGGCTGGGGACTGAGTGGCTGGAGAGCAGCCTGGAGGAAAGGGACCTGGGGGTACTGATAGATAGTAAGCTGAAGATGAGCCAGCAGTGTGCCCAGGTGGCCAAGAGAGCCAATGGCATCCTGGCCTGCATCAGGAACAGTGTGGCCAGTAGGACAAGGGAGGTTATTCTTCCCCTGTACTCAGCACTGGTCAGGCCACACCTTGAGTACTGTGTCCAGTTCTGGGCCCCTCAATTCAAGAAAGATGTTGAGGTACTGGAACATGTCCAGAGAAGGGCAACGAAGCTGGTGAGGGGCCTGGAACACAAATCCTATGAGGAGAGGTTGAGGGAACTGGGCCTGTTTAGCCTGGAGAAGAGGAGGCTCAGGGGTGATCTTATTACTGTCTACAACTACCTGAAGGGACATTGTAGCCAGGTGGGGGTTGGCCTCTTCTCCCAGGTAACCAGCAATAGAACAAGGGGACACAGTCTCAAGTTGTGCCAGGGTAGGTATAGGCTGGATGTTAGGAAGAAGTTTTTCACAGAGAGAGTGATTTCCCATTGGAATGGGCTGCCCAGGGAGGTGGTGGAGGCACCGTCCCTGGGGGTCTTCAAGAAAAGACTGGATGAGGCACTCAGTGACATGGTCTAGTTGACTGGCTAGGGCTGGGTGATAGGTTGGACTCGATGATCTTGGAGGTCTCTTCCAACCTGGTTGATTCTATGATTCTATGATTCTCCCTTATTGCCTCTACCTCACAGAGCTGCCTCTACCTCGCAGATCTGCCTCTGCCTCCCTGCTCTTGGACAACCTGTTCTGCAGTGCCTCGTGCTTCAGACCAGCTTAGCCCTGATGTTTTGGGCTTGAACTACCTGGAAACTGAAGTGCCTCAAGTTTCCCAGGAGAAGGCATTTAAGTGCCTCAGAATGTGCTGAGAAGTGCCACCAACATGGTGCCCTCTGCACATCTACAAGAGATGCTGCCTGCACCTCTGCAAACCTCCATGCCAAGAGGAACCAGGATCAGGTCAGAGATCCTCTGCATCTTTCCCCGCACCCTGGTAGAGCCTGGGAAGACCTAAAAGCCTCTCAATGGCTATCAAGATACTGAGCAGTTCCAACTGCTGCAGAGGAGCCAGGGACTATCTTGAAATTCCTACTCCACCACAGTGAGTAGCACAGACTTGCTCTGGGGCTCCAGTCTGCCTTTTATTTGTAAGTGAGGTAAAGCCATTTTGTGGCTAAGCTTTTCTAACTTTCTGATTCTCCTAAATGAATGAATTGCCCAGAAGCATCTTTGGGAAGAGTTTCCCAACTGAATAAGAACCCAATTTTGACTGGTTTGTGTATAGTTTTTGGGCAGGGCTTTTTGGAATTAAAATAACTACATATTTTATAATTCCTGCCTTATTAAATGCCCCAAATAAATCATAGGGCAGCCTGCTCTGGCAGGGAGTCTGGGCTAGATGATCTCCACAATTCCCTTCCAACCCCTATCATTCTGTGATTCTGAGTGCTGTGGTAGGCCACGTAGGTCCAAAATAGGCTTATAGATGTCCTGCCTTGCCTAGGCATGTTCTTCTGCTCCACCAGACAGTCAAGCACAGAAATGGACACAAAAGGACCTGGAGCCACTGAGTCTGGCCTGCCCAGGGCCCTGTGGTGTCAGGTGCACACACTCAGCTTGTGCCTGCCTAGTGCAAGGCTGTGCTGTTCCCAAATTAGGGCAAAGTGAGCCTGTGGCTCTGCCTGATATGGTAAGGTTTGGCTGACTGCCATCCTGAGTGGCTGTGCTGTGTCCAAAGGGCAGTTAACCTCGGCCCACACTGACCAAAGGAGATGTGCAGGTGAGCAACCTGCTTTGGCTTCCCTGCTCTGCTCCCCTGCTCTGTGCCTGCCCTCTGCTGTGCCCAGCCCTGCTGCCATTGCACACTGCCTTAGTGCTGCCTGCTAACCTCCACTGCCGCCAGTCACCAGCAGTAGACCCTGGATGCCTGCACACAGTCAGCCTGTGTGGCCAGCTGGCACCGTGCTGAGACTGCACCACATCTGCCTCTGCACCTGCAGCTCCTGCCTAGAACCCCTGGACACATACACAGATGGTCCAGAGGGAGCCAGGGGACAAGGGCAGAGATTGTCTGCGTCCTGTCCCCAGGAGCTGGGAAGGTTCAAGCCTCAGCATCCAACAAGACAGAGTCCCCTGAAAGCATTTGGGCACTGTCTGGGCTGTGGCCAGCCCCCACGAGTGGGTAACAATAATAATCTGTGAGTAAATGCTCAGTGCCTCTTTGTGATTCTCCACTGCCTTCTGCCATAGAGCACAAAGAGCTCCTTGGGCCCAGCTGCTGGGCAAGCAGCATATTGGCCACAAGCAGCACTGACCACAGGAAAGGTCTCTTCCAGTTCAATTGGTGTTTCTGTATGTTGATGGTTCTATTAGCTGTAGATATCATCCATGGAATGTTTCCATGGCCATGTAAGAACCCAAATATTATTAAAATCAGTGGTTGGGGGTGGCAGAGTTCTGAACAGCAACATCAATAAATAATAGTAATTTTGAAAAATATCATCTCTCATTAATTAATTTTCCCTCTGCAACACTGAGGTAGAAGCCCCACCCCTGGAAACCTCTAAGGTCAGGCCAGATGATTCTCTCAACAGTCTGGCGTTGTTAAATATGACCCTGATCACTATGGGCAGGTTGGACTAGATGAGCTTTAAAGGTCCTTTTGAACCTAAAACATTTTACAATTCCATGATTTCTACAACTTGTCACTCAAACAACACTTTGACTCTTCAATAATTGGAATCCAACTAACTCCAAGACAAAAAGATCACCTCTGATTATTCAGGATAAAAAGACTGGGTAATCTAAATGAGAGATCTGAATAATGCAAAACATATATTAATTTGGTTGCAAGAGGATGATGCAGTTACTGCTTTTTACACCTGGAGAAGGGAACTAAGGCATGGAGGCAAAAACAAGGCAGGAGCAAAGGAAAAGACATAGGATCATTATTAAAGTAGAACTATCTACAAACTGAATAAACTCCAGGGGTTTGTTTTTTTTCATTCTTTATTGTAGCCAAACCACCAAATGTAAATTTATATCAACAGATTACAAAGAAAAATTAAATCATTATTTATAATCTACTCTCATAACAATTTTACTATAAAAATAGCTCCATACTTAAGAATAAATTATTTCATGCTCTGCAGTGATTCTGAGAGACCAGAGCCAGACCATATATAGAAAGAATAGGACGGATAAGAAAGAGATTTTTCCCAGCTGGAGTAATGCCTGGAGCAAGAAATAAATGGACACATAACTGTACCACTGCTGAGCACACAGCAGCATTGCTGCATTTTTGCATTCTTCAGTAAGCTTGGAGCAGCAGCTAATAACCTTCACACATAGGTTTAAAAAGCATTTAACATTGTCTGAATAACAATGGATTGATTCTTTGAACAAGGCTTAAGGCACAGGAAAATAGGAAGTAGTTTTATATCTAGAAAAACTGGTTTCAGTTTTTCTAAGTTAAATAACCCACAGCTGCAAAGCCTCCAGCAGCCGTTGTTGCTGTTGAGTGAGTCTCATCAGCCTCCAAAATCCCATGTTCTCTAGTCTGCCTAGAAGACTATCACTGTCCAGCACCTATTTCCAGGAGTTCCCAAATCTCTCTTAGGCTCCTTTCCCCTTTAATCCCACGTCTGCTGCAGGAGGTACTTTTACCAGATTTTTTTTTTTTGAGAATCCTGAACATTTGCAGAGTCAGAAAGGGTCATAAAATGTCAAACTTCTGCTACAAAATAAAAGTAAATTCTGAGCCTCTCTATTTCTGGGAATATGTCACTTGCTAAATACATTTATAGTGTTCTGGTGACCAGGAGGGCTAGTGCCATTCCAGAGTGGATTAGAAGGGCTGTGTTAGTAGGGAGAGAGAGGTTCTCCTGTCCCTCTGCTCTGCCCTTGTGAGGCCTCATTTAGAGTATTGCGTCCAGTTCTGTGCCCCCAGTTCAAGAGAGAAATAGAACTGCTTGAGAGATTCCAGCTCAAAGCTGCTGAAGGGAATGGAACAGCTCTGCTGTGAGGAGAGCCTGAGGGAGCTGGGGCTGTGCTGCTGGGAGAAGAGGGGCCTGAGAGGTGACCTCAGCAATAGTCACCAGTATGTAAAGGTGAGTGCCAGGAGGCTGGAGCCAGGCTCTGCTGGGTGATGCCCAGTGACAGGACAAAGAGCAATGGGTGGGAGCTGAGGCATAGGAGGTTCCATGTGAACCTGAGTGTGCTAGTTTGAAGCAGGCTAGAATGTTTTGGTGAGAAAAAGTAGATAATTTAGCTGTGGTGTCAACTTCCCTCAGCAGTCTCGCTGAGAACTATGGGAACAAGAAGGGTAAACATTAGATAACATTCTCTATTTTGTTCTCTCTCTGCTTTTGGCTTCAGACTGAACTATATCTCCTTAACCTCGCTGCCACTAACCTTGCTCCCTAACTTCTTGGCTGCACCTCTATTCTTTCTCAGGACTGGGGTAAGCTTGAGAGGGGCAGGGGAAGGTGCTGGGGTGGTTGAGAGCCCCTCCTGGGGACTCAGGTTTCTGGGAGGGGAGTTGTGTTTCTGTATTACTTTTAACTTGTATATTTCTGTCTATAACTGTATATACTGTACATATCTGCTTGTATATTGTGCTAGCTGTAAATAAATAGCTTCATTTATATTCTCAGAGCCCGTCTGAGTTATCTGGGGCATTTCTAAAGTGTGGGGGGGCGGGTAACAGCCAAACCACCACACTGAGGAAGAATTTTTTCCCTCTGAGGGAAAAAGCATGAGGAGGATCTTTTTCCCTGTGAGGATGACAGACCACTGGCACAGGCTGCCCAGGGGTGTTGTGGAGTCTCCCTCTCTGGAGATATTCAAAACTCATCTGGATGTGTTCCTGTGTCATCTGGTCTAGGAGATGCTGCTGTGGCAGGGGGGTTGCACTGGATGAGCTTTGGAGATCTCTTCCAGCCCCTGACATTCTGTGATTCAGTGATAGTGGAATTCAGTAGAAAATGAAAAATGGGAGAAAACCAATTCTTAAATCAATTGATGTTGTTAGGAGTTTGTGACAAAAGAAAAATCACGGCTATATTGTTGTCACATTTTATAGTTTTCACACAGCTTTTATTTCATGATCATTTCATGAAGGCTTCACTGTGCTCCTTATTGAGGTATTTTCATATTAACTAAATATCGCCATGCAAAAATCTCATAGAAACACAGGTTTCTGTGGCATATTATCCTATTGTGCTTGAAGCAGATGAGCAGATAGTGTTATAAAATGAGAGTTTGATCTTTGATATCTCTTATCATGAACTGATACTTGATTTTTTTTTTTTTTTATGTGAACATCTTACTTTATGCTCTGGAGCATTTCAGCTACACTGGAATGAGTTGCCCAGTGAGGTGTTGCCCAGGGACTTTCCAACATACCTTAATATTATGACTATTGTGCCATTTATATTGTATCACAGTATCACAGTATCATCAGACTTGGAAGAGACCTCACAGATCATCAAGTCCAACCCTTTACCACAGAGCTCAAGGATAGACCAAGTGCCATGTCCAATCCTGCCTTGAACAGCTCCAGGGATGGCGACTCCACCACCTCCCCGGGCAGCCCATTCCAGTGTCCAATGACTCTCTCAGTGAAGAACTTTCTCCTCACCTCCAGCCTAAATCTCCCCTGGCACAGCCTGAGGCTGTGTCCTCTTGTTCTGGTGCTGGCCACCTGAGAGAAGAGAGCAACCTCCTCCTGGCCACAACCTCCCCTCAGGTAGTTGTAGACAGCAATAAGGTCTCCCCTGAGCCTCCTCTTCTCCAGGCTAACCAATCCCAGCTCCCTCAGCCTCTCCTCGTAGGGCTGTGCTCAAGGCCTCTCACCAGCCTCGTCGCCCTTCTCTGGATATGCTCAAGCATCTCAATGTCCCTCCTAAACTGGGGGGCCCAGAACTGAACACAGCACTCAAGGTGAGGTCTAAGCAGTGCAGAGTACAGAGGCAGTACCTCCCTGCTCTTGCTGACCACACCATTCCTGATGCAGGCCAGGATGCCACTGGCTCTCTTGGCCACCTGGGCACACTGCTGGCTCATGTTCAGGTGGGTATCAATCAGCACCCCCAGATCCCTCTCTGTCTGGCTGCTCTCCAGCCACTCCCACCCCAGCCTGTATCTCTGCATGGGGTTGTTGTGGCCAAAGTGCAGCACCTGGCACTTGGAGCTATTGAACGCCATCCCATTGGACTCTCCCCATCTGTCCAGGTGGTATCATGGTATTCTTTGGATTAACAGCATTGCATCTGGGTGAACTGTTGCTAAAATAACTGAAAAAGTTATTTGGTCCCTGAATAAATCAATTTTGAAATATAGCTCTGGGTATGGCATTTAGCTTTCCTGAGAGATAAGTTCCCCCAGATACTTTATCACCTCTGTTTCAAACTGTGTCTAATATGTGTGCTGTCCCAGTGTGATGGTTTAGTCCTGGCCCTAGGCCAAATGCCCACCAAAGCATCTCTATCAATACCCATCACAAATCATAGAATCATAGAATCAACCAGGTTGGAAGAGACCTCCAAGATCATCCAGTCCAACCTAGCACCCAGCCCTATCCAGTCAACTAGACCATGGCACTGAGTGCCTCATCCAGTCTTTTCTTGAACACCTCCAGGGACGGTGCCTCCACCACCTCCCTGGGCAGCCCATTCCAATGCCAATCACTCTCTCTGTGAATAACTTCTTCCTAACATCCAGCCTATACCTACCCCGGCACAACTTGAGACTGGGGAAAATACAACAGGGGAGAGGGGAAAATACAACAAAAGGCTGTGAGAACATAGAAGCAATTTAATAATGACAATAAGTAATGACTATGTGAAAAGCGTAGAGAGAGATTTTAGTCTCTGCTGCCCACCAGCAGATGGTGTTTGGTCTCAGGAAGCACAGCTCTCTACGCATAGTTTCCTTGGAGAACAGACACCATGGATGGATCTTCCCAAACTTCCTTCTTTCACATTGTTCCTATATCTGAGCTGATGTCATATGGCATGGAATGTCCTTTTGGCTAGTCTGGATCAGTTGGCTTGGCTGTGTCCCCTCTGCATAGTCTTAAGGTGGTGAGATGAAGGAAGAACCCAGTCTGGTGGTCAGCTCAGCAGTAACCAAAACACTGATGTGTGATCGACACTCAGCTATAGAACACCACTAGAAAGATGGTTTGAGGAGTATTACCTGCAATTCAGGCCAAACTCACTACACCCAGAAGTCAGCATTACCAGAGTTGGCTATGCATTGTTGAAGTCAAGAATATTCTCACTGATGAAAGGAGTGTTACTTAAAGTGCTACTTTAAGCTTTACACTGAAGACCACCAGAATATCATAGAATCATAGAATCAGTCAGTGTTGGACGGGACCACAAGGATAATGTAGTTCCAAACCCCTTGCTACAGGCAGGGACACACTATTCTAGATCAGCCTGGCCACAGCCTCATCCAGCCTGGCCTTAAACACCTCCAGGGATGGGACCTCAATCACCTTCCTCGGCAAACCCATTCCAGGCTCTTAGCATTCTCATGCTGAACAACTTCCTCCTCATGTCCAGTCTGAACCTGCCCACTTCCCACTTTGCTCCATTCCCCCTAGTCCTGTCACTCCTAATATCCTAAAAGTCCCTCCACAGCTTTTTTGCAGGTCCCCTTCAGATACTGAAAGACCACATCAGATGTGGTTTTCAAGTGTATTGATCATCTCTGGTCAACACCACTGTTTCAGTGGCAAACCTAGGACTCTGTGAATGATCTTTCTCTTGGTTCAGAACTGGTTAAGCCTTTTTTTTTTTATATTCTTAATGTTAGTGAAAAATATATTGTGGACATTGAAAGAATATTATGCCTAAAATGAGAAATCCTTTCTAGATGTACCATGAATAAGGAATGCTTCTCTTACTTCCTACCTTTTTTCCCCCTCTTTCTGCCCTCAGGGGGATCTTACCTTGCTGGAGATCATGTCTCATTATCTGGATATTTGAAAGCATGGTTATAATTTGATGAGAGTAGTTATAATTTGATGAAGGAGAAGGTGTTTCACACACACACATATACACACAAATTACTTTGTTACCATTCTTCACGGAACCTGTTCGATTGCACAGGATTCTGAATTTAATCATTCTGCACTCAGAATGCTGATGCCAAATCAGTGCCATTAATCTACAATCTCTGAGTGTGATTTGCTGTCTATTCCAAGTGGTAGAAATGACAGAAATGCTTTGATTGAAGTCTGAAACTAGTCTTTGTACAGTCATGGAAACATTTTACAGAGGAATGACTAGATCTAGAAATAACTTGCAAAAACATATAGACATTAATTGAACTGGAAGAGAAGGTTCCTGCAGTCAGTACACCTCTTGCCCACTAAATGGACACAAGGAGCTCCTTTCTGCTTATGGCAGAAGGCTATGCTAAATTACAAGAGGCTTTAAGTACTTACTCACAACATTATTATCTCCTGACTCATGGGCCTAGCTACAGCTTCAGACAGTACCCAAACACATTCAGGGAATTCTGTTATTGTCTTGTCAACTGCTGAGACTTCTGATTCTTTCCAGGCTTCACAGACTGGAGAAAGGAGGCAGACTATATTTGTTCTTTTATCCTGGCTCCTCTGAATGACCTGTGTATCTCCAGAACTTCCTGTCTTGGCAGCAGACTTTCAAATGTAGGCAGGATGTCTTGCAATGTGCAGTCTTAGCACAACATCATGTTGGCTATGCAAGGCAGTCACGTGGAGACATTTAGAGCCTGTTCCTGGTAATCTTGAGGCAGTGGAGTTTCCAGGCAATTCAGGCAGTAAGCAACAGCAGCAGGCAACAGCAGGCATGAATACAATGTCAGAAAACATTGGGTTTATCTGTGTGTCTATTTTTATCAGTGTAGCCTGAGACTAATAGGACTTTGGACACAGAATAGCCAGTCAGAATGCCAGTTAGCCAAGCTCGACCATGTTAGGTGAAACCATAGGCTTGTTTTACCCAAATTTGGGAAAAGCATAAGCCTTGCACAAAGAAGGTGCAAGCTAGGCACGTGTACCTTGTCTACCACAGAAGCAAAACAAGTCTGGATAGGCCGAAGTCCTTAGACTCAGTGGCTCCAGGTCCTCTTTCCTGGAGCTGCTTCTCCCCTAAACAGAAGGAGGGAGAGCAGAAAAACATGTATGGGCAAGCCAGGACATATACGAGCCTGTTTTTGGCCTATCAGGCCTACCATGACAACTATAAAGTCTGGCAGAAAGCAAAAAGCTGATGCAACATCTGGAGCAACAATATGTTCACATGGGAAACACTGTGAACCTTTGTTTTTCTGCTTTGGTTTGCAATGGGAGAGTTTTTGTGCAGCAGTTTTGTCCATCTTGAACAGAGAGAGTTTTTTATTAAAGTACATCTTTAACAAAACAAAATTTTGGGTTGGAAGAAGCTTAGGTTTATACTAGAAACACATAAGCAGCCTTACTTGACAGAATAACTGTCAACACAGTTTTTGGTATGAGGGACCCTTCCTCCAAGAAAATAAATCAGAGTAATACTAAGTAATAGATAATTTCTTAACCTGAATTTTTACTCTTTTGTTTTTTTCCCCCAAGCAATCAATTATATTGCAGATCATGTGGCTGTTTGATACCATTGCTTATAGAATCGTAAACCATAGAATGGTTCAGGTTGGAAGGGACCTCAAAGCTGAGCCAGTTCCACCCCCCTGACATAGGCAGGGACACCTCCCACTAGAACAGGTCTCTCAAGGCTTCATCCAACCTGACCTTGAACACCTCCAGGGAGGGAGCAGCCGCAATGTCCCTGGGCAACCTGTGCCAGTGTCTCACCACCCTCACTGCAAACAACTTCTTCCTAACATATAATTTGAATCTCTTCTCCATCAGTTTAAACCCATTCCTCCTCATCCTGTCATTACAAGACCTTGTCAATAGTCCCTCCCCAGTCCTGCTTTCGGATACTGGAAGACATCTCCAAGGTCTTCTGGAAGCCTTCTCTTCTCTCAGCCTGTCCTCAGAGCAGAGCTGCTGCAGCCCTTTGAACATCTTGGTGGCCTCTTTTGAACTAGCTCAAACACTTCCATGTCCTTCTTGTGTTGGGGGTTCCAGAGTGATACTAAGTAATGGATAATTTCTCAATTTGAACTTTTAGTTTATATTTTTTCCCCCTAAGTGTTCAATTTCACTCCAGATTCTGTGATTATTTAACACCATTTCTTATACAGATGACAAAGTATAACTGAACACACTTTTCTTTTCACACAGTATCACAGTTTCACGATATTATTAGGATTGGAAGAGACCTCATAGATCATCAAGTCCAACCCTTTACCACAGAGCTCAAGGCTAGACCATGGCACCAAGTGCCACGTCCAATCTTGCCTTGAACAGCTCCAGGGACGGCGACTCCACCACCTCCCAGGGCAGCCCATTCCAGTGTCCAATGACTCTCTCAGGGAAGAACTTTCTCCTCACCTCAAGCCTAAATCTCCCCTGGTGCAGCCTGAGGCTGTGTCCTCTTGTTCTGGTGCTGGCCACACGAGAGAAGAGAGCAACTTCCTCCTGGCTACAACCACCCCTCAGGTAGTTGTAGACAGCAATGAGATCACCCCTGAGCCTCCTCTTCTCCAGGCTAACCAATCCCAGCTCCCTCAGCCTCTCCTCATAGGGCTGTGCTCAAGGCCTCTCCCCAGCCTCGTCGCCCTTTTCTGGACACGAGAGGCAGGGGATTGTTGTTCTTCCATGTTCATCAGCACAGCATCAAGTTGTGTTTGCTGATTGGTTTCTGAGCCAGACAGAAAAGCTGAGTGGATTTATTAAAGCTTCTGGTAGCCTTGTCCTTAATAGCCTCAGGACACCAGTCTGAATCAGTAGCATGCCTTCAGAGACTCGTGTTGGATGGGAAGTCTAATGCCAAAGATGCCTTCAGCTTGGCAGCAAGAATAGAACTGCTCAAAAATAAATGACCACTATAGACCATTAGTGAAAATAACCTGATTTGATTTTGCTAGCAGCTGTAAATATTTACTCTGACCACCCGTTTTATCAAACTGTAAGGATACAGTTTTGTGTATGATAAGACTGAGGGTCGATGTTTGTTTAATAAACTCTAAATAAAAAATTATGTGATACAGCACACACATTTCACATCCTATGATGCATTAATACACAGTTGTACTGGTATAATCAGCTCAAATGACTTCCCCTCAGGAGACAGAGATTGTCTCACGTGTCCTTTATTTATTTATTTATTATTCAGAATCTAAATGCACTGTTGGGTAAATGCCAGGATTCCAGCTACCATTGTAAGTGAATATGGTATTATATATATACATACATATATATATATAATTTTTTAAAAAAAATTTCAATGTCTGAAGGACAAATGAGCCCAGTTGATATTGTAGCATAGCTTTTAAATAATTACCTGTTGATCCTACAGTCAAACTCAGTGTCAGATTGTCAGACTCAAAGTTCAGATGCTCATATGAGACAGCAGTGTGCTCTTATGGCCAGAAGGGGCAATGACATTCTGGGGTGGATTAAAAGGGCTGTGGTTATTTAATACCATTTCTTATACTGATCATAGAATATTAAACCATTAAATGGTTTAGGTTGGAAGATCAACCAATTCCCTGGTGAGGCCTCATCTATAGTGTTCAGTTCTGGGCCTCCCAGTTCAAGAGGGTCATAGACCCATTTGAGAGAGTCCAGCACAGAGTCACAATGATGCTAAAGGGTATGGAACATCTCTGCTATGAGGAGAGCCTGAGGGAGCTGGGGCTGTGCTGCTGTGAGAAGAGGAGCCTGAGAGGTGACCTCAGCAATGGTTATCAATATGTAAAGATAAGTACCAGGAGGCTGGAGCCATGCTCTGCTGGGTGATGTCCAGTGACAGGGCAAGGGGCAATGGGTGGAAGCTGAGGCACAGGGAGATTCATTTAAACATGAGGAGGATTTTTTTCCCTATAAGGGTAGCAGAACCCTGGAACAGGATGCCCAGGGGAGTTGTGGAGTCTCGCTCTGGAGATATTTAAAACTCACCTGAATGAGCTCCTGTGAGAGCACAAGGACTCCAATTTGTGTAGCTAGATGTAGACAGAAATGTGGGACTAGAAATAAACTCCTTCAGTATAGAACTGTACTTTCTGTTTGCCGATGGTACTAGAACTTCAGCTATTGTAAAAGCTGGTATGAAGAGGAGGCTCCAGCAGCCTTACCTAGGATATTGACTGACTGAATCATAGAATCATAGAATCAACCAGGTTGGAATCCAGATACATGAATCAACCTCTGTACAACTTTCAAAGCAGAGGATGAAATTTTTAAGATCTTGCTAGAAATACTGAATGTTCACTATCCCCAGATCCCTCAATGATCCCATTTACATCTGTTTCTTTAAGTAGCTCTGTTCAGTTTTCTTTCACTTGTTGGAATTGTTCTTCTTATTATTTCTTTCTTCTTTCTCTTTTTTTTTTTTTTTCTGAAATCATAAAATCATAGAATCAACCAGACTGGAAGAGACCTCCAAGATCAGCCAGCCCAACCTATCATCCAGCCCTGTCCAATCAATAATTATGGCTTCAAATTATTGATCAGAAACATGACTATTATGATTAATCAGAGGTAAAACATTGTCTCCTTTTTTTGCCATGAGTTCATAAGGTAAATGAATCCACAGAGGAAAACATCATTATGGTTTTCAAAGAGTATGAAAAGTATTTTTTTGTCCTATGAATATATTGGGTTTTTAATATTTCAACTAAGTGACACCTATGTTCATTCTTTATATGTAAGGAATCTAATTACTGGTCAACATTACCATTAAAGGTATTACCATTCAATTGACCTAAGCTTACAGAAAGAATTTTGGGATGCAAAATAACTCAGAAATCTTTGAAATGCTAAGGGTTGTAATTTCATGCACTTTCTTTTTCCTGGAATACCCTTCTGACCTCGTTAACATCACAGACATAAGAGAGTAATTAACATCATAGATGTAAGATGGGATTTGGGGCTATTCAGTTATTGCTATCCACAAATACCTGAAGGCAGGTTGTAGCCAGGTGGGGGTTGGTCTCTTCTGCCAGGCAACCAGCAACAGAACAAGGGGACACAGTCTGAAGCTGTGGCAAGGGAACTATAGGCTGGATGTTATGAGGAATTTGTTGGCAGAGAGAGTGAATGGCATTGGAATGGGTGTCATGGAGGGTTTTTCTCTATTCCTCCCCTGTTAGGGGGAGGTGAGAAATTAATTTGAGGTGGTTTTGATTTTTTATAAAATTATTTATTAAAATTAATATTTACAAATTTACACCACCCCCAACCACTATGAAATCAGGTTCATTGCAAGTTTATGAAATAGCTTGGGATATATTTACAGGGATTGATTATTAAGTGGAACTATCAAATTATTAACAATTGTTGACAGAGAGAAAGATTTCTTAGGCTTAAGCCTCTTAACCACTCTAGTGTCTGCCCAGCAAGGGCTGAAACTGTGTGTGCTCTTCAGACAGAGATAACTTATATTACAGAGGAATTGAAGCTTACTTAGATGTGCTGTTCTTAAGTATTAATCATTAATCACCCTCCCGGGAATCTGTCTCAGTGGGTGCCCAGTACTTGGGGTCTTGGTATAGCTGGTGTCTGTCCCAGCTTGCAAGGAAATTGATAAGGTGTTCTCTCAGTCTCTGGGGTGTCACGGACGAGAAAGTTTGTTTGAGGGGGGAGGTTTGAAGGAATGATATGCGAGGCCGATGTTTATAAAAAGTTATAAATGATTTAATACTATAAGCACTAGAAATCCCCTTCCCCAAACTTATTTGTAATTATCCCACGTAGATTCTTGATTCGTAGTTGTGATTTAATATACAGAATGACTAAAATGAAGAGAGTCTATGATAGGAGAGAGTTCATTGACGTCTTGACAGATCATTCAGTTTCAAATAGAAGTTTATCAATTACTCACTGTCCCAAATGCAGCTCAGAAAAGTTTCAAAGTCTCTATGGATTTTAAGGCGCGTTGTCCGAGGCTCCCCTGGTCCGGTCGAGCTGAATGCTGACTTCCGAGGTTCGTAAGGATTGGGTCCTTGTCTGGAACGGTGCCATCTGGAGCTGGTTGTTTGCGATGCGAATGCCGCGGGTGTGTGTGTGTGTGATCAGCGATCAGGGTATCGAGCAAAAGAGGTGCAAGTAGAGCAAGGTAGAGAGTGAGGGGCAAGAGAGGCTAGGGCTAGTGCGGTATTTTTATATTATTTCCAGAAGAGGTGTGTTCAGCCAACTCAGGCAGACTTACGTTAACTTTACAGATTGGTATAAAGTTATAATCAACTTATATAATTGGCTAATTCTCACCAAAAACAACTTATGGAACCACCCAGGGGTCAGCCCCCAGCAGATGTTTGTCGAGTGGTCACCATGTCTGAGAATTCAAACCCTTTTTCCAAAACATAGCCATGTTTATGTCTTTTGCTTCTCTGAGAGAGAGATTCCCCCAAGGCCTGTACATCTGCTGGTACAGCAGCTACGTCAGTGCAAGCAGATAGAAAATATTGTTTTGACTTTTTCGATGGAAGGCCTCTGAGCCACAATTTTGTGTATAAATGAAAATTCTGCAATAGGGCAAAAGGGCTCTGATCCCTTCCATGACATGGGGTAACAGTATTTCTCTAACCTGGGGTGATCTCTGCCTTGGAGCTGCGGCTTCTGGATGCTGTGCGTGTCCAGGGATGATCAGCTGGCAGGATTCCAGGTGCAGGACAAGGATTTGTCTGTGCAGCTTCTGACACGGTCTCACAGCTAGCAGGCTGTGTTTGCAGGTTTGCAGAACATCCGGAAAGGGGTCTGCTGGCTCTGAGTCTTTCCAGAGTTACAGGATAGCTGGCAAGCAACATCTATGCCGGGCAAGCAGGGTCTATGCCATGCTGCACGGAGATTTAACTCCATAGATGAATCAAGATAGCTCTAGGCTTTAGGCAGGGGGTTTCAGCTCCCCATATATGTATGGTGCAGGCATGAATGTGCTCTGCTTCTCAAAGAGCTTGCAGGTAGCTTGGCTGCGCCTTGAGATCAATGCATGAGGTCTGGGCCTCGGTAATGCTTGCAGGTGAGTGAGGCCTGATCCTTTGTCTAGGCCAATGCAAGCAGGTCAGTGCAGCAGGGTGCTGCTGTGGATCAGAGCTGAGTCTAAATGCTCTAAGCTTCTGAACTGGTAAACAGTCTGGACTGTCTGAACAGAGTGACCACGTGGTGCTGCTGTGCACCCCCCTTTATAGGCTCTGGGGCCGAGATTCATGGCTCATTGGACATCTAAAATGACCAATCAGGTTGGCCATAAGCCAAACCTTACCCCAATAGGCAGTAGAGATATGCCTGGACCCTCCCAATGGGGATTATGTGCCGGGACCTCAGGGGCACACGGGCTGGGCGTGTGTGTGTTACACAATTTGTTTGCTGCCTCGTGGGTCCTGGCAGAAGAACATGTCTGGGCATGTAGAGGCATAGGAAAGCCTCAGTTTTGGGGCTGCTGCCCCTCCACCACAATGGGCTGCCCAGGGAGGTGGTGGAGTTCCTGGAGGTGTTGAAGCAAAGCCTGGATGGGGCACTTAGTGCCATGGTCTGGTTGATTGGACAGGGCTGGTTGCTAGGTTGACCTGGATGGTCTTGGAGGTCTCTTCCAATTTGGTTGATTCTATGATTGGCTATGAGAGGACTGAGACCTTGGAACAGGTTGCCCACAGAGGTGGTGGAAGTCTCATCCCTTGAGGTGTTTAAGGCCAGGCTGGATGAGGCTCTGGACAGCCTGATGTAGTGTGAGGTGTCCCTGCCCGTGGCACGGGGGTTGGAATTAGATGATCCTTGTGGTGCCTTCCAACCCTGACTGATTCTATGATTCCATGATTCTACAATTCTATGATATTTACACAAACTTGGCTGAGCTAGCTGCAGACCAGACAACTCAAGTATGATAGTAAATAGGTTTTTATTTCTGTGTCTGAACACTTAATATTCAAATTTCACAAGAAGTTCAGGAAGTTCAGGACCAGTATTTAAAGGCAATATCTGTCACAAACTCTTTTTTCTGATCTTATTAATTTCTCCAGGTATTATCCCAGATCTCAGATAGCAAGCTACCACTAGAACTATCTGGGCGTATGCTGTGGAGGGCCAGTAGGCCCGAAAATAGGCTTACATATGCCTTGCCTGCACCAGAGGCAAACACATAAGCGAACACAAAGGGGCATAACAAACCTGGTGCCATAAAGTCTGGCCTGCCCATGACTTCTGTTTGTGTAAGCTTCATGCCCAGCTTGTGCCTGTCTAGTGTAAGGCCAGTGTGATTCCCATGTTTGGAAGGTCCAGGCCTGTGCCTTTTGCCTATTATGGTAAGGTTGGCTAACTGCCAATCTGATTGGTCATTCTAGTGTCCAAAGAGCCATTAATCTCAGTCCACATTTAATAAATAGGGGCACACAGATAAACAAAGTGCTCAGGCTCCCCCGATCGCTCACTTGCTCATTATTAGGTTTAGAGTCACCAGCATTGCCTTTGCTTATGTCTGCCTTCCTGCATGCCTATCTGCTTTGCTGTTAGTATGGAGATAGAATCTCCCATAGTCTCCCAGCCAGCTGTGCACACTTGTATGCCACTGCGGTGAGTTATCAGGACCAGATCCTGTATTGTCTGACTGAGTCTGTGGAGCTCAGCTCCCGCACAGCTGTGCACCCTATTGCACACCTGCTGCCTTATTATTGCATGGTAAGCTCCACTGTTGCTGAGTTACTAAGTGCAGACCCCACTTGTCTGCACATGATCGGCCTGTGTGGCCAGTGTCACATCATGCTGGGACCGTGCAGCGTCCTGCCTCTGCACCTGAAGGTCCTACCTAATAATCCCTGGGGAGAGCATCCAGAAGAAGCCAGCAGCACAAGGTCAGAGACTGTCCTTTCCCCAGAAGCTGGGAAGATTCTCCTTTCCCCTAAAGCCGGGAGGATTCCAGCCTCAAAGTCCACAGGCAGACTCCCCTGAAGTTTGGACACTGGTGTAGGCTGTGACGTAGTGCCGGAGGGTGATTATTGATTATCAGAATTTGTGAGTAAATGCTTTAATGCCTCTGTAATTTCTGCTGCCTCCTGCCATAGAGCAGAAAGAGATTTCAGCCCACCCTTGCTGGGCAAGCAGCATATTGACCCCAAGTGGCAATAAGCCGCAGGGAAACTCCTCTCTCTGTTTAATAGTTTGAATGTCTGCTAATTATTAACAAGTTACTGTTTGATATATTCCTATAATGTCCTCCATAACCATGTAAGAATATTAATATTAAAATACAGTGGTTGGGGGTGGTGAGAGTTCAGAATATTGAAGTTAATAAATTATATATTTTTATAGAATAACCTCTCACACCAATTAATTTCTCCCCTCCACCACAATTGGAGTAGGCAGCAGAATACCTTCTGTGACAGCATAAAAAACTGTTTATGCCACTTTAGAACTGGCCAGATACATTTTCAGGAACTGGAATGTGCTGCCCATGGAGGTGGTTGAATCAGCCACCTTGAATGTGTTTCAGGGTTGTTTGGATATGGTGCCTGGGGATATGGTTTAAGGTGAATGTTGAAGAGTAGAGTTCTAGGTTGAAGTTAGTGATCCTCAAGGTCTTTGCCAATCTGCATATTTCTGTATATGAGAGGTGAGTCTCAGAGAATGTGAATCAATAAACAAAGCAGCAGAAGTTGTGAAAACCATTGCAATCAAGGACAGGCTACTTCCTGTTGTTCTTACTTCTATGAATAATAGTTGCTCAGTTTCCTACAGCCTCTGCTGCTTTTACATGCTCTTATTTACAGTAGTTAACCACAGGATTCAGTTCTCTTTCTGTTAGGCAGTACTAAGGCTGCTGCTCTACTAAGACATTCTTTTAAGCATCCAGGCTGATCCAACACTTTGCCAACCTGGATGTTTCTGTGGTTCTATGGTTTGCCTGTAGTATTAATCACATTCAAGTAAATTAAAAAGTCTAATCCCTAATTTCTTGTGAACTCTAGATTAATAGTAAAGAATTATGGATACAAATGTAGGTATTCTATACCAATCACAAAACATCATATTGATATATCACGAGTAAGAATTATTCCCAGTGTTAATTTGAATGTGCTGGTGGCAACTGCTGATTAAGAAAATCTTATATATTTTACAAGTGGCAACATCCTTTAAAAACAAGCTTCTGGAAGCTATACAAGAGCATGGGGCAAGAATCCTGGAAGACAGCAGCAGCAGGATTTCATTAAAGAGAAGTCTGTTCCTGTTCTTCAAGAGATCATCAGGCACAGTGTGCTTCCCCCAAGCCTGAAAAAAAAAACAAACTCTCAGCAAATGCAGCTTTTCTATAAAAACTCTAAACTAGTCATAGCTAACCCTGGAGATGTTCGTGGGAGAACAAATACAGCAGATGCTGAGTACTTTGTGATGCTACATGAAGGGAGGGCCTCTTCATCCTATTCACCTCTACCTCTGTAGCTATTCTCTGGCCTTGAGAGCTCTAGAATGTACGTATATCTTTTTTTTTTTCAGTTGTGTGTGTATGTCTGTGGATCATTGACTGTTTACTATAGTGCTGATGCATCCTGAAGAGATGCAGGGCCTGGGATGTTTTATCTCTTGTCAGAGCCTGCTTCAATTAAATTAATGGATCCATTCAACTCTCTCTTTCCTCTTTCAGCTGCATCACTGCCGAATACATTAAAAAGATCTTAAGTCTCAAGATGGTACATCATGGCATTAGCCAGGGCACTCATTTCCCTCTGCCTTCTTTTTCTGTAAATCAAATAATTAATGAGATCTCTACCTCAATAGAGTACTTCATCAATATTTTGTAGCAATAGGAAAAAGAGGGGAAAAAAAGATGTGCTTTTTGCTCCTGGAGGAGCTTTTATCTCTATCTGTGTAGGATTTGGTGGGTAAATGTTGCAATTCTAAAAAGACAAAATATTGACAATTTTTGTTTGTTTGTTTTGCTTATTTTTTGCAATTTGCTTTTAATTTCTGAGGGAAAAATGTATTCTAAAAGTCTTAACTACTAACTACTTGTGTTGTAAAGATGGGTGCTGGTTGAAATTCAGACTTGCAATAAAACTGTACTCAAATCCAGTTACTGTGGAATTGCAAGGGATTGCATAAGTAGGTATCACTGTTTGTTGTTCAGTGCTTCAAACCAATTAGCAAAAATGAAAATGACACTGCATAGAATGGTATCTAATTTGGTCCCTTCACTTACACAAAATCAAAATAATAAAATAACAGATCACCTTAACACTGCTAATCTCTTTGAGGAAAAAAAAAAAAGAAGAAAAAAGAAAAGAGAGAGAATAATAATTTTTGAAACATAATATTACAGTATCTAATTGAAGAGTTTCATACTTGGAATACAATAGACAATGTGTTATTAACACAGACAGAGGCACAGAAAAAATGTAATAACTAGCCCAAGGCTAAATTGCAGGTTTACAGCAGACAGAGACACCAGCTTTCATTCTTACGGTTCTAGTCTTAATAATTTTCTTCTTTTTATTTTTTTTCCTTAAAGGAAAATTCAGATAAGAAATGATTCTGCTCTTGAGGCAACCCTGATTATTTATTTGAATACCTCTTGATGACAGAAGTACACAATTTGTGGCTACTTTCTGCCCTAGGTATTGGAAAAATAAAACAGAAATATAGTAATTTTATTTTAATCCTTTGGCTGCAAAGTGCATGTGGATGGATAGAGAACATTTGCCTGCAATGAGAGGGAAGGAGTAGTGAGGACTACAAAATTAAAATGAAGCACCCAGATTCCCCTCTGCCAAGTAAATTTCAAGCCACTCTTCCCCAAGTCTGTAGCTTTTTGACAACCAAAGTGCAAAACCAAAGGCAGAAAAAAACCTCAAGGTGCTGGTAGATAGTAGCTGAAGATGAGCCAGCAATGTGCCCGGGGGGAAACAGATCCAATGGCATCCTGGGCTGGCTCAGGAGCAGTGTGGCCAGCAGTACAAGAGAGGTTCTTCTGCCCTGTGCTCAGCACTGCTCAGGCCACATCTTGAGTGCTGTGTCCAGTTCTGGGCTCCCCAATTCAAGAGAGATGTTGAGGTTCTGGAAGGCATCCAGAGAAGGGTAGCAAGGCTTGGGAGGAGGCTCAGGGGTGACTTCAATTCTGCCTGCAACTACCTGAAGGCAGGCTGTAGCCAGATGGGGTTGGTCTCTTCTACCAGGCAAGCAGCAACAGAACAAGGGGACACAGTCTCAATCTGTGCCAGGGGAGATCTAGGCTGGATGTTAGGAGGAAGTTGTTGCCAGAGAGAGTGATTGGCATTGGAATGGGCTGCCCAGGGAAGTAATGAAGTCACCATTCCTGGAGGTGTTCAAGCAAAGGCTGGGTGAGGCACTCACAGGTTCTATGATTCTATGACACCGGAAGGCAGAATAGAATAGCAATGTTACAATATCCTGGGACAACCAGGTAGTGCCCCTAGGACTCTCTATCTCTTTGTGGAGGCTTTCATCTCTGTGGTCTTCTTAACCTGGGCCCACAAAGCACCTAAACTCTTGTTGTCAAGAAGGCCAGTTCCACTCTGGGGTGTATGAGAAGGGCTGTCATCAGTAGGTGAAGAGGTAGTCTCATTCCTCTCTACTCTGCCTTGGTGAGGCTGCATCTCAATTATTGTGTCCAGTTCTGGGCCCCTCAGGCCAAGAAGAACAGGGAACTGCTTCAGAGAGTCCAGCACAGGGCAACAAAAATAATTAAGGCAATGAAGCATTAGAGAGACTGAACTGGGGCTCCTTCGTTTGGAGCTTGAGAGTTGACCTCGTTCATGTTTATAAATATGTAAAAAGGTGAGTGCCAGGAGAATGCAGCTGGGTTTATCTGGCTCACTTATTACTTTATTCAGCTGAATTAAAAATCTTTTTTATTTGAAATAATTCTTCCTCTGTCCCTTTACTGCAGGGAAGCAAATTCAAACCATGTCTTAGATCACACATGCACAAACTGTATAGTGCTTGCTTCAAACTGTACAGTCAGATAGCTGTGTGAGATCCTCACTGACACAAAGGAGTACAGTCTCAAGGAACTTGAAACATACACTGCATCTGTGATAGGCACAGAAAAGTCTCCAGCACAATAGAATGTCAAGTTCTGGCATCCCTAGAATTTGGCATTGCCTTCAACTGTCTTAAACATATGTAAAGCAAGAGAAAGAACATGATAGATATATAGATATAGATATCATACAATCATAGAATCAATCAGGTTGGAAAAGACCTCCAAGCTCATCCAGTCCAACCTAGCACCCAGCCCTAGACAATCAACCAGACCACAGCCATAAGTGTCTCATCCAGGCTTTGCTTGAACACCCTCAGGGATAGCACCTCCACCACTTCCCTGGGCAGCCCATTCCAATGCCAACCACTCTCTCTGTGAAAAACTTCCTCCTAACACCCACCCTAGACCTGCCCCGGCACAACTTGAGACTGTGCTGAAGTAATGACTTGAATTCAAAAACATATCTTTGTCATACAGCTTTTTTTTCTTAACCAGTTCTCCATCTGGACTGTGCCCATTTAACAGACTTTATCCAATGACTTCCTCCAGCTCTTAGCTAAAGCATCCACATTGGTAATTTATTTAATGGAAATCTTAGTACTGTAAATAATGTCATATATATGAGGTGGAAAGAAGAATGTCTTATGTAGGGGGAAAGAAAAGGAAAATACAGTGCATATTTGATATCTTAGTATTCACTTCCTTCATTGTGATGGTTTGGGTGTTCCCACACACACACACTTAAGAAAAATCACCCAGACTAGACTCAGCCAAGCTGGAAGTTAAGGAATGAAGCTTTATATTTGCAGCTTAGCACAATATACAAGCAGGCATTTACAATGTATACTGCTATAGACAGAAGTATACAAGTTAAAGGTAACACAGAAACACAACAGCCTTCCCAGAAATCAGAGTCCCCAGGAGGGGCTCCCAGCCACCTCCTTTCCACCTCTCTACCTTACCCCAGACTTTGCCTTACATTCAAGGTGAGTTTGGGGAATCGTCCAGGGGCGTTAGGAAGCAGAAGGATTAGTTACACAGACAGCAGGTTAGGGAGAGAAGTCTAGGCAGCCAGAGCCAGAGAGCAACTCTGTTATCTATGTTTATGTTCTTGTTCTTACCTATGTGAGCAAGCCTCTGAATGCAGCAGACATCACCATTGCGCCCTTTTCACAGCCTAGCATCTAATTCTTCTCAACAAAATATCCCAGTTAGCTTCAACCTAGCACACTTCATCTAGTGACCTCATTACTTTTTTAAACTACCTGAAGGGAGGCCATAGCCAGGTGGGGTTTTCCTCTTCTCCCAGGCAACCAGCAATAGAACAAGGGGACACAGTCTCAAGTTGTACCGGGGGAAGTACAGGCTGGATGTTAGGAGGAAGTTGTTGTCAGAGAGAGTGATTGGCATTGGAATGGGCTGCCCGGGGAGGTGGTGGAGTCGCCATCCCTGGAGGTGTGAATTCAAGAAGAGCCTGGATGAGGCACTTAGTGCCATGGTCTGGTTGACTGGCTAGGGCTGGGTGCTAGGTTGGACTAGATGATCTTGGAGGTCTCTTCCAGCCTGGTTGATTCTATGATTCAGTGATTCTAGTGATGGATTAACTGCATAAACCAAAATGGCATCCTACAAAGACTTTCATAATTGTTTTGGAGGATTGGTTTGTTATTGAAAAGCTTTTTTTTTTTTTTAATTTCTAATTTTAAAGGAACATCACTGCAAACTCCTAAGTAGAGAGATTCTCTAAGCATTTGTGTCTCGATAAACTATGTCTTCCTTGTGCTCTCTACTATTACTTTCCTAAAAAAAAAACAACCACAAATAACAAAATATCAAAGCAAAGAAGCAAACCAAAACAAAACCCCAACCAGACAAAAAAAAAAAAAAAAATCCCCCACAAAATGAAACAAACAAACAAAAAAAACCAACTTGAAACTTAATTATTATTCTAAGTGCCTTGAGATCACTATGTTGACACCAAGGAATTTGTTAGCATCACAGAATCATTGAGGCTGGAAAAGATCTGTGAGACCATCAAGTCCAGCCTATAACTTAACACCACCACATCAGCTAAATCATGCCACCAAGCACCACATCCAGTCTTTTCTTAAACACCTCCAGGGATGGTGACTCCACCACCTCCCTGGGCAGCCCATTCCAGTGTCTAATTACCCTTTTCATCAGGAAGTGCTTCCTAACATCTAACCTAAACCTCCCCTGGTGCAGCTCCAGATCATGTCCCCTTGTCCTGTCACAAGTTGCCTGGTAGCAGAGCCTGAGTCCTACCTGATTACAACTTCCTTTCAGGTAGTTGTAGAGAGTGATAAGATCTCCTCTAAGTGTCTTTTTTTCCATGCTGAACACCCCCAACTCCTTCAGCCTCCCCTCACAAGGCTTCCCCTCCAGTCTCTTCCCCAGTCTCATCGCTCTCCTCTGACCTTACTCCAGCACCTCAAGATCTTTCTTGCAGTGAGGGCCCGGAGCTGCACAGTGCTTGAGGTAAGACCTCCCCAGTGCCAGTACAGGCCAGAATGACATCCCCAGTGCTGCTGGCCACACTGTTCCTGGTACAGACCAAGATGCCATAGTCTCCTGAAAACGTGTACCATTTTGTGGTACACTCAGGTCCTGTTTTCCTCTGTACAAATTTGATGATGACCTATGCAAGGCATTAAAAATCATAAAAGGTGTAGGAGGCATATACAGCTTCATAGATATGTTTCTGTCTCTCTGTGTGTGTGACTTATAAACACTTTTTTGGTGTATTTATGCATATCTATTTGCTAGTTGTATTTTCATACTCTAATAAGCTGCTACATTCTTACTGCAGAGGGACCTTGGCAGACTGGATGGGTGGGCAGAGGCTAGCAGGATGAATCATAGAACCAATCAGGCTGGAAGAGACATCCAAGATCATTCAGTCCAACCTAGCACACAACCCTCTCCAAGCAACCAGACCATGGCACTAAGTGCCCCAGCCAGGCTTGGCAAGAACACCTCCAGGCACAGTGACTCCACCACCTCCCTGGGCAGCCCATTCCAATGCCAATCACTCTCTCTGACAACCACTTTCTCCTAACATCCAGCCTAGACCTCCCCTGGCACAACCTAGGACTGTGTCCCCTTGTTCCATTGCTGGTTGCTTGGCAGAAGAGCCCAACCCCACCTGGCTACAACCTCCCTTCAGGTAGTTGCAGACAGCAATGAGGTCTGCCCTAAGCCTCAATGGTCATAGTCTGAGCTCTGCCCACAGTGTAAGGTCTAAGGTCTTGATATTCTGCAGAGTCATTACAGTGACAGACCAAGTGTGCGCACATCCCTTTCTAGGACAGAAAGAGACCCTTTTTCATTCCTGTTACAAAGAATCTGCACTCAGGCCTCTGCTGGTTCACCTCACTACAGATAATAGAAAATAAGGAACCAGACAGCTTGAGTTGTGCTTTAACCATGAGGAGTCATCTGGATTGTAATGCAATCCTCTGGTACAGCTGTATTTGTGGCACAGAAAGTATCAGGTTAGGAAAATGCAGTGGATGTGCACTGAGACACATACAGCTGTGCATATCTGGAGCACAGGTTTTTGCTGTTTTCCTTGAAGGCTTGCCAAGGCCCAAGCCAGATTTATGAGAAGATCCACACAGTTGTTTCACAGAAAAATGATGTATCCTCTGGCATTGATCAGAGTAGTTCTTTCTCCCATGGCAGGCTCTGCACTTGGGCTGCAGCCACTCCTCCTATTTTCCTGCAGACGGAGACGGTATCAAGTTATCCACCCTTTCAACAGCTCAATGGTAGAGGTATTGAATTAGAATGAGGGAGGTACAGGTGGCAGCAGCTGCTAAAGTGTAACGATGTTTAATTTTGTACTGACTATTCTATCTTTAGTTTGCCTGCTTTATTCAAGCAGTTTCCCGATGATAAAATTTCATTGAACTGTGGAAAGATGTGTTCTAGGTTCTTTCTTTCACAGGAAAGGTTGCATAACCTTCCAGGAGGTTATGCCTTCCAGTACCAGGACTCTCTCTTTAAGCTCGTTGGCAAAGCCTGTCAGTCTTTAAAAAGTCAAATTATACAGCATTCTAAAAGGGGAAAAAAATAATATTGGGGGGAGGGGAAGAAAAAAAAATCAATATTTTAAAATTAACTCAGTGCCTTAAATGAAAAGGTAAAATAAAGCAAACATGATGCAAAACAAACAAACAAACAAACAAAACCCCAAACCTCATCTATTTTGTGTGAAATACAAGTAAAAAAAGGGAATGGGAGGAGGCCATTCAGGTTCTGACAGCCCTGTTGGGGCAAGTGATTTTGAAAAGAATTGTAGGTAAACAATGTGATATACAAGCATGCATCACCAATCATAGAATCAACCAGGTTGGAAGAGACCTTCAAGATCACTCAACCTAACCTAGCACCCAATCCTATCCAATCCACCAGACCATGGCACTAAGTGCCCCATCCGGCCTTTGCTTGAACACTTCCAGGGGCGGTGTTTCCACCACCTCCCTGGGCAGCCCATTCCAATGCCAATCACTCTCTCTGCCAACAACTTCCTCCTAACATCCAGCCTAGACCTCCCCTGGCACAACTTGAGACTGTATCTCCTTGTTATGTAATAGGACAGGTCTCTCAAGGACTGGTAGTGGTTATATATTAGACAGGTAGGAAGAAGTTACGTAGACACTTTGAGTAGTAGTAAAGGTAGTGTTCCTACTTAGAATCATAGAATCAACCAGGTTAGAAAAGATCTCGAAGCTCATCCAGTCCAACCCAGCATCCAGCCCTGTCCAATCAACCAGACCATGGCACTAAGTGCCCCAGCCAGGCTTTCTTTTTTTTTTTTCAGTTGGTTGGTTTCTGTGCAAGTTTGAACCAAATTGAAATATTTTAGAGAGAAGATTAAATTATAGTCTGTGAAAGGACACAGTAGTAAGGCCTGCTTCACTTGTAGGCTTGTTGAGATGTATAAAAACAGAATACAAAACATAGATAAGACAGTTGGAGACAAGAGTGTCAGTGTGTGTGTATCTGTCGCAGTTGGTGCCTTGGGCTTCTTCTATGTAACCAGTCCTTCTGATTTCTAACCCTCCTTGCCAACACTCCAAATCCACCTTGCATGCAAGGCCTACTCTAGGATAAGGTAGAACAATGGAAAGAAGGAGAAAGAGTGGTTGGGAGCACCTCCTGGGGGCTCTGATTTCTGGGAGGATTGTTGTGTTTCCGTATTACTTTTACTGAGGTGACCCTCTGGTGGCCATCCAGGATCTGAAGGGGGCCTCCAAAAATGCTGAGGAGAGACTTTTGAGACCCTCAAGGAGTGACAGAACTAAGGTGAATGAAGCAAAGCTGGAGGTGTGGAGATTCAGACTGGACTTGAGGAGGATGTTGTTGAGGAGAAGAGTGGTGAGAGGCTGGAATGGGATGCCCAGGGAGGTGGTTGAGGCCCCATGGCTGGAGGTGTTTAAGGCCAGGCTGGCTGAGGCTGTGTGCAGCCTGCTCTAGGGTAGGGTGTCCCTGGGCATGGCAGGGGCATTGGAACTGGCTACTCCTTGTGGTCCCTTCCAACCCTAACTCATTCTTTGATTTCTGTCTATAGCTGTAACTATTGTAACTACCTGCTTGTATCTTGTGCTGAGCTGTGATTATAAAGCTTCATTCCTTAACTTCCAGATGGATGATTTTAGTCTGGGTGATTTCATAAGAGTGTGTGTGTGGGGTAACACTCAAACCATCACTGTTTGTTTGGTTGGTTGGTTTTAGGGTTTTGGGGCTTTTTTAGGGGTAGGTTTTGTGTGGGGGTTTTTTGTTGTTGTTTTGGTTTGGTTTTGGTTTTGGTTTGGTTTTGATTTTGTTTTGTTCTGGGGAACTGAGTGCACTCACAGCTTAGCCTAAAGCTTTGCAAGGTGGAAATCTATGCATACGAAGTAAATCAACTATCCTCATGGAACATACATGAAAGCACAACTACAAAGCCTGGAAGTACAGTACCAGAATCAGTTTTGGAACTGTTGGTTTGGCAGAACCAGTTCCTTTCTGCTATTTGTCCAGTGCGAATACACCAGGTGCAGTGGCTAACAATGTTAAACCCAGAGAGATTTTTGGTGGGTCAGACATCTTGCAGCCATAAAATGTGAATAGCGTAGTTCTAGTTGTTTCAAGAGCAGACAGACTCTTAGCAGATAACTGTTATCAAAAGCTATTTTCCTCTTCTCTTTCTCTGTTCTTGCATGCTAATAAGCACCTTTAAGTAGAGAGATCTTTCTTTCCATCTTTGTAGATATAGCTGTCACATTAAAGGCTGATGAGACTGTTCAGCACATATGCTGGGTAATTTGTTGTGGTACTTGACCCACCAGGTTGTTTAACCTAAATACCTGCAGGTTTTTGAAGTTACACCTATGATTATCCTGCAGCACAGCTGTAATTATGTAATAATTATATATAATTTAACTGTCACTGACAGGGAGAAAAGACTCATCTTCTCTCAGCAAACTACACAACACTGTACAGAAACAATTAGAAACTGAAATAGTTAAGGCTGCTTTTCATAAATTAAATATTATCCCAAGACTATTGAAAGTAATTTTCTTGTTACATTTATTCAAGGCTCAAAGAATGAAGAACCTCACAGTCACGGTTATGTGAGGCCTGGTGCTGGATGATGTTTAGAATTCCCCTTAGGAGATAGAAAACATGGAAAAAAAATTGGTAGCTTACAGTGGTTTATTTGGCTGAGTCAAAAGAGAATATACTTTCTGTAAGATGTTTCTAGGTGTAGCAAAGTATGGGAGACTGCTGTGCAAAAGTCTTCCTTAGGAGGAAAGTCTAAGGAACTAAATACAGTGATAACTGACACCAGAAACCTTCTTTTCTATGTAGGGTATCTAGTCAGATTGTCTGGTGTGAAACAGCATGCTGTACTGGCCTGGTTCCACATGTGAAATCACTAACCTCTCTTCAATCGTGACAGGTACAGACCCTATGGCTTTCAATGGTGGCTGTGCAGGTTTGGGAGTTTCCCTCCTCACCTAACACGTTGTGATGGTTTGGGTGTTACTTGTCCCCTTGCCTCCTGCTCTTTTGAAATCACCCAGACTATACTCAGCCAAGCTGGAAATTAAAGAATGAAGCTCTGTATTTACAGCTTAGCACAATATATGAGCAGATAGTTACAATATATACAGCTAGAGACAGAAATATACAAGTTAACAAGTAGTACAGCAGCACAACAGCCCTCCCAGAAACCAGAGTCCCCAAGAGGGGCTCCCAACCACCCTTCCACTTCCTTTCCACCCCTCTACCCTATCCCAGAGTCTACCTTACATTCAAGGTGAGTTTGGAGAATCGGCCAGGGGTTTAGGAAGCAGAAGGATTAGTTAGCACATTAGGGATAAAACTGCAGGCAGCCAGAGCCAGAGAGCAACTCTGTTATCTATGTTTATGTTCTTGTTTTTATCCATCTCAGCAAGCCTATGAGTGCAGCAGACATCACCATTGTTTTCTTTTCACAGCATTTAGTCTAATACTTCTCAAACTAGCACACACAATGCTAGGAATTCACCATACTAACTCAGTTGGCTGGAAGTAAAGGAATGAAACAGTATATTTACAGCTGGAAGAATTTACAAGAATCATAGAGTCAATCAAGTGGGGAGAGACTTCCAAGTTCATCCAGTCCAGCCCTACCCAATCAATCAGACCATGTCTCTAAGTGTCTCATCCAGTCTTTTCTTGAACACCACCAGAGATGGTGACTCCACCATCTCCCTGGGCAGCTCATTCCATATTTACTGACATTTACAACTTTATGCAGTAATATGCAAGTTAAAAGTAATATAGAAATATAAAACAGGTCGCAGCAGCAAAGCTGCCCAAGAGGGCTTTCAAACCCACTCCCCTCTTTCCTCCTTCTTTCCAGCTCCCCTCTCTTATCTCAGGATCCCCCTTATGTGCAGGGTGAGTTGGGAAAGAGTGGCAAGAAGTGTTAGAAAATTGATTAGTTCAAGTTATGCAGATTCAGGCAGCCACAGTCTGACCTTATGTTTGTTCGTGTCATTGTTTTCATATGTGTCGCAGAGGGGTATTCTGCCACCTGCTCCGACTGTGGCGGAGGGAAGAAATTAATTGGTGAGAGATAATATTCTATAAAAATAGATAATTTATTAACTTCAATATTCTGACCTCTTGCCACCCCCAACCACTCTATTCTAATATTCATATAGATCTTCACAGTTATGAAAGATATTCTAGGATTAATATCAAACCATAACTTACCAATAACTAGCAAACAATTCAAACTATAAACACAGAGAGGAGTTTTCCCGCGGCAAATACTGCTTGGGGTCAATATGCTGCTTGCCAAGCAGGTGGGCTGAAAACTCTTTCTGTTCTATGGCAGAGGCAATAGAAATTACAGAGGCATTAAAGTATTTAGTCACAAATTCTTATTAATTGTCAATCACCCTCCAGGGCTATGTCACAGTCTATACAAGTGTCCAATCTTCAGGGGACTGAACTGAAGGATGAAGTGGAAACGTTAAGGGCTATAAGGGAATGTGAAAGGGAGTTGAATTTATGGCACCAGGCTTTGCAGACCCCCTTAGCAGAGGAAGGTGAGCCAAGAAACAACGGAGAATGGACACAGATGCCTGTCAGAAGGGGCAAGAGAAAACCTTTCCAGCCCCCCTCACCTCCCCAGCTGCCCTTGCACAACAGACATAGGGCACTAGAGGTTGAGGGTGAGGTGGTTTTGGAGTTAAAAGCATCACCATCTGAGGTGGTTGTTGACTGAAGCAAATCAGTTACCCCATCACATCAGAACTTGTAACCAAAAGAAAAAGAGGAAGGTAATTGTTATCGGTGATTCCCTTCTGAAGGGAAGTCTGCTGCCTCTCTGGGGCCCAGGCTAGGGATGTTACCAGAAGGCTGCCCACTGTAGTGCAGCCCTCTGATTACTATTCCTTGTTGGTTATACAGGCAGAAAATAATTGGATAATTCTTAACTGATTATCAATTTTCAATACAGTAGAGTTGCCGACCTTGGGGTTTTCAAGACAAGCCTGGATGAAGCACTTAGTGCCATGGTCTAGTTGATTGGACAGGGCTGGGTGATAGGTTGGACTGAATGATCTTGGAGGTCTCTTCCAACCTGGTTGATTCTATGATTCTATGATTCTATGACTTTGAGGCTGGAATCCTCCCAGCTTCAGAGGAAAGGATGAATCTTCCCAGCTCTTGGGGAGTAGACAGTCTCTGACCTTGTTCTCCTGGGGAAGGATGTAATCTCTGCCCTTGTGTCCTTGCTTCTTCTGAATGCTCTGTCCAGAGATTCTTAGGCAGGATCTCAGGTGCAGAAGGAGTACAATGCCATGCAGTCAGCATGGTCTCACACTGGTTACAGAGGCCAATCTTGTGCATACAAGTGGGGTTTGCTCCTGGTTAATGTAGTGGCAGTGGTGCACACCAAACAATGACAAGGCAGCAGGCGTGCAATAGAGCACACAGCTGCATGGGAGACTGAGCTCCATAGGTAAAGGCAGGCTTAAGCATAATAATGAGAGCAAGGGAGCAATGCAGGGGAGCCTGAGCTTACCTGTGTACCCCCATTTATTAAATGTGGGCCAAGATTAATGGTCCATTGGCCACCAAAATGACCAACTGGATTGGCAGTTATCCAACCTTGCCATAATAGGCAAAATCCACAAGCTTGGACCTCCCAGATATGGGGATAGTATGGGCCTTACACTAGGCAGGCACAAGCTGGGTAGCTTACACAACCACATTACACAAACACATTACACAAGCTGGACCCTGGGCAGGCCAGACTCTATGGCACCAGGTCTGCTGTGTCTCTTCAATGTGCTTAACCCTGATGTGGGCAGAAAATATGTCCAGGCAGGACAAGGCATAAACAAACCTGTTTTCGGGCCTACTGGCCCTCCACTACAATGTGTCCTGACAGAACTAATGGGTGATATAGACATCACTATTATTTTCTTTTCACAACCAATTGTGATTGAGATTGTTGATTGGACTGGGCTGGATGCTAGGTTGGACTGGATGATCTTGGAGGTCTCTTTCAACCTAGTTGATTCTATGATTCTGTGATCTGATTTCTCTCATTAAATTATTCCAGTTAGCCTCAAACCGGCACGATGGCTCAGTCTGAAGTGATGGGGGAGTGTTCCTTCATTTGTCACTCAGCAACTAATATGCCAAATCTTGTCTGCTCTCTACTTCCTGATCACTTATTCATTAAATTTAACAACTGTCAGATACACTTTTTTTTTTTTTATTCAGAGGAAACACTGCTGGATGGAAGCACTTTTCCTTTCCACGCATTTTTATTTACTGCTCCCACAGCTCAGAGAACGTTTCATGCCATTGTTATTCATGTCATTTCATGCATGTCATTTATGCACCTCAGAATCTGGAAAAGAGGCAAGAGAAACTGCTTCTCTATCTGACCCAAAATCTTATCACTCAACCCTCAGTGTCATTCTGGACATTTCTGACCCTTCAGAATTTTTGACTGAATATAAACCATTTTCTGTGAAGCATCTGAAGTCTACTGGAAAAACATCTATAGAGAGAAAATAAGTGAGTCAAGAACATTCAGTGAATTTTTGTAAATTTGATACCAAGCAGAGCAATTTCATTGTTCGTCTTCTTCTAGACTTGCACAGAAATTAAACCAGCATTTCTAGGGTAAGCTCAATAGAAAGCTCCACTGGATATTTAAAGGTGTTAGAATCATAGAATTATAGAATGGTTTAGGTTGGAAGGGACCTCAAAGCTCAGATAGTTCCAACCCCTGGCCATAGGCAGAGACACCTCACACTAGAACAGGTCACTCAAGGCCTCATCCAACCTGGCCTTGAACACCTCTGAGGAGGAAGCAGCCACAACGTCCCTGAGCAACCTGTATCAGTGTCTCACAATTCTCACTGCAAAGAATTTCTTCCTAACATCTAAAATCTTCTCGCAGTCATGTTCAGGTCTCACATATAATCTACCATTAAACACAGATTTTTTTTTTCCACAACCATCATATTTTGCCTAAGTAATTTGATCAAAGTTATTTGGCATCCTTTTATTTTTTCCTCTCCCTTCAAAAACTGGCATTTAATTATTGCACGTCCTCTTTTTTAGTGGGTTTTTAGTGAGTACTTGGAATATGTTTTCATTTGGCAAACTTTTTTTCTTTTCCCTCCTCTCAAAACCTGGGGTTTAACCATTGCACCTCATAATCAGATCTTAGCAGATGTTTGAAAGGTGTCTTCCATATGGCAACCTTGACAGAGCTGTGTTGGGATATTAACTCCCAGAAAATGAGTTAATTTTAATGCTCTTGGTCTTTAAAAAGTAATAATTTCTGGGTGGTTGATAAAAAAACCTTTCTACAAAATAGAATGAGGAACAAGTTGTCTAGGGAGGTTGTGATGCTCTCTCCAGGAGGTGTTCAAGGACAGATTGGATGGCCCCTTGAACAACCTGGTCTAAGTGGAAGGTGTCTCATGACAGGGGGTTAGAACTTGATGATCTTGAAGGTCCCTTCCAACCTAAACCATTCTGTGATTCCATGATAATTTACACCCTGTGGATGCTGCCTCTCTTCATTATTCATTGGTAGATTGTTTTATACTTGCCTGTATTTAAACTCATTCTGGATCAGTCTTCCCAGTTGAACTACATGGCCAGTTGAGGCTACCTGTCCTTATCAATATTAAATGTCTATCATTTCTGTGTCATCTTCAAGTTTTAGCATCAGTGATTCCACATTTACATACAGGCCATTTGTTAAAATGTTGAGTAGCACAGAGTCTTGGTGGAATCCCAACAACAAATCCACATTTAACAATGAATCTCTGTGGACAAATACATTTTGGAAACCATCTAATAGTCACATTTCACCCTATCTAATATGTGTTTTATTGATACTGTGTAGTGCTACTGTCTCAAACAGAATGTCCTGTTGTATTACTGAAAACACTCTTAAAAGTCTAAACGTATTAAATCTCTGTTCTTATCTTTATCAATCAAAGTGGAATCCTATAAAAAAAGAATATTTGTTTGACAGGCCCTTTTTAAAGCAAGAAGAGACAAAGCCACTCTCAAGTTAACAAGCATTAAATGTATGACAGTTCTTCAATTCTTCTTTAATTGAATCCCTCTTCAACTTTTCATGTCACTTAATTTAACGTACTGATACCCTGTCAGGTCTGAGTTATCATGAGAGAAATGCTCACTGGAAGGTATCAGCCTTCTATCAAGTAACGAAGATAGCAATGAAAATAGTCTTAGAAATAACTTAGCAATATTTTCTGGTAAATAGACTTCAGAAAGCTTGAAAGCTTGTAAATGTATATATAATATTTTCTAAAATGTGCTTTCTCACATATTTCACTTCCTCAGGCTGAATATATTAGATTAGAATACAATCACAGTATCACAGAATAATAGAATCAGAATCATAGAATCCCTCAGGGTTGGAAGGGACCACAAGTATCACCCAGTTCCAACCTACCTACCATGAGCACGGACATTCTATCCTAGATAAGGCTGCTCAGAGCCTCATCCAGCCTGGCCTTAAACATCTCCAGGGATGGGGCCTCAACCATCTCCTACAAGTCACAAAAAACTCCTGGCACAGCTAGCAGCTGGTGGCTTGGACAGATTCACTCTGTGCTGGATCAAGAACTGGCTGGAGGACTGGGTCCAGAGAGTGATGGGGAATGGTGCCACATTCAGTTGGTGGCTGGCACTAGTGCTGTGCCCCAGGAATCAGTGCTGGGCATAGTCCTGTTCAATATCCTTATTGATGACCTGGACCAGAGCATTGAGTCCAGCATCAGTAAGTTTGCAGATGACACCAAGCTAGGAGCCGCTGTGGAGCTGTTGGAGGGTAGGAGAGCCCTGCAGAGAGACCTGGCCAGGCTGGATGGGTGGGCAGAGGCCAATGGATGAGATTGAACAAGGCCAAGTGCAGCGTTCTGCACTTTGGCCACTGTTGTGGAGGCAGGGAATTAATGTGGCTGAGTCAGGAATTTTATACAAAAAATAGAGATATTTTATTTTCCCAAAAACTTGCCCCCAAAACTAGACACAGAAATTAATTTAGTTTTAACTACCAGGTTCAGTTCCTTGGGAATATCTACAGGATGCCATAGATAATCTGACTATTTTTGAAGTCAGAAGTTGGAAAAGGCTTGAGCTATTAATGAATTGCATTTCCCACTTAATAATAAAGCTGAGCCAAAATAACTCACGGTCAGGCTGACTTGGTTCAGTGGCCTGAAAAGGGTGGACTGCTGCTCATCTTCTCAGGTTCTCTTTCAGAAGCTGCAGGAGGGTCATTAATGGTCATTAAGGTCTACACAAAAGGTGTTGATGTGTGAAGCAGTCCTTCCAAGTGCTGGGCACTTTCTGTATCCAGGCCAGGTGAGAGGCGGGGGAGAACTCTCAGGCAGGCACAATCTCTAAGGTGGGAATCCCAAAAGCAGGAAGTTCCCCACTATTTATACCCTTCCTAGACAAAGAGCAGAGTTACCACTTCCTAGACGTGAAGACCACAGCCAATTACAGCCCGATTCCAGTGCAGGTACTGCATGGGGCCCCTTGCTAACCCCCTTCACACCTGCAGGGCAAGTCGAGGGGGAGTGGAATGGAGCAGGTGGCTTTTCCTCTCCCATTCAAGCCACAGAGGGAGAGGAATTTAGGGGTATACAGGACTCCAGGACAGCCACAAGAACCCTAAACAGCACTAGAGGCTGGGGACAGAGTGGCTGAGAGCATCCAGGAAGAAAGGAACCTGGGAGCTGCTGGTAGAGAGAAGCTGAAGATGAGGCAGCAGTGTGCCCAGATGGGCAGCAGAGTCAATGGAATCCCGGGCTGGCTCAGGAGCAGTGTGGCCAGCAGGACAAGGGAGATTCTTCTGCTCCTGTACTCAACACTGATCAGGCCACATGTTGAGTACTGTGTCCAGTTCTGGGCTCCTCCATTGAAGAGAGATGTTGAGGTTCTGGAATGTGTTTGGAGAAGGGCAGCAAGGCTGATGAGGGGCCTGGAGCAGAGCCCTATGAGGAGAGGCTGAGGGAGCTGGGGGTGTGCAGCCTGCAGCAGAGGAAGCTCAGAGGTGACCTCATTGCTGTCTACAACTACCTGAAGGGAGGCTGTAGCCGGTGGGGTTGAGCTCTCTTCTCCCAAGCAGCCAGCAACAGAACAAGGGGACACATTCTCAAGTTGTGCCAGGGGAGGTCTAGGCTGGATGTTAGAAGGAAGTTGTTGGCAGAAAGAGTGATTGGCATTGGAATGGGCTGCCCAGGGAGGTGGTGGAGTCACTGCCCCCGGAGGTGTTGAAGCCAAGCCTGGCTGGGGCACTTAGTGCCATGGTCTGGTTAATTGTCTAGGGCTGGGTGCTACGTTGGACTGGATGACCTTGGAGGTCTCTTCCAACCTGTTTGATTCTATGATTCTATGAAACACTGGTAGACTGAATGCCAAGACCCTAATCCATAGCATAGAGATGATATCCTCATATCAAGGTCTAACAAAATCACATCTGAACAACAATCTTTTCAAATAAACTGTCTGAAATCCTTATTACATTTTGAACTTCACAAACCTTTCTGTGTACTACAGACTCATTCCATGGATATTATTTAAATAACAACCATTGTATTTTATCTTGAACCTAAATAAAATTTAACCTCAGATGGCTTTGGTAGGAGCTTATCTGATTAAATCAACCAGATCAGATCAAATCAATCAAGATCAGATCATGGTACCTGCATCCATTTCAAAACACTTTCTGAAATTTAAACTGCTCTCCCACCATTAAAATTTCATAAAACAGAATAACAAAAAATCTATTTAGAAATAGACTAGAAAAATTAATTTGCTGTGAAGATAGAACTGTTTCATAATGTGCTTCCTAAACGAGCAGTCAATAAGATATACTTATCACCATTAATTATTCCATCTTGATCAACTAACATTTTTGTAAGGAAATGTGAGAATGGCAGAGGCTTTACAATCCCCTCTATGTGTTTATTTTCTCTTTGTGGTAAATGAAAGAATATTAGGAAACTCTTAAGATTCCTTCCACTTTCTGAACAAGTAAGATGTTTTTATATCACTGAAGATATGAAATTGGTCCAGAATTAATTTTCTTTGAGGAAAAAGAAAACACTCTGGCAATACTATGGCATCACGAGGGTGCTCAGAGGGCTGCAGCATCTTGGCTGAAAGAGTTGGGGCTGTGCAGGCTGGAGAAAAGAAGGCTCCCAGGTGACCTTCTTGTAGACTTCCAGGATCTGAAGGGTGCCTCCAAAGAAGCTGGAGAGAGACTTTTTCGGCTTTCAGGGAGTGACAGGACTGGGGGAAATGGAGCAAAGCTGGAGGTGGAGAGATTGAGACTGAACATAATGAGGAAGTTGTTGAGCATGAGAGTGGTGAGAGGCTGGAATGGGTTGCCCGGGAGGTGGTTGAGGCCCCATGGCTGAAGGTGTTTGAGGCCAGGCTGGATGAGGCTGTGTGCAGCCTGCTCTAGGATAGGGTGTCCCTGGGCATGGCAGGAAGGTTGGAACGAGATGATGCTTGTGGTCTCTTCCAATCCTGACTGATTCTATGATTCTGTCTTGGAGAAAACACTGAATTCTTTTGAGGGCTTATGTTAAGTGCCTTTAGGCATATGTTTCACAGTATCACAGTATCACCAAGGTTGGAAGAGACCTCACAGATCATCAAGTCCAACCCTTTACCACAGTGCCCAAGGCTAGACCATGGCACCAAGTGCCACATCCAACCTTGCCTTGAACTGCCCCAGGGACGGCGACTCCACCACCTCCCCAGGCAGCCCATTCCAGTGCCCAATGACTCTCTCAGTGAAGAACTTTCTCCTCACCTCGAGCCTAAATTTCCCCTGGCGCAGCCTGAGGCTGTGTCCTCTTGTTCTGGAGCTGGCCACCTGAGAGAAGAGAGCAACCTCCTCCTGGCCACAACCACCCTTCAGGTAGTTGTAGACAGCAATAAGGTCACCCCTGAGCCTCCTCTTCTCCAGGCTAAACAACCCCAGCTCCCTAAGCCTCTCCTCGTAGGGCTTGTGCTCGAGGCCTCTCACCAGCCTCGTCGCCCTTCTCTGGACACGCTCAAGCATCTCAATGTCCCTCCTAAACTGGGGGGCCCAGAACTGAACGCAGTACTCGAGGTGTGGTCTGACCAGTGCAGAGTACAGGGGCAGAATGACCTCCCTGCTCCTGCTGACCACACCATTCCTGATGCAGGCCAGGATGCCACTGGCTCTCTTGGCCACCTGGGCACACTGCTGGCTCACCACCTAGACACCTTTGCTGAGGAACAGAGAGTGAATGGACAAAAGTCAGAGTAGAAGTACACAGTTCAGAAAGTGAGCTTTAGATATAAAATTTTCAGAAACTCTGAGGGAGCAAAGCACATCACAGTTTTCTCTGATGCTTTTAATACATAGAATCATAGAATCAACCAGGTTGAAAGAGACCTCCAAGATCATCCAGCCCAACCTAGCACCCAGCCCTAGCCAGTCAACCAGACCATGGCACTAAGTGACTCATTCAGGCTCTTCTTGAACACTTTGAGGGACGGTGCCTCCACCACCTCCCTGGGCAGCCCATTCCAATGCCGATCACTCTCTCTGTGAAGAACTTCCTCGTAACATTCAGCCTAGACCTCCCCTGGCACAACTTGAGACTGTGTCCTCTTGTTCGATCGCTGGTTGTCTGGGAGAACAGATCTGAAGAGAAGATAGCTGCATGGAGGGTGACAAGGTAGATGCAAATCTGTAGACAGGCAACACCAAGAAACACCAAAGATGCAAACAGAAAGTGTAAACACAGACAGATTTGCACAAGGTCACACAGAAACCCTAGGGCAGGAAATGCTGAGAAGTGAATCTAGATCATGTCCTGTAATCATTATAAACTGTTCCTCCTGTGAACAGTACTGTAATGGTAATAATCTTGAATTCATAGAATCAACCAGGTTGGAAGAGACCTCCAAGATCATCCAGTCCAACCTATCACCCTGCCCTATCCAATCAACCAGACCATGGCACTAAGTGCCTCATCCAGTCTTTTCTTGAAGACCCCCAGGGACGGTGCCTCCACCACCTCCCTGGGCAGCCCATTCCAATGCCAATCACTCTCTCTGTGAAGAACTTCTTCCTAATATCCAGCCTATACCTCCCCTGCCACAACTTGAGACTGTGTCCCCTTGTTCTATTGCTGGTTGCCTGGGAGAAGAGGCCAACCCCCACCTGGCTACAATGCCCCTTCAGGAATTGAGGATTCCAGAACTGGACACTGCACTCAAGGTGTGGCCTGACCAGTGTTGAGTACAGGGGCAGAATAACCTCCTTTGTCCTGTTGGCCACACTGTTCCTGATGCAGGCCAGGCTGCTGCTCACCCTCTAGGGAGACCAGAAGGCACAATAGAATTCAGTTACAGAGAGGCTTGTGAATATTTACTCATAAAGTATTATCTTCAGATTCCCAGGGCTAAGTACAATTTCCTGACACTAGCCAAACATTTGAAGAGAGGTCTATTGGTGTCTTCATACCTGACAATAGGTTTCTTGATTTTCCCAGGCTGGGAAAGAGGCAGATGATCTCTAACCTGATCCTGGATCCTCCTGGACTCCAGATTTGGCATGGAGGTTTGCAGAGTTGGAGGCAGGATCTCTTGCAAGTGTGCAGAGAGAACCATGCCAGTGGCATTTCTCACCACATTGTGAGGCACTTAATGCCTTCTACTGGGAAAATTGAGGCAAAGCAAGTTTCCAGGTAGTCCAAGCTTGTATATCAAAGCTTTGCTGGTCTGAAGAACAAGGCAGAGCAGAACACTTTGAGGCAGGGCAGAGCACATTGTCGGAGCAAAGAGCAGAGCACACTACTTGCAGCTTAGCTCCATTTATATTGTTTTCCCAAGTGCAAAGGCTCTTTTGTCCACAGAATGGCACTTTGCCAAACTGACCATATTAGGTGACCCCAGGGCTTGCTCTTATTTGGCCGAGACATTAACAAGTACCTAAACACCTGTGGGTACTTCTTTATCACTTTGGGAGGGGATGTGATGGCCCAAGCCTTTGTCTTCCTCCCTCCCTTGTTGCCCCCATCAGCAGAAGGGTGGGGCTGTGGTGGAGGGGCTGCAGCCCCAAACAGAGGCCTCTATATGCCTCTATGTGCCTGGACATGTTTTTCCTGCCAGGACCCATGGTGGTAAACAGGTTATGTAACACACACGCCCAGCCCATGTATCCCTGGCTTACTGCCAACCTGATTGGTCACTTTGGATGGCCAAAAGGGCCACGAATCTCAGCCCACAGTCTATAAAGACGGGTGCAAAGGAGCACCACGTGTTCAGAGTGTTCAGACTTAGCTGTTCAGATTCAGCTCTCTGATCCACATAGCAGCATCCTGCTGCCTGACTTGTTTGCAAAAGCCCAGACATGGAGTCTGGTCTTCACTTGCATGTTCACTGAGACTCAGACCTCTTGCATTGATCTCAAGGAAGTTGCTAGGTCTTGTAGAGGGAAAATTAGAGAGGCAAAAGCCCACTTGGAGCTTAGGCTGGCCACAGCTGCCAAGGAAAATAAAAAGTGTTTCTTTAAATATCTGAATGGCAGAGAAGGGCCAAGGACAACCTCCAGTCCTTGTTAGATTGAGAGGGGAACATAGTGACAAAGGATGAGGAAAAGGCAGAGGTGCTTAACACCTTCTTTGCCTCAATCTTCACTAGTGGGACAGGTTGTCTCCAGCACAGCTGGACTCCTGAAGTGGTGGATGGAGTCAGGGACCAGTACAGTCCCCCTCTAATCCATGAGGAAGCAGTAAGGGACCTGCTGCGTCATTGGGATCCTCACAAGTCCATGGGACCGGATGGGATCCACCCTAGGGTGCTGAGAGAGCTGGCAGCTGAGCTGGCCAAGCCACTCTCCATCATTTATCAGCAGTCCTGGCTCACTGGAGAGGTCCCTGAAGACTGGAAGCTGCCAATGTGATGCCCATTCACAGGAAGGGTCGTAAGGAGGAGCCAGAAAACTACAGACCTGTGAGCCTGACCTCAGTGCCAGGCAAGGTCATGGAACAGGTCATCTTGGGTGCCATCACAAAGCACCTACAGGATGGCCAAGGGATCAGGCCCAGCCAGCATGGGTTTAGGAAGGGCAGGTCCTGTCTCACCAACCTGATCTCCTTTTATGATCAGGTTCCTGCCTGGTGAATGTGGGGCAGGCTGTGGATGGAGTCTACCTGGAATTCAGCAAAGCCTTTGACACTGTCTGCCACAAGAAGCTCCTAGTCAAGCTGGCAGTTCATGGTTTGGACAGATTCACTCTGTGCTGGATCAAGAACTGGCTGGATGGCAGAGCTCAGAGAGTGGTGGTGAATGGTGCCACATCCAGTTGGCAGCTGTCACTAGTGGTGTTTTCCAGGGATCGGTGCTGGGCCCAGTCCTGTTCAATATCTTTATTGATGATCTGGACGAGGACATTGAGTCCAGCATCAGTAAGTTTGCAGATGACACCAAGCTAGGAGCAGGTGTGGAGCTGTTGGAAGGTAGGAGAGTTCTGCAGAGGGACCTGGCCAGGCTGGATGGGTGGGCAGAGGCCAATGGGATGAGATTGAACAAGGCCAAGTGCAGGGTTCTGCACTTTGGACACAACAACCCCAAGCAGCACTACAGGCTGGGGACTGCTTGGCTGGAGAGCAGCCAGGAGGAAAGGGACCTGGGGGTACTGATAGACCGTAAGCTGAAGATGAGGCAGCAGTGTGCCCAGGTGGCCAAGAGAGCCAATGATATCCTGGCCTGCATCAGGAACAGTGTGGCAAGTAGGACAAGGGAGGTTATTCTTCCCCTGTACTCAGCACTGGTCAGACCACACCTTGAGTACTGTGTCCAGTTCTGGGCCCCTCAATTCAAGAAGGATGTTGAGGTGCTGGAACATGTCCAGAGAAGTGCAACCCAAGCTGGTGAGGGGCCTGGAGCACAAATCCTATGAGGAGAGGTTGAGGGAGCTGGGCCTGTTTAGCCTGGAGAAGAGGAGGCTCAGGGGTGACCTCATTACTGTCTACAACTACCTGAAGGGGCATTGTAGCCAGGTGGGGGGTGGCCTCTTCTCCCAGGTAACCAGCAATAGAACAAGGGGACACAGTCTCAAGTTGTGCCAGGGTAGGTATAGGCTGGATGTTAGGAAGAAGTTCTTCACAGAGAGAGTGATTTCCCATTGGAATGGGCTGCCCAGGGAGGTGGTGGAGGCACCGTCCCTGGGAGTGTTCAAGAAAAGACTGGATGAGGCACTTAGTGCCATGGTCTGGTTGATTGGATAGGGCAGGGTGATAGGTTGGACTGGATGATTTTGGAGGTCTCTTCCAACCTGGTTGATTCTATGATTCTATGATTCTATGATTCTATGATTCAAGACGCAGTTAACCTGTCTTCATACCTTTAGAAGCAGAGCACATTCAAGCCTGCACTTGATACATACATGGGGAGCCGATAGCCCCCTAAGCCTAGTGCCAGCCATGCATACCGGCCACCTATCTAGCACTTATCTAAGGAGCCCAGACTCCTAGCTTTAGCCTGGAGGACCAGGTCAGCAGACCTTCTAGATCGTTTGCAAGCCCACAAACACAGCCTGCTAGCTGTGAAAGGACTGTGCCAGAAGCTGCACGGACAAATCCTTCTCCTGTTTCTGGAATCCTGCCAGCTGATCATCCTTGGACACACAGCATCCAGAAAACCAGCAGCGTCGGGGCAGAGACCACCTCACACCAGGAGAACAAAAGGTTAGAGAAAACCTGTTTACCCCAGAAACTGGGAGATTAATCTATTTTCCCCCTCATAACCAGGAAGGTTCCAGCCTCACATGGACCCAGACGCAGGGCACAGGCTGTGATGCATCCCCGGGAGGGTGATTAGTAATTAAGGGCAACACATCTAAGTAAGCTTTGATTCCTCTGTAATATAAGTTATCTCTGCCTTATAGCAGACACAGTTTCAGCCCCTACTGGGCAGACAGCATAGTTCTTAAACAGGCATTAAGCCTGAGGGAAATCTCTCTCTGTCTATAGTTGATATTTAACAATTATTAACCAAATCCCTGTACATATATCATGTCCTAATTGTTTTCATAACCTTGCACAAAAGAACTATTCAGTGGTTGGGGGTGGCAAGAGTTTGTAAATATTAATTTTAATAAATATAATTTTATAAAAAATTCATACTGCCTCAAATTAATTTCTCACCTCCCCCTAATAAGGGAGGAATAGAGAAACTCCCTCCACAACAGGGCAAGCCAGGACATATTTTAGGCCTATTGGCCTTCCATGACAGGTCCCTATTAACAAAAGAACATAATGACGTGTGAAATATTAGAGGGAATATGTTCATCAATAGTATCTCTCCATGCACTACGTAATCTAATCTTAATAAGAGGAATAAAACATAGAATATTCAAGCTACCCAAGTACATTAGAAAATGGAATCAAATTCATTGCTATTTCAAGTACATTTAAGCACCTTCTTATAACAATTACATTTAAAAATTGAAATACTGCACACGTCTATCTTTCATTTAAAGGGCCATTAACCCCCCAACAAAATGTCACCACATAACTTTTATTTCAATAACTATTTTCCTTTCTTCAATGAAAGTTAAATAATACATTAGTTCAAAAATGGCATCATATAAAAGACTAACTGAAATGACCTATGATTCTACAACCACTTATTTCATAGCAATGAAGCTAAAATTAGGAGTTTTAAAATACCTTATGACAAAACGTCAATACTAACATTTTTCTCTTAAATGTACTAGTGATTGATTCATATCTCCTTAATGTGCTTGCAATCCATTAAAAAAACCTCAAATTTATAGATGTATATCAGAGAACCAGCTTAATTCTGACCATGGAAGATCTGTCACATAGAACAAATGTAAAATTATAGTTGTGCAGAATATGCATCATATGTAATAATCATAGAATCATAAATTGGTAGAATCAGTCAGGGTTGTAAAGGGACCACAGGAATTATCCAGTTCCAACCCACTGGGAGTGTGTGGTGGTTTGGGTGTTACCCCACCCCGTCACACTTTGGAAATCACCCAGACATGACACAGACAGCTCTGGAAATTTGAATGAAGTTTATATTTACAGCTTAGCTCAATATCCAAGCAGATAGTTACAGAAATATACAAGGTAAAAGGTAATACAGAAACACAACAGCCCTCCCAGAAACCTGAGTCCCCAGGAGGGGCTCCCAACTGCCCTTCCACCTTCTCCCACTCCTCTACATTACCCCAGACATTGCCCTGTGTCCCAAGGAAGAATGGAAGGTTGGCCAGGGGGGTTAGGGAGCAAGTGGATTAATCAGAGAGATGGAGGATGAGGTTAGAGAGAAAAAGGCAGCCCAGATCTCAGTCAAAGAGTGAACTCCCTTATCTATGATTGGATTCTTGTTCTTGTACCTCTCAGCAAGCCTATGAGTGAAGTAGACATCACCATTGTTTCTCTTTGACAGCCTGTGATCTAATACTTCTCACCAAAACATTCTAGCTAGCTTCAAACTAGCACAGGGTGCTGGTAGAGAGCAACTGAACATGAGCCAGCAGTGTACCCAGGTGGGCAGGAGAGCCAACAGCATCCTGGCCAGGCTCAGGACAATGGAGGTTATTCTACCCCTGTACTCAGCACTGGACAGGCCACACCTTGAGCACTGTGTCCAGTTGTGGGCTCCTCAATTCAAGAGAGATGTTGAGCTGCTGAAACATGTCTAAAGAAGGGTAACAAAGCTGGTGAGAGGCCTGGGGCATAGCCCTGTGAGGAGAGGCTGAGGGAGATGGGGGTTTGCAGCCTGCAGAAGAGGAGGCTCAGGACAGAGCTCATTGCTGTCCTGAAGGGAAGTTGTAGCCAGGTGATGTTGGTCTCTTCTGCCAGGCAAGCAGCACCAGAAGAAGAGGACACAGTCTCAAGCTGTGCCAGAAGAGCTCTAGGCTAGATGTTAGGAGGAAGTTGTTGTCAGAGAGAGTGATTGGCATTGGAATGTGCTGCTCAGGGAGGTGGTGGAGTCACTGTCACCGGAGGTGTTGAAGGGAAGCCTGGCTTGGGCACTTAGTGCCTTGGTCTGGTTGATTGGATAGGACTGGGTGCTAGGTTAGATTGGATGATCTTGGAGGTCTCTTCCAATCTGATTGATTCTATGATTCTGTTAATGTTTAATGACCAAAATTCAGCCATGTTCCTGACCTGGAACGTGAGTGAAGCAGAGCTGCAGCATATGCTCTAGTTCGTGTTACAGCACTTTTTAGCCATATGCTAGTATTGCTCAGTCCTTTGCAAGTCGGTGCTGACAGTCAGCAAGCATGGATTGGTATGTCAACTTGCAACAGGATGACATTAATCAGCCTGGTTGTTGCAAGCATTTTCATGGCAGATATAAGTTTATGTGTCCAGTTCTGGGCCACTCAATTCAAGAGAGATGTTGAGGTGCTGGAACATGTCCAGAGAAGGGCAAAAAGGCTGGTGAAAGGCCTGAGCACAAACCCTATAAGGAGAGGCTGAGTGAGCTGGGGTTGTTTAGCCTAGAGGAGAGGAGGCTCAGGGGTGACCTCATTGCTGTCTACAACTACCTTAAGGGAGGCTGTAGCCAGATGATGTTGGTCTCTTCTGCCAGACAACCAGCAATAGAACAAGGGGACACAGTCTCAAGTTGTGCCAGGGGAGGTCTAGGCTGGATGTTAGAAGGAAGTTGTTGTTGGAGAGAGTGATTGACATTGGAATGGGCTGCCCAGGGAGGTGGTGGAGGCACCATCCCTCGAGGTGTTCAAGAAAAGCCTGGCTGAGGCACTTGATGCCATGGTCTGGTTGACTGGATAGGGCTGGGTGCTAGGTTGGCCTGGATGATCTTGGAGGTGTCTTCCAACCTGGTTGATTCTATGATTCTATGATTCAAAATACAATCAAAGTGATTTCAGAAATCCCAGGATATTCTAGGATTTAAGCTGCTCTCTGCAATCCTTGGGGACATAAAGTTTCTCTCTGTATTAGTTTGAAGCTATCCAGAATGTGAGAAGTAGATTACAGGCTGTGAAAGGAAAACAATGGTGATGTCTACTTCACTCAGTCTTGCTGAACAAGAAATGAAAACATCAGACAACACTCTTGCCATTTTCTCTCACTCTGGCTTGGGCTGCTGGCTGAGCTGCATCTCTCTAACACACCCTCCATTTGGCCTAACCCACTTTGCTTCCTAACCCTCTTGGCTGAACCTCCATTCTTCCTTAAGACTGAGTTAAGGGGGAAGGTGTAGGGGTGGTTGAGAGCCCGTCCTGGGCTCTGGGAGGGCTGTTGTGTTTCTGTATTACCATTTACCTTGTGTATTTCTGACTATAACTATATACACTGTAACTATCTGCTTGTACATTGTGCTAGCTGTAAATATAAGCTTCATTCAATTTCCAGAGCCTGCTGAGTATAGTCTGGGTGATTTCTAAAGTGTGTGTGTGTGGGGGGGGGGGGGACAGGAAACACCCAAACCATCTCACTCTCATATTCTGAAATAAAAAGAGTGGGCATTCCTCAGCTGATCATATCTTAAAGGCAGCCCTTTTAAGCAAGTGTCCTCAGAATGGGTAGGTGTCATGAAAGGCCAACAGAGGCCTGATACATGTCCTGGCTTGCCCAGACATGATCCCATGGTCCCCTTCCCTCTGCTTGGTGGGGGACCAGAGAGCAGTGAGAATCTTGGAGACATCCACTTAGACAGTCGATGACTTGCCCAGATTTGTTCTTCCCAAATAAGGGAAAAAAAGCTCCTGACTTCACCTAACATGGTCTGGTTTGGCAAAGTGCCATTCCAACTGGTGAATCTCTGTGGCCAAAGGGACCATTGCATTCTGGCAAACAGTAAATGGGTCCTGCCACATGCCTGCACTGCTTTTGCCTGCTCTGCCCTGCCACATCATGCTCTACTTTGCCTGCAACAATTTTCAAATCACCAACAGAACTCCCTTCAGGTGTTTGGGTACTGCCTGATACTATTTTGTGAGTAAATATTCAAAGCCTCTTTGTAAGTAATTCTGTAACTAGATTCTATTTTGCCTTCTGCCTTAGAATCAGGAAGGAGCCTCCTGAATCCCCTAGTGCATAAGGGATATAATTGACCACAAGAACCTTTTTCCAGTTCTAAGTTTAAGGTTTGTATTTGGATCATAGAATATTAGGGGTTGGAAGAGACCCAAGGAGATCATCGAGTCCAACCCACCTGCCACAGTAGGATAATACTATCTAACACAGATCACAGAGGATCACATCCAGACAGGCCTTGTATGTCCCCATAGAAGGAGACTCCACAGCCTCTCTGGGAAGCCTGTGCCAGTGCTCTGGGACCCTTACAGTCAAGAAGTTCTCCCTTGTGTTCATCTGGAACATCCTATGCTGCAACTTACACCCATTGCTCATTGTCCTATCACAGGGAGCAAGTGAGCAGAGCCTGTCCCCTGCATTCTGACCCCCAGTCCTCAGATATTTATAGACATTTATTAGATCCTCTTTCAGTCTTCTCTTCTCCAGACTAAAAAGTGCCAGGTCCCTCAGTATCTCCTCATAAGCCATGCCCTCCAGTCTCCTAATCATTCTTGTAGCTCTAAATTGGACCCTCTCCAGCAGATCTTTGTCCCTCTTCAACTGGGGAGCCCAAAACTGAAGGACTCACCAGGGCAGAGTAGAGGGGAAGGAGAACCTCCCTTGATCTGCTGGAGTCACTCCTCTTAATACACCCCAAGATCCCATTGGCCTTCTTGGCCACAAGGACACTGCTGTGCCATGGACATTGTCCACCAGCACTCCCAGGTTCCTCTCCACAGGGCTGCTCTCCAGATCTCCTCCCAGCCTGTACAGGTGCAGTTTGTTATTCTTTCCCAGAAAGGAATAATAATAATAATAGTAATAGTAGTAATAATAATAATATATTTCCTGTAAAAAATAATTTGCTAATTGTTTCTTCAGTGTTCTAGATTGTCTGTTCTCTCTGTGTGTAAGTATCCAAATTATGAATTTCAAGCACCACAAATGAGTTTTCTGGTGAGATTTAGTGTTAATAAATAATTTTCATAGTTATTAACAATCTTCACCTGAATATCAAAATTAATATCCATTATTAATTTTTCACAATTCGTAACAGTAGGATACTGCTGTGATGAATGAATACTGTTGCTGGGCCCCAGAGCATATGGAGACAGAGATGTTTTCATTGAGTGGGATTTCTGTCGCTGCTGTCAGGATGCTTCTCATACTAGATGAAGGCTCTTTTAATGTAGTCTGGTTTCTTGTGTGAAGGTTTGGGCACTTACCCGCCCCCCCCACTTTTGAATTTGTCCCAGCTAACTCAGACAGCCTCTGGGAATATAAATGAAGCTATTTATTTTACAGCAGCAAATATACAAGCAGCTATTCACAATATATACAGTTATATACAGAAATATACAAAGGATAAACAATACAAAAGCACAACTCCCCTCCCAGAAACCTTAGTCCCCAGGAGGGGCTCTCAAACCACCCCAACACCTCCCCTTGCCCTCTCAACCTTACCCCAGTTCTCAGGAAGAAGAGAGGTGCAGCCAAGAGGTTAGGGAGCAAGGTTAGTGGGAGCAAGATTAATGAGATGTGACCAGGTCCGAAGGCAAAGGCAGAATGAAAGACAAAATGGAGAATGTTTTACTTCTTCTTCCCAGAGCTCTCAACGTGATTGTGAGAGGAGTAGACACAATTGTTTTCATTTCACTGCCCATTATCTAGTTCTTTTATCAAAACATTCTAGCTTGCTACAAACTAGCACAATCCACCCCTTGTCTACTTTGCTCAGAGTATCGCTGAGAATTATCCAATCTAATCTAAACCAATATTTACACTAAAACAATATATACAAGTTCAGTTCACACTTCAATCAGATGTAGGCGATTCAAAAGCTCAGAACAGGGACTCCCAGGTGACATTGGGTTCGTGCTCACGTACTGTAGATTCTTTCATAGATTCTTCCAGTGTTGGGCGCCGATGTTACCTAGAACAGAAAACTCCTAACAGCTTCTATTAGACACTCTAAATTTAAACTCTCTCAGCTAAGGTTAGATTTCTCTGTGGAATACATTGAATTTCACCATTCTCCTGCATTACCCAGTATGTATGACCAGGACCTTCAGCAGAAACCACCCCTTGGACAGGAGTCCCTTCGCCCGAAGGAGAAAATACCCAAACAGTTTTCCCTAACAGATTCTTTTCACCTACAACAGGAACTTTATCACCGTCTACTGTTTGGACTAAATCTTATTATGCAGGTCCTGATCTGTTTACTGAACCTCTACTATTTACCAACCAGGTAGCTTGTGTTAAATGTTTGTCCCAGTTTTTTAGAGTTCCACCCCCCATGGCTTTTAGGGTGGTTTTCAGCAAACCATTGTAGCGTTCAATCTTCCCTGAAGCTGGTGCATAGTAGGGTATGTGATAGATCCATTCAATACCATGCTCTTTGGCCCAGTTTCTCACAAGATTGTTCTTGAAATGAGTACCATTGTCTGACTCAATTCTCTCTGGAGTTCCATGTCTCCACATGATCTGTCTCTCCAAGCCAAGAATGGTGTTATGTGCAGTAGCAAGTGGAACTGGATAGGTTTCCAACCATCCAGTGCTGGCTTCTACCATTGTCAGTACATACTGCTTGCCAGAATGAGATCGAGGTAAGTGATGTAGTCAATCTGCCAGGCTTCCCCATACTTGTACTTTGACCATCTCTCACCATACCATAAGGGCTTGATTCGCTTAGCCTGCTTAATAGCAGCACAAATGTCACAGTCATAGATGACTTGGGTGATAGCGTCCATGGACAAGTCAATTGACCTATCACGAGCCCATCGGTATGTTCCATCTCTGCCTTGATGTCCAGATGAGTCATGGGCCCACCGAGCTAAAAACAGTTCACCTTGGTGTTTCCAATCAAGGTCTATGTCAAGATCAGAGTTGGTATCAACTTGAGCAATCTTAGCAGCTTGGTCTGCCTTCTGGTTATATTGATCCTCCTCAGTAGCTCTGCTCTTAGGCATGTGTGCATCTACGTGCCGCACCTTCACTGGAGTTCTCTCCAGCCGTGCATCAATGTCCTGCCATAGATCAGCACACCAAATAGGCTTTCCTTTCCTCTGCCAACCATTTTTCTTCCAGTCCTTTAGCCAACCCCATAGAGCATTGGCTACCATCCACGAGTCAGTGTAGAGGTAAAGGATAGGCCAATTCTCACGTTCAGCCACATCAAGAGCAAGTTGGACAGCTTTTACCTCAGTGAACTGACTGGATTCTCCTTCTCCATCTTTCGTTTCGGTAACTCTCCTGGTTGGACTCCAAACCGCTGACTTCCATATTCGCTTGTTCCCAACAAGATGACAGGAACCATCTGTGAACATCTTTTCCTGATCAGAGAGATCACCATAGAGAGGAGCTTCCTCAGCACAAGTTATTTTCTCCTCTGGAGGTTTGCAACAGTTTGTGCCTTCTGGCCAGTTGGTAATCACCTCCACCAGACCAAGTCGATCAAGATTTCCCATTCGTGCTCGTTGGGTTATCAAAGCCATCCATTTAGACCAGGTTGCATCTGTGGCATGGTGCAATGATGAACCTTTGCCCTTGAACATCCAGTTAAGAACTGGCAGTCTAGGAGCTAAAAGCAATTGTGACTCAGTTCCAATCACTTCAGAAGCTGCTTTCACTCCTTCATAAGCTGCTAGTATCTCTTTCTCTTTTGCGGTATAATTTGTCTCTGAACCTCTGTAGCCACGTCCCCAGAAACCAAGTGGACGACCACGTGTCTCATTTGGAGCTCTCTGCCAAAGGCTCCAAGTTGGACATTGTCACTGGCAGCCGTGTACAGAATGTTTTTAATGTCCGGACCAGATCGCACAGGTCCCAAGCCCACTGCATGGACTACTTCTCATTTGATCTGATCAAAGGCTGCTTGTTGTTCAGGTCCCCACTCAAAATTGTTTCTCTTATGAGTCACATCATGCAGAGGTTTGACAATCTAACTGAAACCAGGAATGTGTAGTCTCCAAAATCCCACTGCACCCAAGAAAAGTAAGTGTGTCCTTCTTATTGGTGGGAACTGCCATAGTAGAGACTTTGTTAATCACATCCTGAGGAATGTGACAGCGACCATCCTGCCACCGCACTCCCAGAAACTGAATCTCTTTGGCAGGTCCTTTGACCTTGTCTCTCTTAATGGCAAAACTGCTTGCAACAGAATGTCAATGATTTTGTTACCTTTCTCGAAGACTTCCTCAGCAGTTTGGCCCCACACAATGATGTTGTCGATGTACTGGATGTGCTCTGGAGCTTTACCTTTCTCCAGTGCATTGTGGATGACTGAGTGACAGATGGTTGAGCTGTGTTTCCACCCCTGAGGCAAACAGTTGAACTGGTATTGGATTCCTCTCCAGATGAATGCAAACTGAGGCCTGCACTCCTTTGCTATGGGAATAGAGAAGAAAGCATTAGCAATGTCTATGGTTGCATACCATTTAGCCTCCTTCGATTCCAGCTCATACTGGAGTTCCAGCATGTCCGGCACAGCTGCACTCATGGGTGGCGTCACCTCGTTGAGGGCACGAAAGTCAACTGTCAGTCTCCAGCCACCATTAGCTTTGCGCACAGGCCAGATGGGACTGTTGAAAGGTGAATGAGCTTTCTCGATGACAGCCTGATCCTCCAATTGACGAATCAGGTGATGAATGGGCAACAAAGAGTCACGGTTAGTTCTGTACTGCCTGTGGTGCACAGTTTGAGTTGCAATTGGCACTTCTAGATCCTCTATATCATGATGTCCCACAACTGCAGATTCATCAGAAAGTTCAGGTCTAATGGACAATTTCAATTTGGCATCCTCCATCTCTACAGATGCTATTCCAAAAGCCCATTTGTGACCCTTAGGATCTTTGAAACAACCTTGTCTTAAAAAGTCAATTCCCAGAATGCAAGGAGCATCAGGACCAGTTACAATAGTATGTGTCTTCCACTCTTTACCAGTTAAACTGATCTCAGCCTGTATCTTAGTTAACTCTTGAGATCCACCAGTGATTCCAAAAATAGATATGGACTCTGTCCCTTTGCAATTGGATGGCAACAAAGTACACTGAGCACCTGTGTCAACTAAAGCCCTGTATTTCCAAACTTTTGAACTGCCAGGCCATCTAATGAATACATTCCAATAGATTCAGTTCTCTCCACTATCCCTTTCCTCCTCCTGGCTGGAGGCAGGGCACCCCTAATGCTGAACATGGCATGTGGGGTGTACACAATGATTGGTGTTGTTGTGAGAGGAATTGCAACTGTTGGAACAATTGCAGTTGCTCTCAGGAGCTGAAGAAGTGACAGCTACCTTTCGGGCATTGTTGTCTCTGTTTCTGCCACTCTGCAGTTCCCTGACCCTCTTTGAAAGAGCAGAAGTAGGTTTACCATCCCATTTGTTCATGTTCTCACTGTATGTGTCACGCAGGAGTATCCACAGTGACGCACGTGATTGCTGCTGTCTGGGTGGAATTTGTCTCCTCCTGGGCTGGAATTGCCTTGTAGGAGGTGGGCGTCTGTTCCTGTCTGCAGAAACATGCACCCATTCAGATGATGCAGGAATGGTATCCTTTAGCAGATTGGTAATGTTTTTAAGATCCTCCTTCAGTTCTTTCATGCTCTACTTAATGCCATCTCTAATACCATCTTTAAGCTCTGTAGTCATAGTCTGTATGGCACAGATTATACCAGAATGTGACAAGCTATCCTCTATCTGCCTGAGCTGGTCAGTGAATTCACCAACAGTGAAAGATCTTCCATTATCACTCCTTGCTAGAAACTTACTGGCCAAAATGTTAGCATAGGATGAAGGAGCAAGCTTAATCAGCTTCTTCATGAGACCTGTTCCCAAAGGAATATCATTGGGCTCATGTGTGCCATGATCTCCATAAAGCACTTCCTTCACAGCAAACTCCTTCAGAAGCTTAATTCCCTGCTCAATGGTGTTCCACTTCTTGGCAGCCCATGGCAAATCATCCCGGGAAGGATATCTCATAGCCACAGCCAACAAAAGGCATGTCCACAAGCTAACCCTACCAAGAGGACTTGCCAGGTATTTGTCCACTCCACTCTCCTTAGTGAGTGGTCCCAGCTGCTTGGCAGACTTGTCTACTACTTGCAGAGCATTAGCACCAATGCCACGGCATCTCACTAGCCAGCTTAGGATTGGCTCACCTGATTCCCTTGAGTATTCCTTTCTAACTTCCCTGACTTCTCTGAGTGGATCATTGGAGTCCTGGATGTCATCTTCCTCCTCTTCCTCTTATTGATCTGGTTGTCCCTGGCCTAGCAGAACCTTCCTCATAGCACCCTTAAACTCATTGGAACCATCCTCTCTCTTGGCAGCCAACCTCACAACACTCTTCTTATTTGAGTATTGATGTCTCAGCACATTTGCGAGGTCTCGCAGACTAACTATATCCTCTTCCTCCTATTGCTGATCACCAGAGGTCCCCTCTCTTACATCCTCCTGTGAACCACACTTTGTCTTAGCTTTCGCCTTAGCAGGTGCCAGAAGGGCCTGAACAGCAACAGACTTAGACGTGTCTGCTGGAGGGTTTGAATCATTAGGGGTCTGACTTGGAGCTTGTGAGTTCAGATCTGCCTTACTTTTAGCAGGGGGGCTCTGATTCTGGTCTGCTGGCTGGGGATTCGAATTGGCTGAGCTGGTGTCATTAGGACTTGGACTGACTGAGCTTGCATTACCAGCATTAGTGGGATTATTTGCCTGTCCTCCTGGGATGCCTGCCAACCCTGATGTGTTATCATTGTTGCTAGAAACATTCTGATTTTGGTACCTGCCTGTGCTCCTGGGACTCCTGCCAAACTCTGCCCATTGTTATTGTTATCCTTCTTGTTTACATTCCCTCCAGGAATATTGGCAGAATTCCCAGAACCTACAGAGGAGGGTGGAGAGGCTGGCGGGGGGGAAGCAGATAACTGTGTTCCCTTGTTTTGCTGTGAAAGAGACTGCTTCTGAGACTCAGAATTTTTCCTAGTTCTTACAGAGGCTGGTTTTGAATTTTTCACACATAATAATGCCAAAATTAATATGAAAATTAAAATCATAAGAGCCATGATAATGCACAGCAATCCCACCACAGTCTCTTTTCTGTAAAAATCCTTGCATGGACTTGGCATTTCAGTTTGGGGATGGATGACCCTCATGAGAGCAGTAGATAAAGCAGAACCTCGATTGATTGTAACATTATTGACAAGAGCTCCTGTAATATTACTGGTAAGGTTTTTGGAGACATTAAAACCAGCATAACCAAGAATAAAATCACCCCAGCTCCAGAACATGCTTGCAACTTTGGCTTTAGCCTTCTTATAAGCTAAATCAATGAAATAAGCAACAATTTGAGCCTTTATCCAACTAAATGCCAAGAAAACAAAACCAGACCAGAGTAATGCCCCACACAAGTACAATAGCTGCCTTATTAGCTCCATTTTAATTCCCAGAGCCAATGAACAGTCACGCAAGTAGATTTAGCCTCACGTTGGGAAAGCCAATAAAAAAATGTGATGGTTTGGGCATTAACCCTCCCCCCACACTTTTGAATTTGCCCCAGCTAACTCAGACAGCCTCTGGGAATATAAATGAAGCTATTTATTTTACAGCAGCAAATATACAAGCAGCTATTCACAATATATACAGTTATATACAGAAATATACAAAGGATAAACAATACAAAAGCACAACTCCCCTCCCAGAAACCTTAGTCCCCAGGAGGGGCTCTCAAACCACCCCAACACCTCCCCTTGCCCTCTCAACCTTACCCCAGTTCTCAGGAAGAAGAGAGGTGCAGCCAAGAGGTTAGGGAGTGAGGTTAGTGGGAGCAAGGTTAATGAGATGTGACCAGGTCTGAAGGCAAAGGCAGAATGAAAGACAAAATGGAGAATGTTTTACTTCTTCTTCCCAGAGTTCTCAACGTGACTGTGAGAGAAGGAGACACAATTGTTTTCATTTCACTGCCCATTATCTAGTTCATTTACCAAAACATTCTAGCTTGCTTCAAACTAGCACACACAGGCATTCATATTACAATCTTAAGAATTGTTCTGGTGGGTTCCAGCACTGAAAGCTGACTATCTTGCAGATCTGGCCCATTCTTGGTAAAAAAATGTAGTCCTTAGTCACTGATACATAGAATTCATAGAATGGTTTAGGTCGGAAGGGACATAAAGATCATCTCATTCAAATACCCCTGCCATGGGCAGGGACACCTTCCACTGGACTATGTCACTCAAGGCCTTGTTCAACCTGGCCTTGAACACTTCCAGGGACTGAGCATCTGCAACGTTCCTGGGCAACATGTTCCAGTGTCTCACCACCTTTATGGAAAGAATTTCTTCATAATAAGTAGCATAAATCTGTCCTCCTAAAGCTTAAAGCCATTGTCCCTCATCCTATCAAAATAAGCCTTTGTAAAACATCCCTTCCTGGCTTTCTTCTAGGCCCCCTTCACCTGCTGGAATGCCTTGTCCCGGGTTTGGGCAGATCCCTCCCCCGGGAAGAAATTCACAACACAGACCCCCCTTTTTTGAAAGTCAGGGAATGATGAAATTGTATTTTCTTATAGTATAAGTATAACAATGTAAGGAGAGATAATAACTAGAGAAGGAAGGGAAAAAAAAAACCCAATACAATAACCTTAAGGGAGATAGGGGAGGGGTCAAGCTGCGGCAAAGCAGCAGAAGCAGCAGTAGCCAAAACAGCAGCCAGGGAAGATAGGTGAAAGATGCAGCAGCAGAAGCCAGCGGGAGAAAGGGGGAGAACAAACTGTGCTTCTAGATATTGAGCTCTTGATGCTCCAATGAAACTATATTAATGTATCTATTGTTGCTATTATGTGGCCTATCCCTGGAATGTTCATCTCTCCCCTATGTCTGAGCTAGAGGATCAGCTCAAACGGCCACAATCCACCCCTTTAATATAATTTACCATTGCAGCATCAAGTCATTCTATGTAACTAGGGATAACATCAGTATCGTAGATGGTCATTTTCCAGGCCTCAAGCATCTTTCGTCAATTTTTGGTCATTCATCTTCTCATTTCTGTCTGTCTCAGGTGTTGGCTAGCTCAATGTTTTTTTCTAGAACAGTCAGATGTTTTCTTCAATGCATGGAATAGAGCAGGACTCTTGGCACTCTCAGGGCTCATGGATAGCAGGCTCTTCATGGCTTTTGGGCACCACAATCATCTGCAAAAGAACTCATAACAACATCTCTACATTCTTTCTGCCAATGTCAGATTCTTTTGTGGCACACATTGTATCTCACCATTCGTCTGCATAACCCAATATGTATGACCAGGTCCTTCAGCAGAAACCACCCCTCGGACAGGTGTAGCCTCCCCCGAAGGGGAGAATACCCAAACAGACTTGCCCAACAAATTCTTTCACAAATGACAGGAACCTGTCACTTTCTACCTTTTGTAAGACCTCTGATGAGCTGGGCCTTCTTAGTTGGTGGAACCTCTACTATTCACTACCCAAGCAGCTTGGGACAGATGTTTCTCCCAGATCTTTAAGGTTCCTCCCCCCATTGCCTTTAAGGTTGTTTTTAGCAAGCCATTACAGTGTTCAATTTTGCGGGTGCATAATAGGGGATGTGATAGATCCACTCAATGCTGTGCTCTTTGGCCCAAGATTTTATGAGATTATTTTTAAAGTGGGTGCCATTACCAGATTAAATTCACTCTGGAGTGCCATGTCACCACATGATTTGTCTTTCCAAGCCCAAAATGGTGTTACGTGCAGTCGCATGGGAAACTGGATAGGTTTCCAGCCATCCAGCGCTTGCTTCTACCATGGTCAGCACATACTGCTTTCCAGTCCAAGAATGAGGTAGAGTGATGTAATCCATCTGCCAGGCTTCACCATATTTGTACTTTGCCTATCGCTCAACATACCACCCAACCAGGATGAAGTGGTTATAGACCACCCAACCACGATGAGGAAACAGATGAGATCATAATTTTTGGCGCCCAACGTAGGGCATGATCTTGGATTGTTTTTTTTTGTTTGTTTGTTTGTTTTTATTTCTTTTTGATTGATAATTAGAATAAGAACATCAGGGAAAAATGAAGTTGTTTGATATATTCTGGCCTATTATTGCCTCAATTCTGACTCTATCAGTTCAGCAGTGATTTATAGCTATGGTTCACTGCCAGGTGTGTTCATTCTTCGCTAAGATGGTCTGGGACTCGGTAAAAGCTGTGCTAACGAAGGTTGGAGATGTTGTTAGGAATATTTTAGGGTTTAGGAATGTCGTTGAGGGTGTGCTGTATGTGACATTGGTGTCAGAGACTAGGAGTTATTTGGAAGAGATGAGCTACCCAGTAGCCTGCCTAATATGTTTAAACTTGGTGTTTTTGGCTGCTATTGTAGGTCTGGTTGTAGTGTGGAGATGAGAGAGATGCAGGAATAAACAGGCTGTAAGTGAGGTTTTTATCTTCTCCGGAGGCAATAGCAGGGAGCTAAGGGTTAAAGAAACAGTCTGCGACCGAAGTGGGGGAGGGAGGGCCACGGCACCAGGCAGACGGACTGCTCGCAGAGCAGCGAAACATCCTACCTCGGAGCCTTTGAGAGGAGGAAAAATTGTTGGACATGGCCCATACCCCACTGACCCTGAAGAATAGAGGCAGGAAACAGTCTGGTTCCCATTCGTACCGAATAGAACGGAGGAAAGTAAACATAGCAGTGATGGAAACCCTGCGGGCATGCAGTCACAAAGGACTGCGGCGGCACCTCCGGATCTGGCTGCAGATGGTGTGGGCTATGGCAGAGTTCCTCGGACAGATAAAGTTGAGGAACTGGTTTGTGGAAAATGTGGCTTGAACGTTTTGATCTGTAGGAGGGTCACTGACACCAGAGCCTCTGCCAGTAGAGAGGCTGCTGAGTCAAAGACTCTTTTGCCTGCAACCAGGGGACTGGAAGCGGCACCAGGGGGTGCGGCAGGGTCCTCGGAAGGTGAACCCACTAACACCATCGAGCCTGCAAATGCCACTGCTTGTAGTTGATTTTCGCGGCCTAAATGAAGTGACTCTGCCCATGAGTTCTGCTGTGCCAGACGTGTTAGAACTCCAGTATGAGCTGGAATCCAAGGAGGCCAAATGGTATGCAACCATAGATGTTGCTAACACTTTCTTTTCTATTCCAATAGCAGAAGAATGCAAGCCTCAATTTGCTTTCACTTGGAGGGGGATCCAGTATACATTTAATTGTTTGCCCCAGGGGTGGAAGCACAGCTCAACAATCTGTCATGCAGTGATCCATGATGCACTGGAGAAAGGTGGAGCTCCAGAGCATCTGCAGTTCATTGATGACATCATTGTCTTGGGGAACACGGCACAAGAAGTTTTTGAGAAAGGTAACAAAATAATTGCCATTCTGCTGAAGGCAGGTTTTGCCATAAAGCAAAACAAGGTGAAGGGACCTGCTAGAGAGATTCAGTTCCTGGGAATTCATTGGCAAGATGGCAAGATCACAATGGATGTGATAAATAAAGTTTCTGACATGGCAAATCCCACAAATAAGAAGGACACATTGTCTTTCCTGGGAACAGTTGGATTTTGGAGGCTGCACATCCCTGGATACAGCCAAATTGTAAAACCTTTATATGATGTAACTCAAAAGAGGAACAACTTTCAGTGGGGACCTGAACAACAAGCAGCCTTTGATCAGATAAAACAGGAAGTAGTTCATGCAATGGGTTTGGGGCCTGTTCAAACTGGTCCAGACATTAAGAACATTCTGTATACGGCTGCGAGTGATAATGGTCCAACCTGGTGCCTATGGCAGAGAGCCCCAGGAGAAACACATGGCCGACCACTTGGTTTCTGGAGTAGAGGATATAGAGGGTCAGAAGTAAACTATACACCAACGGAGAAACAGATCCTTGCTGCTTATGAAGGTGTGAAAGCTGCTTCAGAAGTAATTGGAACAGACTCTCAGCTTCTTTTGGCTCCCAGATTACCAGTTTTGAACTGGATGTTTAAGGGAAAGGGATCATCACCACATCACGCAACCGATGTTACCTGGTCTAAGTGGATGGCTCTCATAACACAGCGAGCACGCATGGGGAGTCTGTGGATGTGGTCTATCTGGACTTCAGCAAGGCCTTTGACACTGTCCCCCACAGCAAACTGCTGGCTAAGCTGTCAGCCCGCGGCTTGGATGGTAGCACTCTGTGCTGGGTTAGGAACTGGCTGGAGGGCCAGATCGAGAGAGTGGTGGTGAATGGTGCCACATCCAGCTGGCGGCCAGTCACTAGTGGTGTTCCTCAGGGATCAGTGCTGGGCCCCATCCTCTTTAACATCTTCATAGATGATCTGGGTGAGGGCATCGAGTCAGTCATCAGCAAGTTTGCAGATGACACTAAGCTGAGGGCAGATGTGACTGAGTTGGAGGGCAGAAGGGCTCTGCAGCGGGACCTTGACCGCCTGGACAGATGGGAAGAGGCCAAGGGGATGGCATTCAATAGCTCCAAGTGCACGGTGCTGCACTTTGGCCACAGCAACCCCATGCAGAGATACAGGCTGGGGTGGGAGTGGCTGGAGAGCAGCCAGACAGAGAGGGATCTGGGGGTACTGATTGATACCCACCTGAACATGAGCCAGCAGTGTGCCCAGGTGGCCAAGAGAGCCAGTGGCATCCTAGCCTGCATCAGGAATGGTGTGGTCAGCAGGAGCAGGGAGGTCATTCTGCCCCTGTACTCTGCACTGGTCAGACCACACCTCGAGTGCTGCGTTCAGTTCTGGGCCCCCCAGTTTAGGAAGGACACTGAGATGCTCGAGCGTGTCCAGAGAAGGGCGACGAGGCTGGTGAGAGGCCTCGAGCACAAGCCCTATGAGGAGAGGCTGAGGGAGCTGGGGTTGTTTAGCCTGGAGAAGAGGAGGCTCAGGGGTGACCTTATTGCTGTCTACAACTACCTGAAGGGTGGTTGTGGCCAGGGGGAGGTTGCTCTCTTCTCTCAGGTGGCCAGCTCCAGAACGAGAGGACACAGCCTCAGGCTGCGCCAGGGGAAATTTCGGCTTGAGGTGAGGAGAAAGTTCTTCACTGAGAGAGTCTTTGGACACTGGAATGGGCTGCCTGGGGAGGTGGTGGAGTCGCCATCCCTGGGGCAGTTCAAGGCAAGGTTGGATGTGGCACTTGGTGCCATGGTCTAGCCTTGGGCACTGTGGTAGAGGGTTGGACTTGATGATCTGTGAGGTCTCTTCCAACCTTGGTGATACTATGAACGACCTGGCATATTGGAGATGATCACCAACTGGCCAGAAGGCACAAACTGTATAAATCCTCCAGAGGAGCGAATAAATCGGGATGAAGAAGCTCCTCCTTACAGTGATTTGTCTGAAGAAGAAAGAAACTATGCTCTATTTACTGATGGTTCCTGTCGCCTTGTTGGAAACAAGAGAAAATGGAGAGCTGCAGTTTGGAGCCCTATACGAGCAGTGGCTGAAGCAAAAGCTGGAGAAGGTGAGTCGAGCCAGTTTGCAGAGGTAAAAGCTATCCAACTTGCTCTTGACATGGCTGAGAGTGAGAACTGGCCCATGCTTTACCTCTATACTGATTCGTGGATGGTGGCTAATGCCTTATGGGGTTGGCTAAAGGACTGGAAAAGAAATAATTGGCAATGGAAAGAAAAGCCAATTTGGGCTGCTGACTTATGGCAGGACATTGCCACTCATCTAGAGAAAATCTCTGTAAGAGTACGACACATAGACGCTCACATGCCCAAAAGTAAAGCTACTGAGGAACATCAGCACAACCATCAGGCAGATTTGGCTGCCAAGGTGTTTCAAACCGATGTGAATTGTGATCTGGATTTGGATTGGGAACACTGAGGTGAACTGTTCTTAGTCCAGTGGGCCCATGATTCCTCAGGACATCAAGGTAGATATACTACCTGCCAATGAGCATGAGATAGAGCAATCAACATCTCCATGGACGCTATAACACAAGTTACACTTGACTGTGATATTTGCGCTGCTATTAAACAAGCCAAGCATCTGAAGCCCTTGTATCAGAGTACCACAGTATCACAGTACCACCAAGGTTGGAAGAGACCTCGTAGATCATCAAGTCCAACCCTTTAACACAGAGCTCAAGGCTAGACCATGGCACCAAGTGCCATGTCCAATCTTACCTGGAACAGCTTCAGGGACGGCGACTCCACCACCTCCCTGGGCAGCCCATTCCAGTGTCCAATGACTCTCTCAGTGAAGAACTTTCTCCTCATCTCAAGCCTAAATCTCCCCTGGTGCAGCCTGAGGCTGTGTCCTCTTGTTCTGGTGATGGCCACCTGAGAGAAGAGAGCAACCTCCTCCTGGCCGCAACTTCCCCTCAGGTAGTTGTAGACAGCAATAAGGTCTCCCCTGAGCCTCCTCCTCTCCAGGCTAAACAATCCCAGCTCCCTCAGCCTCTCCTTGTAGGGCTGTGCTCAAGGTATCTCTCCAGCCTTGTCACCCTTCTCTGGACACGCTCAAGCATCTCAATGTCCCTCCTAAACTGGGGGGCCCAGAACTGAACACAGCACTCAAGGTGTGGTCTAATCAGTGCAGAGTACAGGGGCAGAATGACCTCCCTGCTCCTGCTGACCACACCATTCCTGATGCAGGCCTGTCGTGGAGAGTAGCGAAAGCTCCCTAAGCTTTTGCTATATTGTGTAGTTTCTAGTGCCTCACATTCAAGCCAGAAGCATCGAAAAACCAAAACAATCTTTCAGTCCCATGGGAAGATTTCTCCCTAGGGTAAGTGAAAGGTAAACACTGGCCATGTTTCCTTTTCACTTGGCCTTGCTTTCCAGACAACAGGGTATTGTTTTGGTTAAGTAGAAACGACTTTCTTAAGCCTGCCCAGCACCTGCAGGTGGGCTGGCCTGAGGAGTGGCCTTCACATTGTTTAGGTAATGTTATCCAATTGTGTAAGTTGATTACTGTTTTTTACCAATGTATGTGAACAACGTAGAAGTGGTCTGAATTGTGGGCTAGTCCTATTTTGGAACATTATAAAAATGGTGGACAGGCCAGGATCGGGGCCCTTGCGCCCTTGCCCTAGCCTTCTAGGTCTGTGTCTTGTCCTTCTGGGTTTTTCCAGCCTTTCTGGTTTTTTCCCGGAATTCTAACAACAACAAACTGCTCGCCGATATAGCCTCGCCTCGGGCGGACACCCCGAGTCGCAGAGGCTAAAGCCTGCATGCCTGGACCCTCACCGGGAGAAAGGGACTCCCTACCAAGCTACAGACTGTGAGTAGCTGACGAACTGTTAACTCGAATCAGAGACTCGAAAGAACTCTCTTTAAACATCGTAGACTCTTTAATTTGTCATTTTCGGAAATGTTACTTTGATCTCAATCAAAAGAATTCACAGTGGTGGTGTAGTTTCGGGAAGAGGGAATTCGCATTCTTTGCAATAAATCACTGATAAAATAGTCAACGCCTCGCGTATTTCCCCCATAAATTCTGCCGCGAAACTGCGTTCCACGACAAGGCCAGGATGCCACTGGCTCTCTTGGCCACCTGGGCACACTGCTGGCTCATGTTCAGGTGGGTATCAGTCAGCACCCCCAGATCCCTCTCTGTCTGGCTGCTCTCCAGCCACTCCCACCCCAGCCTGTATCTCTGCATGGGGTTGTTGTGGCCAAAGTGCAGCACCCTGCACTTGGAGCTATTGAATGCCATCCCATTGGCCTCTTCCCATCTGTCCAGGCGGTCAAGGTCCCGCTGCAGAGCCCTTCTGCCCTCCAACTCAGTCACATCTGCCCCCAGCTTAGTGTCATCTGCAAACTTGCTGATGACTGACTCCATGCCCTCATCCAGATCATCTATGAAGATGTTAAAGAGGATGGGGCCCAGCACTGATCCCTGAGGGACACCACTAATGACAGCTGCCAGCTGGATGTGGCACCATTCACCACCACTCTCTCGATCTGGCCCTCCAGCCAGTTCCTAACCCAGCACAGAGTGTTGCCATCCAAGCCATGGGCTGACAGCTTAGCCAGCAGTTTGCTGTGGGGGACAGTGTCAAAGGCTTTGCTGAAGTCCAGACAGACCACATCCACAGGCCTCCCCACATCCACCAAGCGGATCACCTGATCATAGAAGGAGATCAGGTTGGAGAGGCAGGATCTGCCCTTCCTAAACCCATGCTGGCTGGACCTGAGCCCTTTGCCATCCCTTAAGTGCGCTCTTATCACCCCAAAGATAACCTGCTCCATCAGTTTTCCTGGCACTGAGGTCAGGCTGACAGGTCTGTAGTTCCCAGGTTCCTCCATCCCACCCTTCTTGTGGATGGGGACCACGGTGGCAGTTTCCAGTCTCCTGGGACCTCTCTGGTGAGCCAGGACTGCTGGAAAATGGTGGAGAGCAGCTTGGCCAGCTCAGCTGCCAGCTCTCTCAGCACCCTGGGATGGATCCCATCTGGTCCCATGGACTTGTGGGTGTCCAGATGGCTCAGCAGGTCCTGAACTAATTCCCCATGAATTTCCAGGGGAACACACTGCTCCCCGACCCCATCCCCCAGTTCAAGAGGCCACTTGCCTCCTCCTCCCTCCTTGCTGTTGAAAACTGAGGCGAAGAAGGCATTCAGGACCTCAGCCTTTTCATTGTCATCAGTTATAGTGTTCCCCTCCTGGTCCAGTAAGCAGTGGAGGCTCTTCTTGCCCTTCCTTTTAGCATTGATACATTTATAAAAGTGCTTTTTATTATCCTTCACAGAGGTGGCAGCCTAAGTTCTAGCTGGGCCTTAGCCTCTCTCATTTTTCTCCTGCATAATCTGGCTACCTCCTTAAACACGTCAGGAGAAGCCTTCCCCTCCTTCCAGAGGTGATACACCCTTTTTTTTTCCCCCAATTCCTTCAGGAGCTGTTTTCTCATCCAGGCTGGTCGCCTTCCCCGCCGGCTCATCTTTCGGCACATGGGAACTGCCAGCTCCTGAGCCTTCAAGAGCTCCTGTTTAAAGTAGGTCCAACCATCCTGGACCCCTTTGTTCCCAAGGACTGCTGCCCAGGGGACTTTGCAAATAAGTTTCCTAAGCAAATTGAAGTTTGCCCTCCGAAAGTCCAAGGTGTAGGTTTTGTTGCAGTGCCTCCCTACCTCCCTGCATATTGAAAACTCCACTAACTCATGATCACTGTACCCCAGGCAGCCTCCCACTGCCACATCTCCTACCAGCCCTTCTCTGTTGGAGAGCAGCAGGTCAAGCTGAGCTTGACCCCTAGTAGGCTCCATTAACAGCTGGGTCATGAAGCTGTCCTCCATGCACTCTAGAAATCTCCTGGACTGCCTCCTCTCTGCTGAATTAAGTTCCCAGCAGATATCTGGCAGGTTAAAGTGACCCACAAGGACAAGATCTGATGATCTTGAGACAGCCTCCAATTGTTTGTAAAATGTCCTGGGTTTGGGCTGATCTTTCCCCCGGGAAGAAATTCACAACACAGACCCCCCTTTTTTGAAAGTCAGGGAAAGATTAAATTGTATTTTCTTATAGTATAAGTATAACAATGTAAAGAGAGATAATAACTAGAGAAGGAAGGAAGAAAAAAACAATACAATAACCTTAAGGGAGATGGGGGAGGGATCAAGCGGCGGCAAAGCAGCAGAAGCAGCAGTAGCCAAAACAGCATCCGAGGAAGATAGGCGAAGCTGCAGCAGCAGAAGCCATCAGGAGAAGGGGGAGAACAAGCTGTGCTTCTAGACATTAAGCTCTTGATGCTCCAATGAAATTATATTAATTTATCTATTGTTGCTATTATGTGGCCTGTCCCTGGAATGTTCATCTTTCCCCTATGTCTGAGCTAGAGGATCAGCTCAAACTGCCACATGCCTGTATAAAGTATCCTCAGAGCCATCTCTTTTCCAGCATGAGCAGCCTGTCCCCATAGCAGAGGTGCTCCAGCCCTCTAATCATCTTTGTGGCCCTCCTCTAGACCTACTCTAGCAGCTCAATGTCTCTCTTATGCTGGCATCACGAGAACTAGATGAAGTACTCTAGATAGGGGTATCATGAAAGCAGAGTAGAGGGGGAGAATCACCTCTCTCATCCTGCTGCTCACAATCTTTACACAGTCCAGGATGAGGTTAGCCTTCTGGGCTGCAAGAACATGTTGTTGTCTCATGTTGAGTTCTTTATCAACTAATACTCCGAACTCCATCTCCTCAGGATTGTTCTTGAGTCACTCCTTGCCCAGGCTGTATTTGTGGTTGGGGTTGCCCCACCTCAGATGCAGGACCTTGTACCTGGCTTTGTTGAACTTTAGGGGGTTGGTTTGAGTCCACCTCTCAAGCCTGTCCAAGTCCCTCTGGATGGCATCCTTTCCCTCTAGTGTGTGTGCTGCACCACACAGCTTGGTTTATTTGCAGACTCAATGCCACTCTCCATGTCCCTGACAAAGATGTTAAACCACACTGGTCCCAATACTGACCTCTGAGGGACATTTCTTGTCGCTGGTCTCCATTTGGATATTGACTCATCCAATGCAATGCTCTGAGTGCGGCCATCCAGCCAATTTCTTATCCAGTGAGTGGCCCAAGCTCTTCTACAGTTTTGTGACCATGATATCATGCAGAACAGTATAAAATGGTTTAAACAAGTCCAGGTAGGTGCCACCAGTTGCTCTTTTCTTCTCCACTGGTGTTCTAACTCCATCATAGAAAGCCAACAAGTTCATCAGTCATGATTTGCCCTCAGTGAAGCCATAATGGTTACCATCAATCACCTCTTATCCATTTTCTGTATGCCTTGGCAAGACCTTCAAAAGGACCTGCTATGTGGTCTCTCCAGACACAGAGGTGCAACTGACTAGCCTACAGATTCTGAGGTCTTCTTTTTTAAACCTTCTTGAAGATGGGGTTATGCTTCCCCTTTTTCCAGTCATCAGGGACTTCACCAGACTGTTGTGACTTTTTGAATATCATGGACAGTGGTTTGTCAACTTCATCTGCCAGTTAACTCAGGACCTGTGGGTGGACCTTGTCTGGCCCTGTGAATTTGTTCATCTTCATTTTCCTAGTTCCTTAGATGGCCTTGAACCTGCTCTTTGCTTACTGAGGGCAGATCCTTTTCCCACCCCCCACCTATGTTTTCTGGAACTTGGGTGGTACAGCTAGAGCCTTTACCAGGTTGCTCAAGGCCTCATTCAACCTGGCCTTGAACACCTCCAGGAAGGGAGCAACCATAACCTCCCTGGGCAAACTGTGCCAGTGTCTCATCTACCTCACTGCAAACAACTTCTTCCTAGCATTCAGTTTCACTCTCCCATCTGCCAGTTCAAACCCATTCCTCCTCCTCCTGCCATTACAAGACCTTCTCAACAGCCAATCCCCAGCCTTCCTGGAGCCCCCTTCAGATCCTGGAAAGCCACTCCAAGGTCTCCTTGAATCCTTCTCTTATCCAGGCTGCACAGCCCCAACTCTCTCAGCCTGCGCTCAGAGCGGAGCTGCTGCAGCCCTCTCAGCATCTTGGTGGTCTCCTCTGCACTGGATCCAACACTTCCATGTGCTGCTTGTGCTGGGGGCTCCAGAGCTGCACCCAGGACTGCAGGTGGGGTGTGAGGAGAGCAGAGCCAAGGGGTAGAATCCCCTCCCTTGCCCTGCTGTCCACATTGCTCTTGCTGCAGCCCAGCACAGGGTTGCTGTCTGGGCTGCACTCACACTGCAGGCTCCTGCTGAGCTTTGCCTCAGCCCAGACCCCCAGGGCCTGTTCCTCCAGGCTGCTCTCCTCAGAACTGAAGAGTCCCAACTCTTGTAGCCTGGAGTAGTCGTTGTATCCATTGTGACCAGGTCTTCATTCTCCTTTTGGCGAGGTCCTTCATCTTCCCTAGCCATCTTTTTCTGTCCCTGATGTCACTATCCATTCACATCATCAGAGGCATTCCCATTGTGTATTAATCTTTCTGCAGAAATTGTTTCCTTTTCACTGCTAATTGCAGTGCTCCCTATCAAGAAACACTCTTAGAAGGCATCAGCACAAGAGCTTTTTGATAGAAACTCTAAGAGAGGAGTTGTTTGCAAGTTAGACTAAACTGTTTGTTGGATAAGTAGAGTCTGGTATCACCAACACCTAAACAAAAGGGTAATTTGAGACACCTTTTGTGAATTCCAGAACTCCCACTGGTTTTAATTAGAACAACTGAAGAAAACTGCTAATTTCAGTGAGCTGGTGAAAGGTGCTGCTGTCACAATCCATCAGATTCTGGACTTCAGTTTTCAACTTTTTTAAGTAATAGACAATCTTCATCAAAGTATACTGTTCCCTTGGCAAAATATGTCAACCTTTTTTTATAACAGAGTATTTATAGTGTTATAACCACAGAATGTGTGTTAAAAATCAGGATTTTTTAACTAGATGCTGTATTTTCTTGTTTGTTGTGGGCTATTTGGGTGTTTGAGTTTTTTTTTCTGTTGGATTTGTTGTTTTGTTTGTTTGTTTATTCTCTCTTTTTTTTTTTCAGCAAAACAGAACTGAAATTTGATAACCAAACAACTCATATAGTAAATAATTGTCCTTTCAAAAAGTAATCTAAAATCCTAGCAAATCCTACTGAGTAATCTATTAATAACAGAAAACACTAGACATCTAATTCCTGGTTATCTAATCACTGCAAAGCAAGCTCCTTCAAATTTTTGGGGGAGACTTTCAAAAATCTCATGGATGCATTATGATGATCCAGCAACATCTTTTTTTAAACCTTACTTGAGGGTGCTGGTAGAGAGTAGCTGAAGATGAGCCAGCAGTGTGCCCAGGTGGGCAGGAGAGCCAATGGCATCCTGGCCTTTATCAGGAGCAGTGTGGCCAGCAGGACTAGGGAGGTTCTTCTGTCCCTGTGCTCAGCACTGCTCAGGACACACCTTGAATGCTGTGTCCAGGTGTGGGCTCCTCAATTCAAGAGAGATGTTGAGGTGCTGGAAGGTGTTGAGAGAAAGGCAGCAAGGCTGGGGAGGGACCTGGAGCAGAGCCCTGTGAGGAGAGGCTGAGGGAGCTGGGGGTGTGCAGCCTGCAGCAGAGGAGGCTCAGGGCAGAGCTCATTGCTGTCTGCAGCTACCTGCAGGGAGGCTGTAGCCAGGTGGGGTTGGTATCTTCTGCCAGGCAAGCAGCAATAGAAAAAGAGGACACAGTCTCAAGCTGTGCCAGGGGAAGTACAGGCTGGATGTTGGAAGTAAGTCCTTCACAGAGAGAGTGATTTGCATTGGAATGGGCTGCCCAGGGAGGTGGTGAAGTGGCTGTGCGTGGAGGTTTTCAAGCAAAGCCTGGCTGGGGCACTTAGTGCCAAGGTCTGGTTGATTGGCTGGGGCTAGATGCTAGGTTGGACTGGATGATCTTAGAGGTCTCTCCCAACTTGCTCGATTCTATGATTCTATGATTCTAATTTATTTTGTCTGCATCGATGTCTTCTTCAGTCTCCTGTTTTCCACTTGCATACATGAATTTGCCTCCAGATACAAACTGAAGTTGAATTATTATGAGCAGAAGATGTTCTAAATGCTCTCTGCAAAAATTCCACTGAATAATAGGGAAGGGAAGGGAAGGGAAGGGAAGGGAAGGGAAGGGAAGGGAAGGGAAGGGAAGGGAAGGGAAGGGAAGGGAAGGGAAGGGAAGGGAAGGGAAGGGAAGGGAAGGGAAGGGAAGGGAAGGGAAGGGAAGGGAAGGGAAGGGAAGGGAAGGGAAGGGAAGGGAAGGGAAGGGAAGGGAAGGGAAGGGAAGGGAAGGGAAGGGAAGGGAAGGGAAGGGAAGGGAAGGGAAGGGAAGGGAAGGGAAGGGAAGGGAAGGGAAGGGAAGGGAGAGGAAAGGATGGGAAGGGAAGGGAAGGGAAGGGAAGGGAAGGGAAGGGAAGGGAAGGGAAGGGAAGGGAAGGGAAGGGGAGGTTAGAGGAGGGGAGGGGAAGGGAGGGGAGGAAAGAGAATGAGATCTTCTGGTTATTGTCCAGAGGAAAGCAGAAAAGAACCATAGAAATAAAAAGAAGGATAGCAAGAATGCAGCTGAATTGCTAGATTTGCATAGCTTGGGTATGTCCCTACTTGAAATGCACGGGTTTGGTTGGTTGTTTGGTTTGGGGGTTTTTTTGTTGGTTTTTTTTTTTTCTTGGTTGTTTTTTCCTCTTTCTTCTTCTTTCTCCTCACAAGGACATTTGTGTTACCATAGCAAAAAAAAAAAAAATCCAACACTAACTCTAAACTAGAAATCACTTTCCTTTATCCCACATCTTTCCCTTTAGTAAGTGAAGACAGGATGAACAGCTAAAATTACTAATTGGTTTACTGATCAGTTGTAGTTTGTTCGATTGATTTGCAATTAATTCTGGTTTGTGGTGCACAGAAGGGGCAAGGTTGGCGCCAACCTTTGAGGCAGCTGATACTCAATATCCTCTGAGAGAGCTGTAGGCCAGAATATCAATAATCTGGTTTGAAGCAGCTTTTGAAAGTGTTTAGACTGTGTTATGTGCATTTTTGAGACCTCTGGGGGATAGAGTAAGAAAGAATTCTGGATTTTTGTAATAAATCTATCTGTGAAGGTCAGGTATTTTTAACATTGTATTTAGTGCCTTTATTACAGATATCATATTAGTGGTTTATTTTTCATGATCCAAACTACTGTTGATCCTCTTGCTGACGCTTATATCACAGCATTCATCTCTTCGGGACTTTTACAGGTATAAAGCAACTTTAAGTTGCAAGTCACTACAGGCTTTGCTTCACTAATAGCACGCACCAAAAGTGACCATGATAAGAACACAGGTACATGCCCGATTTAAGAGATGTGTAGAGCTAGACTGAGAGCAAGCATTGCTTATGTTGTGACACATCTTCTTCTCTCCTTTTTCAAGAGTTTTTCATTTATCTTTACTGCCTTCTTCTAGTCCACAAAACCAGTGAGAAATGTTTCTGGAATTACTCCTCAATTTCCTTTTTGTTTCTGTTCAGAACTGAGAAGAATGTCTACTGATAAATAGGAAATCATAATTTAATCATAGAATCAGTCAAAGTGGGAGGGGACCACAAGGATCATCTAATTTCAACACCCCTGTCATGGGCAGGGGCACCCTACCCTATAATCCTTTCTTATAATGTCATACACAAATTTTGATGAATGCAAAGTACTTTTCAGTATTTCAATATTTGTGCTATGTTATTTATGACATTTTAAAGAAAGGATTTTTCTCTTTTTTTTTCTATTTTTTTATAATTCTGTTTGAAGACAAAGGTAACAAAATGGATGGGAAAAATCAGTGTCCATTCACTGAGGCTACGTTTGAACCCCTAATAAATAAAACACCTGATTAAAGCTATAGAAGGGGAAAACTGAACTGAGTTTCCATGCTACTTAAGACTTCAGCTTTTCACTGTAAGTGTGATCTTGTTTCAAACTGTGAATGAGTCTAAAACTGCATATTAGCAGCTGCATTAGAGATACTGTAATAGTGGTGGATCATTCCCGTGAGAAAGGCAAGCAAGGCTTAGTGACTCCTGTGTAAGAGAGCTATCTGTCACAGATGTCAGTTTATCTGATTGAGACTCTTTAGCTGCTGGTATACTTGCACCCTTCTCTATATCAAGACCTTTTACATCTACAAGCTGCCAGCAGGGGAGGAAAAAAAAACCACCAACAAGAACCCTAACAAACCCTTCTTCTGATGAGATAACATTTAGAACTTTGTGGCTTTTTGTCTTAGCATTTAAACAGTGTAATTAATTGGTTGACATTTGAACTTCCAAAGAATCCTAACTCTTAGGGGATGCAGTGTTTTTTTACTGTATTTCATAACCCTTCCATCATTTCACATATCTTATGTCGTTAGCCTTGTACGCAGCCAGTCTGGCAAAGTAATCTATAGATCTTTTCTCTGATACACCAGCAGAACACTTGTACATTTTTGTTAGTTATAGACAAAGCTTTGATGGTTGTTTCACTGGGTGAAACAGAGAGGAGGGTGAAACAGTAGCGAGGAGAGCTCCCTGAATCATTAAGATATAAAATTAAGATGAGAAAAGCTGTTCAGAATTTTAATCTATTTTTCCCCTAATTTTTCATTTTGATCTTCTTAGAGATTTAATTATAAAATGAAGCCCTTTTTTTTCCACCTTGAAAGCAATTCAAGATGAGCAGCATACACCTCAATACTGAGCAAAATGGTGGTTGGTTGGTGAAAGCTCCACAGGAGCCTACAGTGTGAGTGCAGCCCAGACAGCAACCCTGTGCTGGGATGCAGCAAGAGCAGTGTGGGCAGCAGGGCAAGGGAGGGGATTCTGCCCCTTGGCTCTGCTCTCCTCACACCCCACCTGCAGTCCTGGGTGCAGTTCTGGAGCCCCCAGCACAAGCAGCACATGGAAGTGTTGGATCCAGTGCAGAGGAGGCCACCAAGATGTTGAGAGGGCTGCAGCAGCTCTGCTCTGAGGACAGGCTGAGAGAGTTGAGCTGAGGTGTTTAAGGCCAGGCTGGATGTGGCTCTGGGCAGCCTGATTTAGAGTAGGGTACTCTCTGCCCTTGGCAGAGGGGTTGGGACTAGATGATCCTTGTGGTCCCTTCCAACCCTGACTGATTCTATGATTCTAATTGGGGTTCTGTAGCCTGAAGAAGAGAAGGCTTCCAGGAGACCTTATAGTGACCTTCCAGTATCTGAAGAGGGCTACAGGAAGGCTGGGGAGGAACTATTGACAAGGTTTTGTAATGACAGGATGAGGAGGAATGGGTTTGAACTGGCAGAGGGGAGGTTGAAACTGGATGTCAAGAGTGAAATTGGATGTTTGCAGTAAGGATGGTGAGACATTAGCACAGGTTACCAAGGGAGAGTGTGGCTGCTCCCTCCCTGGAGGTGTTCAAGGCCAGGTTGGATGAGGCTTTGGGCAACCTGTTCTAGTGTGAGGTGTCCCTGCCTATGGCAAGGGGTTGGAACTGGCTGAGATTTGAGGTTCCTTCCAATCTAAACCATTACTGTCTACAACTACCTGAAAGGGCATTGTAGCCAGGTGGGGGGTGGCCTCTTCTCCCAGGCAACCAGCAATAGAACAAGGGGACACAGTCTCAAGTTGTGCCAGGGTAGGTATAGGCTGGATATTAGGAAGAAGTTCTTCACAGAGAGAGTGATTGGCATTGGAATGGGCTGCCCAGGGAGGTGGTGGAGGCACCGTCTCTGGGGGTGTTCAAGAAAAGACTGGATGAGGCACTTAGTGCCACGGTCTGGTTGACTGGATACGGCTGGGTGAAAGGTTGTACTGGATGATCTTGGAGGTCTCTTCCAACCTGCTTGATTCTATGATTCTATGATTCTATGATTTCATGATTCTAAAATGACCTTCAGTGTGAGCCAACTTGTGTGCTACATGCTTACTTGGGAAAATTCAGAATGTACCAATGCTTGATAAACAGGTTGTGAACTGGTTTTGGTCTATGCCTCCAGCACACAGGTGTGCACTTACCAGCAACTGCAGCTGCAACATCAGACAACTGCCTAGAACTTAAAAAAAACCCAGCTGCCTGTTGAGATTGGAATCGATACAGCTGACATTGTTACCATCACTGTCTTATGAGATGAGTGGTAGTCTGGTTTTGATTTTTCATCTCTTCCTCAATCACAGATTCCTAAAGCAACAAAGTTACACTCATTTGCTGATCTGTTATGATTTTGCATGGGTTTAAGGTGAGAATAATACAGAAAGACAAGAAAGTAACCTGAAGAAGGAAGAAGAAATCAGTGTTGTTACAGACATCAACTCCATTGTTTGGGATCGTGGGTGTGAAGCTTATGGATTTACCACTCCTTTGTAATGTATTTACTCAAGGAAGCTCTGTTGTAAATCAAGTGTTTTCCAATAGCAACCTGCATTTTTCACCCTAATGTCCACTTGAGTTCACTGAGGCATGAAAGGGTCAAATGACTAGTCCAGTCTTGCATGATGAGTCATTGAATGAACCAAGAGCACTAGGATCCTCCTTGCCCCTAGCCCTTTATATCAACGGGCCACAGGGGCTTTGTGTTGCTCCTTTCATCTGCCTTTAAATCCAAAGGGTTAGTTAGAAACCTCCTCCATTAAATCTTAGCCTGGCTCAGACAGTGCATGCAAATACAGTCCTTGAAGTGGTCTATTCATGTGCTGGAAATGTTGCTCTATTTCTTTGTGTGATGTTTTTTCCAGCTGAGATTTGTTTACTGATTTTCATAAATCAGCATTCTCATCACATGCAGTAATGAAGTCCTATGAGAGACAACCAATATTTCCACAGTCGTTAAGTAGTTACCTAAAGATTTCTTTCTTTTGGGGCTTCAATTCACCACTGGGTTTCTTTGGGATTATACAGACATAAGTCTAATGGGTTCAAATTGATTGCAGTAAATCAACAAGCAGAACCAGTTCCCAAGCTGCTGTAAATCAGCATAGCTCCACTGTGTTCAGATGCAGCAATCCTTGCTCATGCCATCCAAGGATGTATCTGTCCTCTGCAGTTCAGACAAGCCAACTGCACATGCTGCCGGGCCAGTTTCAGCCTTGATGGCCAGGTATTCCCAGGAGGAGCGTTAGGGTTACACTTTCAGAACTGAAAATCGGGTTTGATTAGAATGATAAAGGAGAGACATTTTTGCACGTAATAGTTTTGTTGTCATCTGTTTCTTTTTTTTTTCCTGTGCTCCCTTTCAGACCTGCTCCTCTGAGCTATCATCTGCAGCACAAGAAAAACACTGACTGCAGGCTAACAGTGGCAGATGTAAAATAAATCCTTTGGAAGACATTTAATACATGTGGAAAGAAGAAATGAGAAACCAAATCTACACAAATTAAACACAGTGAGTCTGTCTGTATTCTTTGTACACATTATCAATTAGGCTGAGAGCAGACAAAAACTCAGCCACACACTTGGATGTGTAGGCCCACTAAACTCAGAGGCAGTTTAAAACTGGCTTATTCCAAGTGCTTGACAGGAATCTTAGTCTCTTTTGCCTGGAAATTTTATTTTTGCTAAAGTAATTTTAGACTTTTTTAAAAGATAAAATTGAAAGAAAACTTGCAGTGAACACTTGAGCAGAAGACCAATTCTCGAGTTTCAAAATGAAGTTGGTGCTCTCTGCACATCTGCAAGAGGTCCTACCTGAACCTCTGCAAACCTCCAGACCAAGAGGAATCAGGATCAGGTCAGAGATCCTCTGCCTCTTTCCCTGTGCCCTGGAAATATCTGGAAGCCTTTCAAGGGCCGAGCAGTTCCAACAGTGCCACAAAAGAATCAGGGACTATCTTGAAATTCCTACTCCGCTGCAATGAGTAGCACAGACTTGCCAAGAGGCTCCAGGTTGCTTACTCATAAGTGAGGCAAAGCCATTTTTGTGGCTAAACTTTGCCAATTTTTCTGATTCTCCTAAATGAATGAATTGCCAGAAGCATCCTTGGGAAGAGTTTCCCAAATGAATTAGAACCCATATTTAGCTAATCTGTATATAGTTATGTGCAGGGCTTTCTGGAAATAAAAATTAAGTACATATTTTATAATTCCTGCCTCATTAATTGCCAGAACTAAATCAGTGACATTGTTTTTTTATGCTCACCTCCTCTTGAGCATGTCCAGAGAAGGGCGACGAGGCTGGGGAGAGGCCTTGAGCACAGCCCTACGAGGAGAGGCTGAGGGAGCTGGGATTGGTTAGCCTGGAGAAGAGGAGGCTCAGGGGTGACCTTATTGCTGTCTACAACTACCTGAGGGATGGTTGTGGCCAGGAGGAGGTTGCTCTCTTCTCTCAGGTGGCCAGCACCAGAACGAGAGGACACAGCCTCAGGCTGCACCAGGGGAAATTTCGGCTTGAGGTGAGGAGAAAGTTCTTCACTGAGAGAGTCATTGGACACTGGAATGGGCTGCCCAGGGAGGTGGTGGAGTCGCCATCCCTGGAGCTGTTCAAGGCAGGATTGGACGTGGCACTTGGTGCCATGGTCTGGCCTTGAGCTCTGTGGTAAAGGGTTGGACTTGATGACCTATGAGGTCTCTTCCAATCCTAATAATACTGTGATATTGTGATACTGTGATAATCTACAGTGGACTAGAATATATTGTGTACAGGGGAGGGAAGACACAGCAATTCTCACCTCTAAAGATTATTTTACACTTTAAAAAAGAAAAAAGCAACAAAACAAAACAAAACAAAACAAAACATAGAGGTATAGATCATAGAAACACAGAATGTCAGGGGCAGGAAGGGACCTCCAAAGATCATCTGGTGCCCCTGCCAGAGCAGGTTCACCCAGAGCAGATAACACTGGAACGCATCGAGGTGTTTCTTGAATATCTCCAGAAAGGGATACTCCACAGCTCCCCTGGGCAGCCTGTGCCAGTGGTCTGTCACCCTCAGAGTGGAAAAATTCTTCCTCAGGTTTACGTGGAACCTCATAGAATGGTTTATGTTGGAAAGGACCTCAAGGATCATCTATTTCCAACCACTCCATGCCCCCCTGCCACATAGAATAGAATATAATCAACCAGGTTGGAAGAGGCCTCCAAGATCATCCAGTCCAACCTAGCACCTAGTCCTGTCCAATAAACCAGACCATGGCACTAAGTGCCCCAGCCAGGCTTGGCTTCAACACTGCAGGGATGGCAATTCCACCACCTCCCTGGGCAGCCCATTCCAATGCCAATCACTCTCTGACAACAACTTCCTCCTAGCATCCATCTTGAACTTTCCCTGGTACCACTTGAGACTGTGTCCCCTTGTTCTGCTGCTGCTTGCCTGGGAGAAGAGCCCAACCCCACCTGGCTACAGCCTCCCTGCAGGTAGTTGTAGACAGCAATGAGATCACCCCCGAATGCATGTGCTTCTTATGTCATTGTGTACTCTTTCACTTTGGTACCTATTTGTTGTGTTGGGCCTGTAGGCCCAAAAGCAGGCTTATTTATGCCTGCTCTGCCTGGACAAGTCTCTGTCTGCACCAGAGGTAAACGAGAACAAAGGGACATCTGATTGTGTAAGTCCCCACACGCCGAGCTCGGGCCTGCCTGGTGCTGGGCCCACATGACTCCCATATTTGGAGTCCAGGCCCGTGGGTTTTACCTAGTGTGGTAGGGTTTGACTGACTGCCAACCTGATTAGTTCATTCAAGTGGCCAATGAGACCATTAACTCTTGTCCCACAATTGATAAATAGGGGTGCACAGGCCATGTGCAGCCTTCCCCACATTACTTGCAGCTCTGCCACACGCTTGCTTGCCTGGCTGTGTACTTCCTTGCAGCTGTATGCCTGCCTTTGTATGAGCGCCTGGTGTGCACATTGCCTTGGGTTGCTGGGAGCAGACCCACTTGTCTGTGTTCGATCGGCCTGAGGAGCAAGCCTGGACCCATGCTCAGACTGCATGCAATCCTGCCTCTGCACCTGGAGATCCTGCCTGCGTACCCCTGCAGAGAGCAGCCAGCAGGAGCCAGCAGCAGTAAGGCCAGAGTCTGCCATTTCCACTGATGCTGGAGGATTCCAGCCTAGAAGTCCACAGGCAGAGACCCTGAAGAATTGGACACTTGCAATAGGCTGACACAGCCCCGGAGGATGATTAATAATTGATAAGAATTGTGAGTAGATGCCTCTGTAATTTCTATTACCTCTGCCATAAAGCAGAGAGCAGCTTTCAGCTCAGCTTTGCTGGGCAAACGGCACAAGACCTCAGGCGGCATTGAGCCACGGGGAAACTCTCTCTCTGTTAATAATTTGAATGTTTGCTAGTTATGAATAAGTTTCTGTAGATATACATCCTAGAATGTCTTCATAATAGTGTAAATAACCCTGTTAATATTTAAGTTCAGTGGCTGGGGGTGGTGAGAGTTGAAATATTGGAAGTTAATAAATATATATATTTTATAAATATCCTCTTGCATTAATTAATTTCTCCCCTCCTCCACATAGGTGTAGGTCACAGAATACCCCTCAGCAACACTATTAACAGTTAATAAAATAAACAAATAATTGATAATACAATTATCTATTAATGTGAGAGAGTGAGCTTAAATTTAGTGGAAAATTAAGCAACAAAAGAAAGAATCTCTGCTGGACATCTATTAATACAAAGGCAAAATTTCATTTGGCTGTAAATGACTGCCAATGCAATAGAAGAGTTTTCTTTTTAATAACATCACCAAATGCAAAACATAACCAAAAAATATTCCCATTGACAGGCTTAAAAAGTGAAAACTTTTCAATCTATTTTCAGATTTCCACGCATGAAAAAATTTTGGGCTCCCCAGTTCCAGAAAGACAGGGATTTGCTGGAAAGAGTCTAGTGGAGAGTCATGAGGATGACTGAGGGATTTGAACATCTCTCCCATTGAGAGAGACTGAGAGCCCTGGGGTTGTTTAATATGGAGAAGAGAAATCTGAGAGGGGATCTGATCAATGTGCACAAATATCTGAGTCCCTGGAGGTGTTCAAAAAAAGACTAGATGAGGCACTTAGTGCCGTGGTCTAGTTGATTGGATAGGGCTGGGTGATAGGTTGGACTGGATGAGCCTGGAGGTCTCTTCCAACCTTGTTGCTTCTATGATTCTATGGTTCTAAGTGGCTGGAGCTGACATCTTTTTGGTGGTCAGCAGCAACAAGAGAAGGAGCAACAGATACAAACTGGAACAGAAAAGGTTTCAGCTCAACATGAGGAGAAACTTCTTCACAGTGAGGGTGACAGAGTACTAGAATAGGCTGACAGAGAGGCTGTGGAGTCTCCTTCTCTGGAGACTGTCCAAACCTGCCTGAATGTATTCCTATGTGAACTACCCTAGCGGATCCTGCTTGGCAGGGAGGTCGGACTGGATCACAGAATCATAGAATCATAGAATCATAGAATCATAGAATCAGCCACGTTGGAAGAGACCTCCAAGATCATCCAGTCCAACCTAGCACCCAGCCCTATCCAGTCAACTAGACCATGGCACCAAGTGCCTCATCCAGGCATTTCTTGCACACCTCCAGGGACGGTGCCTCCACCACCTCCCTGGGCAGCCCATTCCAATGCCAATCACTCTCTCTGGGAAGAACTTCCTCCTAACCTCCAGCCTATACTTTCCCCAGCACAACTTGAGACTGTGTCCCCTTGTTCTATTGCTGGTTGCCTGGGAGAAGAAGCCACCCCACACCTGGCTTCAATGTCCCTTCAGGTAGTTGTGGACAGCAATGAGTTCACCCCTGAGCCTTCTGTGGCTGTTTGAGCTGATCCTCTAGCTCAGACACAGGGGAGAGATGAACATTTCAGGGATAGGCCACATAATGGCAACAATGGATAAATTAGTATAATTTCATTGGAGCATCAAGAGCTTAATGTCTAGAAGCACAGCTTGTTCTCCCCCTTTCTCCCACTGGCTTCTGCTGCTTCTCAGCTTCGCCTATCGTCCCTGGCTGCTGTTTTGGCTACTGCTGCTTCTGCTGCTTTGCTGCAGCTTGACCCCTCCCCAATCTCCCTTAAGGTTATTGGTTGTTTTTTTTTTTCTCTTCCTTCTCTAGTTATTATCTCTCTTTACATTGTTATACTTATACTATAAGAAAATACAATTTCATCTTTCCCTGATTTTCAAAAAAAGGGGTCTGTGTTGCAGTGAGTTTATTTCTCCCCAGGGGAGGGATCTCCCCTAACCCAGGACACCTCCCTTTCAACCTCTGAGGCTCTGTGATTCTGTGATTTGAAGTGTTGAGAGATTCAGGATAAATTCTGTTCTTGGGAATCTTTATGCACACAACAAAAGTGTGTAAGAAACCTTAGGACCATCTAATAATTGCAAAATAAAAATAATTATTTTTAAAAGTAAAACTGCTCTTTTCCTACTTGTGATCAACAATACATCCCTCACAGCTTTTTTTTTTTTCCTGAGTGAATGTGGCGTCACTATTCTTAACTGTGTATAATTTACATCATGGCTGAGCAATCCCATAGAAACATTACTTCTTACTTTCTGAAAATAAAAAAATTCATTTCCATTTCAGCAAATAATTACACTTCTGAACTTCGTCGTTTCACAAATTCAAAGGGAAATTATTTTCATCATTAGAGTAGAATTCACAGAGAATATTCAAGGCATTTGGAGATTGGTTTTTTTTGTTTGTTTGTTTGCTTGTTTGTTTTTGTTTTGTCATTGTGTTTTTTTTTTCACTTTAATAAAAAGATGGATTTCACATTGTCCTGAGTTAGGGTCGATCCCTCCCTCAGTAGAATAACGTGGATTTTTTTTGACAGTCAAGGGGAAATGAAATTGTATTTCTTACAGTTTAAATACAACAGTATAAGGAGAAATAAACAGTAGAGAAATATAACAACCTTAATAAAGATGGGGATGGGGAAGCTTCCACCACTGTTCCTTGTCTTGTCATCAGACATCACCCAGCAGAGCCTGGCTCCAGTCTCCTGGCACTCACCTGCACATATTGATAACCATTGATGTGGTCACCTCTCAGTCTCTTTTCCAAGCTGCACAGCCCCAGCCCCCTCAGGCTGTTCTCATAGCAGAGATGTTCTATTCCCTTCAGCATCTGTGGTGGAGGGTTGCACAGGCTCCAAAACGAATATGTTTATTAATCTATTCATGTCCGGACATGTTGCCCCCCCTCCCTCAAGGGTGTTGCCCTACCTATACTTGGGGTAAACAAGTTAAGGAGGATAATGGGACACAATAGCACTGGTGCCTTCCAGTCTGGGTTGCCTCCTCGAAGGTCGAAGTAAACACCTTACATAAGCTCATGCACCTAGGGTGGGGAACCTACCTGAGTCCTCTCCATATTTGGGGGTACCAGACCCTCGGACTTCACCTTATTTGGTATGTTTTGGCCTGTTGCTAAGCCCTCATTGGACAGAAGTGTGGCCCAAGGACCATCAAACGCAGGGTCAAAACTCATAAAAGGGACAGTACAGTATCCCTGCTGCCTGCTACCTACCTCTCTACCTTGCATCTTGCCTCTCGCTCCTTGCTCCGCCCAACCACCCATCTGCTACTAGCCGCTTCTAGCCACTTTTGGGGACCATCACCTCTGCATGACTCCAGCCCACGGCACCAGCCCAGGGAACTGACTAAGGTGCTCCCGGACAGCCGCGGCTCCAGCCGGTGTTCGCAGCATGACTGTGCCCGTGGAAGCACCAGACAGCGCCTCAATAACCCCTGAATTATCCAAACCCACGACATTTGGGACCATCAAAGCTGACTCCGGCCAGTGAGTAACTGAGAAACTCAATTTAAACCAGCATAAACTCTCAATAGCTTACCAGTGTCACTTTCCTGCCACAGACTCTCTTCCTAAATCCTTTCAAACCTTTGCTGAATTCCCAATTTGCTGTACACAGACATTCTGTAATATAATCTCGGAACCGCATACAAAGAACTCGTGTGGGGTAGCTGTAAATTAGTTTGGGAAGGGAAATTCCTTGTGTATATAATATTAAATTATTTAAACCCTTCTAAAATTAGGCCTCATATTTCAGTCCCCCCAAACCTAGACGAACCCCTCACGACAGCATCTTTGTGGCTCTGTGCTTGACTCAGCATAAATACAATGTGCCTGAGAGCACACAAACTGTGGCTAAAACCTCCCAGTTAAGTTTGCTCTGGTAACCTATCCCAGGCCAGAGTGGATCCCTCCTCCAGTAGAATAAACCCACCACAACAAGGATTTTGTTTGGAAAGTCAGGGAAAATGAAATTGTATTTCTTACAGTTTAAATATAAGAGTATGAGGAGAAATAAACAGTAGAGAAATATAATAACCTCAACGAAGATGTGGAAGTGGTTAAGCACCAGCAAAGCAGCAAAAGCAGCAGCAGTCAAGACAGCAGCAGTCAAGACAGCAGCAGGAAAAGATAGCAGGAGGTGCAGCTGAAGCAGCAGAAGCAGCAAGGGGAAGGTGCAAGCTGTGCTTCCAGACATAAATCTCTTGATGCTCCAATGAAATTATATTAACTTATCCATTGCTGCCATTTTATGGCCTATCCCTAGAATGTTCACCTCTCCCCTCAGAGCTTCTACTTCTAAGTTTCTCTGTTTTGAACATTTTTATATCTCAGCTAGAAATTAGCTGAAGCAGACACACATATCTAGCATTTAAAATGCAAGGAAAGATATGACTACGAAGTGTCCAACGGATGCTAATGGATAATAATGCAGGCTCTTAGGGTTATTTTAGACATGATGCAGGTTCTTGGAGCCTATATATTATTATGAAATGAAATTTATAATGATTGGTAAACAAACTGCCTGTCTGAAGTCAGCAGCTGAAGCTGTCTTGCAAAAATTTAGTGTGCGAAGCTCCGGTGACCTGTTTAATGACCCTGAACCTTAGTGTCAGAAGTTCTTTCTAATGCTTAAATATCTATATCTAATAAATACAGAAGGCTAATAAAATGACTCTTTTTTTTTTAATTGATATAAGTATGGATTTATTTAATCTAAAGTACTCACCAGAGAGAGACATTTCATTGAAAAATACTCCCCAAAAATGTTTCATTAAAGCCAAGGTGTCACCATTAAATGAATTGCTGGAAATTGTATCATTAGAGATAACTGACAATACACATTTTATTAATTTATCTGTTTGTTTGTTTAGGTATTTAATGTGTGGTCTCTTCAGTGTCCTTTTTTTCAGGTAACTTTTAAACTGAAAATAAAATGTTTTTCTAAATTCTTCCCTGCTGAAAAATCATAAACACGGATGAAATCAACAGCAGAACAAGGGGACACAGTCTCAAGTTGCACCAGGGCAGGCCTAGGCTGGATGTTAGAAGGAAGTTGTTGGCAGAGAGAGTGATTGGCATTGGATTGGGCCCAGAGAGGTGGTGGAGTCACCGTGCCTGGAGGTGTTGAAGCCAAGCCTGTCTGGGGCACTTAGTGCCATGGTCTGGTTGATTGGACAGGGCTGGGTGCTAGGTTGGACAGGATGATCTTGGAGGTCTCTTCCAAGCTGCTTGATTCTATGATTCTACAAATAATCACTGAATGTCTTACCCCCATCAGACTGGACATGAGAAGGAAGGTGCCTAGCACAAGAGAACCGTGGGAAAGAGTTGCCCAGGCAGGTGGTTGAGGCTCCATGGCTGGAGGTGTTTGAGTCCAGGCTGGCTGAGGCTGTGGGCAGCCTGCTCTACGGTAGAGTGTCCCTGCCCATGTCAGGGGGGGTGTAACTGTCTGATCCTTGTGGTTCCTTCCAACTCTGACTGATTCTATGATTCTCAAATAAAAGAAAACTGATATGTTTATTTGATTTATGGCTACATTAACCTGGAGTTAAGATTAAAGTTATGTATTAGAATCATCCATGGATGTAAAAGTAAAAGCTTCATTTGGACTTTTTTTTTTCCCCAAAATGAGCTTTTGAAAACATAGATCATTATGGATGACAAGAGCACTTTAAAAAATAAAACCTATTAAGACATGGAAATGAATACTTTAAATGTATTAAGAGACTTAATTGTGTGCAGCTGCAGAATTATGTAACAATAAAAATGACTGAGTTTGAAATATACTTCCTCCATCTGCCTCCTAATCTGGTTACAGATTATAGTTCTTTGAATTTCAAGGTATATTTGCATTCTGACTTTATCTAGTTCAGAGGCTGGACTTTAAAACATCTTTTAACTGAACTGTGAAAAAAAAATTGAGCTAAAATTCCTAATCAATTAAATCCTATCCCCTCTGACAAGAACAACGTCATTCCCAATAGAAAAAAAAACAAGAGCAGTGCAAAAGATGCTCCACATTCAGATCAAAGATGGGGAAATTTTGCCTCTATGCAGAGCTCTCACACAGCTCTTGTCTTATTTGCTGAAGTGGCCACAGAGAGAGAGAGATGGATCACAGGTGTGGTGGTAGGCTTGATGGGGTAAACATGGGCTTATCCATGCCCAGATATGTTTCCCTGCCTCCACTCCTTCTGTGCTGCAGGAAGCAACCGTGGGTGAGCAAAAGCCCTGGTCTCACCTAATATGGTGAAGGTTGTCAAAGTGCCATTCCAATTGGCTAACCTATGTCCAATGCCCCACTAGTCACCAGCTGGATATTGATAAAAGGAATAAGCAAGTAGCACGGGGACTGCTGTCACCTCATTTTTCGCACCCTGAATTTGCCTGGGGAGCTTATGATGAACAAACTCTAAATGTCTCCATGCAATCAGCTCACACATCAAAAGACATCCTGCTTGCCCCTGAAAGTCTACTGAGACCAGAAGTCTTGGACATACACAGATCATCCAGAGGAGCCAGGAGACAAGGTCAGAGGTTGTCTGTCTCCTTTCCACAGAAGCTTGGGAAGAATCAAGTCTCAATGGCTGACAAGACAGAGTTCCCTGAAAGCATTTAGGCACTGTCTGTATCTGTGGATAGCCCTTTGTGGTGGAGGGTTGCAGAGGCCCCAAAAGACCGTGTTTACAAATCTATTAATGTCCGGACATGTAGTCCCCCCAAAAGGTATTGCCTTGCCTAAGCTTGGGGAAAACAAATCAAGGGGGACAAAGGAAGCACAATAGAACTGGTGCCTTCCAGTCTGGCCTTGCCTGCTTGAAGGTTGAAGCAAACACGTTATGTAAGCTCACGTGCCTAGGGTGGGGATCCGCTTGACCCCTCTCCATATCTGGGGGTACCGGACCCCTGGACTTCACCTTATTTGGTATGTTTTGGCCTGCTGCCAAGCCCTTATTGGACAGAATCATGGCCAAGAACCACAATCTCGGGATCAGACCTAATAAAAAGGGGCAATTCAGTGCTCCTGCTACCTCGCTCCTCTCTCCTGCCACCCTCTCCTCTACCACCCACTGCTTCTAGCTTCTTTGCAGCTTTTGGGGACCACCACCGCTTTGTGATTCCAGCCCATGGCACCGGCCCAGGGAAACTGACCAAGTTGCTCCTGGCCAGCCACCGCTCCAGCCCGCCGTTCCCAGCTTGACCGTGCCTGTGGAAGCTCCAGACAGCATGCCCCAATAACCTCTGAGCTGAACTATTCAGACCCACGAGGGTTAACAACGTGGCTTTGATACACATATTTGGGATCATCGAAACTGACTCCAGCCAGTGAGTAACTGAGCAAACTTGATCTAAACCAGCATAGGCTCTCAGTAATTTTACCAGTGGCACTTTCATGCCACAGACTCTCTTCCTAAATCCTTTCAAACCTCTGCTAAATTCCCAATTTTGCTGTAAGTAGACATTCTGTAATATAATTTCAGAACCGCATACAAAGAATTTGTGTGGGGTAGCTGTAAATAAGTTTGGGGGAAAGGGAGGAGTTCCTTGTGTATGTAATATTAAATTATTTAAACCCTTTTAAATTCGGCCTCATATTTCATTCCCCCAAAACCCAGACAAACCCCTTCACAACACCCTTGTGATTCAAGTAACAATAATTTGTGAGTAAATACTTAGAAGCTTCTTTGTAATTCTCCACTGCCTTCTGCTGTAAATAGAAATTGCTCCTTGAGCCCATCTACTGGGAAAGTGGCATATTGACCACAAGTAGCATTTGACTGTGGGAATCTTCTCGTCTAGTTCAATTAACGTTTACATATTTTGCTGGTTATTATTAGATCTAGTTATTATCTGTAGAATGTTCCCAAGACCATGTAAGAACCTAAATATTACTAAAATTAGTGGTGGAAGGTGGTGAGAGTTCTGAATATCAAAATTAATAAAGAATATTAATTTGGGAAAAAGTATTGTCTCACATGCATTAATTTCCCCTTTGCAATGGCAGGATCTGTAGAAGAGGTTTGCTTTTCCTGTTGAACCATTTGTAGACACTAAAGTAGCCAATAAGAATAATTTACCAGCCTCTTGGTGTGACCTGATAATTCCTGTCTCAAATATATCTCAGACCTCATCTCTTTCCCTATCATCACGGAAATGAACTCGCTAATTAAAGCCACCTTGTAGCATCCTGACAAGAGTAGTTTGATGATTAACAGGTCTTTTAGAAGAGATCATAGAATCAACCACTTTGGAAAAGACCTCCAAGATCATCTAGCACAACCTAGCACCCAGCCCTAGACAATCAACTAGACCATGGCACTAAGTGCCCCATCCAGGCTTTGCTTCAACACCTCCAAGAGCGGTGACTCCACCACCTCCCTGGGCAGCCCATTCCAATGCCAATCACTCTCTCTGACAACAACTTCCTCCTAACATCCAGCCTAGAGCTGCCCTGCCACAACTTGAGACTGTGTCCCCTTGTTCTGTTGCTGGTTGCCTGGCAGAAGAGACCAACCCCACCTGGCTACAACCTCCCTTCAGGTAGTGGCAGGCATCAATGTTGCCCTGAGCCCCCTCTTCTGCAGGCTCCTCACCCCCATCTCCCTCAGCCTCTCCTCATAGAGTTTGTGTTCCAGCCCACCCCCCAAGCTTTGTTGCCGTTCTGTGGACATGTTTCAGGATGTGAACATCTCTCTTGACTTGAGGAGCCCAGAACTGGACACAGCACTCAAGGTGTGGCCTGATTAGTGTTGAGTATAGAGGCAGAATAACCTCCCTTGTCCTGCTGCCCACACTGCTCCTGAGCCAGTTCAGGATGCCATTGGTTCTCTCTTGGCCATCTGGGCACACTGCTGCCTCATTTTCAGCTACTCTCTACCAACACCCCCAGGTTCCTCTGTGTCTGACTGCTCTCCAGCCTGTAGTGCTGCTTGGGGTTGTTGTGGCCAAAGTGCACTTGGTCTTGTTCAATCTCATCCCATTGGCCTCACACTTAGTAAGAAATTATTTTTGTCAGCCTGAAGTTCTTGGTTATCTAATCCACCAACTACTTCATTTCAGAAAACAAACAAACAAATGAAAAACAAAATCACACCCCCCCCAAAAAAAAAGCAAAACAAAACCAACAATGTCCTTTTTTTTTAAAGAGAGCTGACAGAGATTAAACTCTCAAATCAAATTGGAGAGAAAGTACAGAGTTATATTTAGAGAGAGAATACAGCAATAGACATTACAGAGCAATTACCTTGTCAAACCCCCTTGAAGTTTCCCCCATCCCCAAAAAAACTAAATCTACATTTCCCCAGTGTGCCAATCCTCCCCCCCCCCCCCCCCCCCCCCAATTGCCTTTGCCATCCAAGAGGCCTACTGCTTACATGTTCCCAATTGGTTATTCTAGTGGCCAATGAGACCATTGACTCTCTGCCCACAGTTAATAAATAGGGGTGCACAGGATCACGTGCAGCCTCCCTCACGTTACTTGCAGCTCCACCACATTGCTTGCTTGCCTGGCTGCGTACTTCCTTGCAGCTGTATGCCTGCCTTTAGTCAGTGTTAGACCCGTACTCAGACTGCATGGAATCCTGCCTCTGAACCTGGAGATCCTGCCTATGAATTCCTTGGAGAGAGAAGAAATCAGGAGCATAAGGTCAGAGACTGTCATCACTCTCCCCTGGAAGCTAGAGGATTCCAGCCTCAGAGTCCACAGGCAGAGACCCTGGAGAATTGGACATTCGTATAGGCTGTGACATAGCCCGGAGGGTGGTTCTGCTTAATCAGAATTGTGAGTAAATACTTGAATGCCTCTGTGATTTCTATTGCCTCTGCCATAAAGCAGAAAACAGCTTTTTCAGCTCACCCTTGCTGAGCAAATAGTATATAGACCCCAAGTGGCATTAAGCCATGGGGAAAATTCTCTCTGTATATGGTTTGAACTGTTTGCTAGTTATTAATAAGTTACTGTATATATATTCCCATAATGTCTTCATAATCGTGTAAGAATCCTTTAATATAAATATTCAGTGTTTGGGGGTGGTGAGAGTTGAAAATATTGAGTTTAATAAATATATATATTTTTATAAAATATCCTCTCGCATCAATTAATTTCTCCCCTCCACCACAACCAGCGTGGGGGCAGAATCCCCTTCCATGGCAACCAGCATTAGCAGCATCCATCACAAAGTTGCTCAGAAAGCAAACCTCCTTGGCTGAAATGACACATTGTCTACATTCCTTTTGGCTACTTTTTTTCATGTAACTTAAAACAGGGCACAGACTCTAACAGAAAATGTTATTTTAGAGGACTTACCTGCTTAGGATAAATCCCTGATTTTTGGTTCTGTACTGATCATTGTGTTAAGTCTGTTTCTGTACAGCACTATGGAAGTGGGCATCTCAGAAAGCTGAAACTCTATGACACCAATAATTTGGAATGCTTTGAAAAGTTTGCAACTTCAAATTTCAATAATTAATTTCATTTGTGCTGTAAATGTATCATGTAACCCCTCATAGAATGTTTAATTTAGAATCACTAAATGTATTGCTGAATAATCTCTGTGTGCAGGGAACATATCAACTAAAAGCTATCCTTAAGGAGGAATGACTTTCTAAGATGCAAACATAAAATAAAATACCTACCATTACAAAGTTTAAAGTTTAATTAATTCATAGAATCTATCAGGTTGGAAAAGACCTCCAAGATCACCCAGCCCAACCTAGCACCCAGACCTAGACAATTAACCAGATCATGGCACTAAGTGTCTCATCCAGGCTTTTCTTGAACACCCCCAGGGACAGTGACTCCAGCACCTCCCTGGGCAGCCCGTTCCAATGCCAAACACTCTCTCTGCCAACAACTTCCTTCTAACATCCAGCCTAGACCTGCCCTGGCACAGCTTCAGACTGTGTCTCTTTGTTCTGTTGCTGCTTGCCTGGCAGCAGAGCCCAACTCCACCTGGCTACAACCTCCCTTCAGGGAGCTGCAGACAGCAATGAGCTCTGCCCTGAGCCTCCTCTGCTGCAGGCTGCACACCTCCAGCTCCCTCAGCCTCTCCTCACAGGGCTATGCTCCAGGCCCCTCACCAGCTTTGTCACCTTTCTTTGGACAAGTTCCAGTATATCAACATGTCTCTTGAATTCAGGAGCCCAGAAATGTACACAGCACTCAAAGTGTGGCCTGACCAGTGCTGAGTACAGGGGAATAACCTCCCTTGTCCTGCTGGCCACACTGCTCCTGATAAAGACCAGGATGCTATTGGCTCTGTTGGTCACCTGGGCACACTGCTGGCTCATCTTCAGCTACTCTCTACCGGCACTCCCAGGTTCTTTTCTGTATGGCTGCTCTCCAGCCACTCTGTCCCCAGTCTGTAGCACTGCTTGGGGTTGTTGTGGCCAAAGTGTGGAACCCTGCACTTGGCCTTGTTCAATCTCATCCCATTGGCCTCTGCCCACCCATCCAGCCTAAGTCACTCTTTCTTACATAGAGGAAGATATAACACATAAATTGTAAATGTTCAGAAATATCCAGTAAATAAGAGCACAGTCATGAAAGTTGGCTTGGTAAAATTCACCTGTCAGTGTGTTCTTTGATATGTAATTAAAGAAAAAAAATAAATTAAAAGGGAAGGGAAGGGAAGGGAAGGGAAGGGAAGGGAAGGGAAGGGAAGGGAAGGGAAGGGAAGGGAAGGGAAGGGAAGGGAAGGGAAGGGAAGGGAAGGGAAGGGAAGGGAAGGGAAGGGAAGGGAAGGGAAGGGAAGGGAGGGGAAGGGAAGGGAAGGGAAGGGAAGGGAAGGGAAGGGACGGGAAGGGAAGGGAAGGGAAGGGAAGGGAAGGGAAGGGAAGGGAAGGGAAGGGAAGGGAAGGGAAGGGAAGGGAAGGGAAGGGAAGGGAAGGGAAGGGAAGGGAAGGGAAGGGAAGGGAAGGGAAGGGAAGGGAAGGGAAGGGAAGGGAAGGGAAGGGAAGGGAAGGGAAGGGAAGGGAAGGGACGGGAAGGGAAGGGAAGGGAAGGGAAGGGAAGGGAAGGGAAGGGAAGGGAAGGGAAGGGAGGGGAAGGGAAGGGAAGGGAAGGGAAGGGAAGGGAAGGGAAGGGAAGGGAAGGGAAGGGAAGGGACGGGAAGGGAAGGGAAGGGAAGGGAAGGGAAGGGAAGGGAAGGGAAGGGAAGGGAAGGGAAGGGAAGGGAAGGGAAGGGAAGGGAAGGGAAGGGAAGGGAAGGGAAGGGAAGGGAAGGGAAGGGAAGGGAAGGGAAGGGAAGGGAAGGGAAGGGAAGGGAAGGGAAGGGAAGGGAAGGGAAGGGAAGGGAAGGGAAGGGAAGGGAAGGGAAGGGAAGGGAAGGGAAGGGAAGGGAAGGGAAGGGAAGGGAAGGGAAGGGAAGGGAAGGGAAGGGAAGGGAAGGGAAGGGAAGGGAAGGGAAGGGAAGGGAAGGGACTTTCTCAGATGAGATATTTTGAGAAGGGAAAGGCAAAATGGGACCTAGTGCATTAACAAGCTTTAGGAGCCACCATGGAATGGGTCTGAGCTGTCATCAATCACAAGCATTGGTTTAATTAAGGAAGTATTGCAAATGAAAGGTTTATGTTTTTGCTATTTCTCTATTCTCCCATTCTTATTAATCCTATTATCTTATTTCAGAATCTTCAATATTTAAGGATTGTGCCTTTCTTTAGTTAATCAAATAAGAAATCAGCTGCAGCGTACCAGCAGTCATTTGGTGTATTTAATCACTTTCGAGTCTCATTCACTCTGAATGACACTAAACAGAGGTGTGAGGGCTGTCACTGGAGTAGGTCTTCTCACTGACCGGTTACCAAAGAAGAGACAGAAGAAAGTTAGTGTTATTTTTTTGATTGATAGGTAATAAGGCCCTTTCATGATGCCACTTGGAGTGTTGTTGCAACCTACCGTCCAATTAGCGAGTCCCTTTTAGCACCACTTTCTTCACTCCTCCACCTCTCTGCTGTATCACCTACCATGAGAAAAAATATAGATAAGCTTTTACTCTGATCTTTAAAAACATATATGAGAAGTTAGAATAAAATATCTATTACATCAAAGTATGAATGTCTATATATCCACATACATTATGTGCGTATGGGAGAAACAAGGGCAATAGCCACACTCATAGAAATGTGTGAAGACTGTAATCTGCCTGTGAAATGGTTAAAAGGGAGATAAATCCACATTCCTTTCTATGTCTGTTACAAATATTTTTATCTCCAAGTCACATTTTAATTTCATACTTGATGCTTTAGCTCATGCCATGTTTTTGGTTAGCAGTGGCCTATTAAGCTGCTGATTTTTATACTGTTGTGAAGGCCTCTGTAAATGCTGCTCTATAAATAATAGAGCAGTGATCCATAACCACCTTCCATGTAACAGCGCAGAGTCCACTGCAGCTAATATCAAAGAACTGCTGGTTGCTAGGTGCCAAAATGCTGCCTGCCTATTTAGGAACTGCTATAGTTTTGTCTCCCTGCTAAGATGACAAAAGTGTAATTAGAGATTAATCAAGAGCTACATTAGTGCCACAGTTTCCTGCAGACCGACTTTTGTTGCTCACCAGCAGTTAAGTGCATCTGCCTGTATTTACCAGTTCTCTGGAGATTTAAAAATTTATTGTCATATTTACAGGAACAGCTACAGTAAGAGTTATTAAATCATGGAGGAAACCTGGTAAAATGCATATAATTTGCGATTGCAGATATGACTCTATTTATTTTTTAAACATTCCCCATATGAGAACGGTTTTAAATTTCCTGCTGTCACATACTTAATTCACTGGGTTGAGGGAAAGAGGGCTTAAATCTAGGCTGTGTTTTCCTTTACAGAGGCTTCATTAACATCAGACCCCACTTTTTTTAATATTCTTATTTAATTCTGTCTCTTTTGAGCTTCATTTGATATCATATAGACCCGTTGTCCATTTAGATAGCAAAAAACTTCTAGAGCTGCTGAAAACCTTTACACATTTCAATCTGCTTTTAGTGCCACATATTACTAATGCATATATTTATATTCCTAAGATACCACTGCTCAACATATTTCTTGGTAGGAAATTAGCACCTACTAGAACATTAATTTACTGGATTCTCTTCATTGCATTGTGGACTCAAAATCACAGAAGGATTTTGTTCAAAATTTTGATTATAATCAAACAAATTATGTTGTTTTTTTTTAAATTTATTCTTCCCAAAATGGGAAGCTTTTGAAATTATCCACATTTTTCATAGGAGAAACACTGTTTTTTCTGTCTTCTCCTAGTAACACAAAGAAGAGTGATAGAAAAACAGATTACAGGATTTATTCCAGGTTGCATAACAAATCATTGATATCTGAGAACTGATCTCAGTCACTCTACATCTTGTGGAAAAACTTCTACTTTCTTTAAATGAACAACTACATATAATAAGTAAATGCCTGTTCCAAAGCCTGCCCAGGAGTCTCAGCAAGCAGTCAGTGTTGATCTCTGTGTTATTTAGTACCTGAGCCCCAGGACAGATTGCTTTGGGCAGTATCATCTCTGAGATGGTACAGTCACTGGCACATAGGAAAGTAAGTTTCTCATAGCAGTGAAAAGGTTACACTTCCAACAAGTGAGTAGCAATCCTTATAGGCAGAGAAAGAACAACGCTTATAGCCTAACAGACCAATAAACAGCAGAGAGAAGGCAGTGAAAACAGAGAGGCTGTACAGCCTGCTCAGAGTAACTTAATTTACACTGAGCAGTTGGAAGCCAGGTACAGGAAAATGCTGTATAAGCAACGTTGTTCTGAATAGATTAACAGTGTAAAGCTCTGCAATCCATCTTCCCTTCCACACCAGAACTCTGGAACAAAAAAGATGCGTACCTGTTGTAGCTGTTCACTAAAAGATGTTTCAACTACAGTGACTGTTTGTTATTCATTTATATATACATGTATGTGTGCACATGTATGTTTATATATAAATGGATGCATACATAGGTATGTGTGTGTGTATATCTAGATAGCTATTTGTAGATAGATATATATATCTTTTGTAGATATCTATAATAATATATATAATATATATAAATACATATAGATGTATATAAATATACATAATATATAATAAATATATAATACATTTTGTGTATATATATATATAAAAAGATATCTCCCTCTCTCCCTACATATATATTTGCATATATATATACATATAAAAAAAGATAGATAGATAGATAGATAGATAGATAGATAGATAGATAGATAGATAGATAGATATCTTTTTTGTAGAGCCATAAGCAACAAATTCCAGTCCCAGGTCAATAGAACAGGAACTCTGAGATGAAGAGTTCTTAGGAAAAAATATATTTAGTTAGAGAGAGAGCCTAGAGGAGAAAGCTGCTCCATTAAGGTATAAGGCTCTGTACATTTATCCATAGCTCATTTCCTCAACGGAATAGAATGGAATGCAAATAGGATAGGATGGGATAGAATAGCATAGGATAAAATAGAATGGAAGAGGAGAGGAGAGGAGAGGAGAGGAGAGGAGAGGAGAGGAGAGGAGAGGAGAGGAGAGGAGAGGAGAGGAGAGGAGAGGAGAGGAGAGGAGAGGAGAGGAGAGGAGAGGAGAGGAGAGGAGAGGAGAGGAGAGGAGAGGAGAGGAGAGGAGAGGAGAGGAGAGGAGAGGAGAGGAGAGGAGAGGAGAGGAGAGGAGAGGAGAGGAGAGGAGAGGAGAGGAGAGGAGAGGAGAGGAGAGGAGAGGAGAGGAGAGGAGAGGAGAGGAGAGGAGAGGAGAGGAGAGGAGAGGAGAGGAGAGGAGAGGAGAGGAGAGGAGAGGAGAGGAGAGGAGAGAGAATGGTTCAGGTTGGAAGGGACCTCAAAGCTTAGCCAGTTCCAGCCCCCTCCATGGGCAGGGACACCTCACACTAGAACAGGTCACTCAAATCATAGAATCATAGAATCATAGAATCAACCAGGTTGGAAGAGACCTCCAAGATCATCCAGTCCAACCTATCACCCAACCCTAGCCAATCAACCAGACCATGACACCAAGTGCCTCATTCATGCTTTGCTTCAACACCTCCAGGGATGGTGACTCCACCACCTCCATGGGCAGCCCATTCCAATGCCAATCACTCTCTCTGACAAAAACTTCCTCCTAACATCCAGCCTGTACTTCCCCCAGCACGAGACTGTGTCATCTTGTTCTATTGCTGGTTGCCTGGAGAAGAGACCAACCCCTGCCTGGCTACAATGTCCCTTTAGGCGGTTGTAGACAGCAATGAGCTCTGTCCTGAGCTCTTCTGCAGGCTGCACAACCTCAGCTCCCTCAGCCTCTCCTCACAGGGCTGTGCTCCAAGACTCTCACCAGCTTTGTCGCCCTTCTCTGGACACCTTCCAGCACCTCAACATCTCTCTTGAATTGAGGGGCCCAGAACCGGACAGAGTACTCAAGGTGTGGCCCCATCCAGCCTGGCCTTGAACATTTCCAGGGAGGTTGGGGATCACAGAATCACAGAATGTGATCAAAAAATCACATTCTGTGATTCTGTGCTACTTAACCTTCCTGGGCAACCTGTGCCAGTGTCTCACCACCCTCATTGCAAAGAACTTCCTCCTAACATCCAGTTTCAATCTCCCCTCTGCCAGTTGAAACCCATTCCTCCTCATTCTGTCATTGCAAGACCTTATTAGTAGCAGAATTGGTATTTCCAAAGGGAAAACAGTAGATGAGTCTTCACCCCACCCCCTGTACTTCTTAAAATTGCTGCAAATAGTCCCTTTGACACACACATGGACAAGAATTTGTAGATAATATGATTAATGATAAGCTTCTTATTTAGTCCTTCCTAGCCTTTTTGTTTCCTCTTCCTTTTGCACAGATCTTTACAACACTGACAAAGATAACACTTGGATTATATCTTACTTAGAATCTGGATTTCAAATCCATTCTTTTTGCCTTTCCCCTCCCCCCTCTTTGGAAGATAATGTTTTCTTGTTTTCCATAACTTCCAAAACCAACAAAGTTAAAAAAAATTGGCTCTACGCTAGAACATATGAACCGCAGAGCCAAATAAACCTCAGAAGGTTTGAAAAAAGATCTATATATTGATCTAGATTTATCTCTTGTGCTTACAAACATGATACCTGATTTCAGTCTAAATGTGTATTCTTGTACTAAGTGCTAAACTCGTGGCACAAAGCTTGGATAAGTGCACTCTGCACTGGACAAAAAAAATGTCTGATTGTCTGGATCCAAACAGTGGCAGCAAGTGCAATTCAATCTGGCTGACACCCAGTCCCTAGTGGTGTCCCCCAGGGTTCACCACTGGGGCCTATCCTCTTTAATATCTTTATATTGGTGTGGATGAGAGGACTGAGTTCACCCTCTGTAAGTTTGCAGCTGACACCAGCTGGGTGACTCCCTCGACCTGTTCAAGGGTAGGGGAGCATTAAAGAAGGATCTGGGCAGATTAGGGCCAAGGCTAATTGTGTGAAATTCAATGAGGCCAAGTGTCAGGTCCTACACTTGGGACACCACAACCCCATGGTAAGCTACAGACTGGGGTTGTGTGGTTAGAAACTTGCCACTAGGCTAGAAACAGGGTGGCCAGCATACTCCTGTACCCAGCACTGGTGAGGACAGACCTCAAGTACTATATTTGGTTCTGACTGGCATTGAGCTGCTGAAATATGTCCAGAGAAGGGCAATGAGGTTTGTGAAGAGCCTGGAACACATAGAATCATAGAATCAACCAGGTTGGAAGAGATCTCCAAGATCATTCAGTCCAACCTAGCACCCAGCCCTGTCCAACCAATCAAACCATGGCACTAAGTTCCTCATCCAGACTTTGCTTGAACACCTCCAGAGGCGGTGACTCCCCCACCTCCCACAGGGGGCTTCTGAAGATGCTGGACTTGTTCAGCCTGGAGAAGAGGAGGGTAAGGGGAGACTTTACTGCACTCTATAACTGCTTGAAGGGAGGCTGGAGTAAGGAGAGGTCCAGCCTCTTTGCCTTGATGACAAGTGACAGGACTAGAAGAAATGATTACAAGCTGTGTCAGGGTGTGATGTTTGCAAATCTATTCATGCCTGGACGTGTTGTCCCCCCAAAAGGTGTTGCCTTGCCCAAACCTGGGGAAAACAAGTTAAGTGGGACACAGGAGCACAATAAGCCTGGTGCCTTCGAGCCTGGGCTGCCTGCTTGCAAGGTTGAAGCAAACACCTTGTGTAAGCTCATGCGCCTACGGTGGGGACCCACCTCAGCCCCCTCCATATTTGGGAGTACCAGACCCATGTATTTCACCTTATTTGGTACATTTTGGCCTGCTGCCAGACCCTTATTGGACAGAATTGTGGCCATGGACCATCAATCTTGGGGTCATACCTCATAAAAGGGCAATTCAGTGTTCCTGCCACCCTCCTCCACCCACCACTCCTGGCCTCTTTGCCACTTTTGGGGCCACCGCCGCTGCATGATTCCAACCCACAGCACTTCACACCAGCCCAGGGAAACTGACCAAGGCACTCCTGGCCAGCTGCTACCCCAGCCTGTCGTTCCCAGCTCGATCGTGCCTGTGGAGCCTTCAGACAGCACACCCTAGTAACACCTGAACTGAGCTATTCAGACCCATGAGAGTCAACAATGTGGATTTGCCGCACATATTTGGGACCACCGAAACTGACTCCAGCCAGTGAGTAACTGAGTGATCACGATTCAAGCAGCACAGACTCTCAGTAATTTTACCAGTGGCACTTTCATGCCACAGACTATCTATATAAAATCTTTCCAAACCTCTACTAAATTCCCAACTTTTGCTGTAAGTAGACATTCTGTAAAATAATTTCCCAACCGCATACAAAGAACTTGTGTGGGGTAGCTGTACGTAGTTTGGGAAAGGAGGAATTCCTTGTGTATATAACATAAAATTATTTAAACCCTTCTAAATTTGGCCTCGTATTTAATCTCCCCAAAACCCAAACAAAAACCGTTCACAACACAAGGGTATTTGAATCATAGAATCATAGAATCATAAAATTAACCAGGTTGGAAGAGACCTCCAAGCTCATCCAGTCCAACCTAGCACCCAGCCCTATTCAGTCAACTAGACCATGGCACTAAGTGCCTCATCCAGGCTTTTGGAAATTTGGAAATGCTTCAAACTTTGGAATCGTTATCAAACATTGGAATGATCTACCCAGGCAATGGTGGGTTCAGCATGCCTGGAGGAGCTGAACCTGGCACTTAGGGGCATGTTTTAGTGTTGAGTCTTCAGTTCTGGGTTGAGGGTTTCACTGGATGATCTTTGTCTCTTCCAACCAGATGTATTCTGTGATCCTGTGATTTTGATTCCATCCTTTGTTGTATTTTCCACGGAGGAAAATAGGTCAGAACCACAACACTATTGTTTAAACAGATTAACATTTTTCTTCTGTAAGGAACAGTGCTTGAAAGTTGCATCTTTTTGGTGCACTGTGAAAGTTTTCTATTTTTCCATTAGCAACTTTTGATTTTACAAAAATAGGAAGCGTACAGCACAGCATATGAAAAAAGAATGTTTGTGAAGTATATACATTAATAATAATAATGGTCTCAGTGATGTTTTGGGTGTTCCTCACCCCCACCACACACTTTGGAAATCACCCAGACTAGACTGAGCCAGCTCTGGAAATTGAATGAAGCTTATATTTACAGCTGGCACAATATCACAGTATCACAGTATCATCAGGGTTGGAAGAGACCTCACAGATCATCAAGTCCAACCCTTTACCACAGTGCCCAAGGCTAGACCATGGCACCAAGTGCCACATCCAACCTTGCCTTGAACAGCCCCGGGGACAACGACTCCACCACCTCCCCGGGCAGCCCATTCCAGTGTCCAACGACTCTCTCAGGGAAGAACTTTCTCCTCACCTCCAGCCTAAATTTCCCCTGGCACAGCCTGAGGCTGTGTCCTCTTGTTCTGGTGCTGGCCACCTGAGAGAAGAGAGCAACCTCCTCCTGGCCACAACCACCCTTCAGGTAGTTGTAGACAGCAATAAGGTCTCCCCTGAGCCTCCTCTTCTCCAGGCTAACCAATCCCAGCTCCCTCAGCCTCTCCTCGTAGGGCTGTGCTCAAGGCCTCTCCCCAGCCTCGTTGCCCTTCTCTGGACACGCTCAAGCATCTCAATGTCCCTCCTAAACTGGGGGGCCCAGAACTGAACACAGGACTCAAGGTGTGGTCTAACCAGTGCAGAGTACAGGGGCAGAATGACCTCCCTGCTCCTGCTGGCCACACCATTCCTGATGCAGGCCAGGATGCCACTGGCTCTCTTGGCCACCTGGGCACACTGCTGGCTCATGTTCAGGTGGGTATCAATCAGCACCCCCAGATCCCTCTCTGTTTGGCTGCTGTCCAGCCACTCTGACCCCAGCCTGTATCTCTGCATGGGGTTGTTGTGGCCAAAGTGCAGCACCCTGCACTTGGAGCTATTGAATGCCATCCCCTTGGACTCTGCCCATCTGTCTAGGTGGCCAAGTCCCACAGCAGAGCCCTTCTGCCTTCCAACTCAGGCAGATATTTACAGTACATGCAGTTAGAGACAGGAATAGACAAGGTAAAAGGTAATACAGAAACACAACAGCCCTCCCAGAAACCTGAATCCCTGAAGGGTCTCACAACTGCTCTTCCACCTTCTCCCTCTCCCCTACTGTTGTGGAGGGATTTCTCTTATTCCTTCCTTATTAGGGGGAGGTGAGAAATTAATTTGAGGCAGTATTAAATTTTTATAAAATTATTTATTAAAATTAATATTTACAAATCTGTACCACCCCCAACCACTATGTAATTAAGTTCTTTGTGCAAGGTTATGAAAACAGCTGAGATATATTTACAGAGATTGGATTATTAAATGGAAATATCAAATTATCAACAACTACAGACAGAGAGAATGATTCCCTTAGGCTTAATATCTCTTAACAGCTATGCTGTCTGCCCAGCACAGGCTGAAACTGTGTCTGCTCTTAAGACAGAGGTAACTTATATCACATCAGAATTAAAGCTTGCTTAGATGTGTTGCTCTTAAGTATTAATCATTAATCACCCTCCCAGGATTGTGTCACAGTGTGCTCAGTGTTTGGATCTTGGTGAAGCTGGAATCTGTCCCAGCTTGCATGGCAATGATAAGTGTTCCCAGTGTCTGGGGTAAACAGGATTTCTCTGACCTTTTCTCCTGGGGTGAAGTGGTCTCTGCCTTGGTGCTGCTGCTTCTGGATGCCATGTGTCCAGGGATGATCATCTGGCAGGATTTCCAGGTGCAGCAGGAGGATTTGTCCATGCAGCTTCTGGTACAGTCGTCTCACAGCTAGCAGGCTGTGTTTGTAGGTCACCAGACAGTCTGGAAGGTCTGCTGAGCCTGGATTCTCCAGGCATACAGGACAGCTGGCAAGCAGGGTCTGCAGGGCTGCAGGGAGACTTGAGCTCCTTAGATAAATGCAGGATAGCAGCCAGTGTGTACAGCTGCTCTAGGCTAAGGCAGGGGCTCTCAGCTCCCCATATATGTATGAAGTGCAGGCGTGCAGGCACTCTGCTGCTCAAAGGGTTCACAGACAGCTTAACTGTGCCTTGAGATCAATGCAAGTGAGTGAGTAATGGCCTGATCCTGTATCTAGACCATGCAAGCAGGTCTGTGCTGCTATGTGGATCAGAGAGCTGAGCTTGAATCTCTAAGTCCGAACCTCTGAACACATGGTGCTCCTTTGCACTCCTCTTTATAGACTCTGAGCCTAGATTCGTGCCTCATTTGGCCATCTAAAGTGACCAATCAGGTTGACAGTAAGCCCAAACCTTACCTTAATAGGCAGTAGATGTTTGCCTGGACCCTCCCAAATATGGGGATCACCTGGGCGGACCCCAGGGGTACACAGGCTGGGCGTGTGTGTGTTACACAACCTGTTTACTGCCATGGGTCCTGTCAGAAAAACATGTCCAGGCATGTAGAGGCATAGACAGGCCTCAGTTTTGGGGCTGCTACCCCTCCACCACACCTACCTTATCCTCAGACATTGCCTTGTGTCCAAGCAAGAATGGAGGTTTGGTCAGGGGAGTTAGGAAGCAGGTGGATTAATCAGGTGAGATTAGAGAGAGAAATGTACTCAAAGCTGTCAGAGAGAGACTCCCTTATCTATGTTTGTATTCTTGCTCTTATACTTCTCAGCAAGCCTATGAGTGAAGTAGAGATCACCATTGTTTCCCTTTCACAGCCTGTGATCTAGTTCTTCTCACCAAAACAGCCTAGCTAGCTTCAAACTAGCACAGTCTAAAAAGCAGTCAAGGCACCGTCCCTGGGGGTCTTCAAGAAAAGACTGGATGAGGCACTCAGTGCCATGGTCTAGTTGACTGGCTAGGGCTGGGTGCTAGGTTGGACTCGATGATCTTGGAGGTCTCTTCCAACCTGGTTGATTCTATGATTCTATGATTCTATGATTTGAAATCCAAGCCAAAAGAAGGGCTTATACTTCTTGTCCTCCAAACTGTTGCCCTTCTTGATTGGTAACTTCTCAGCTTCAGTGTGAAATGCAGCAGCTGCCAGAATTCAGACATCACCATAATCACAAATTAGAAACTACAGTACAGCTACATCCATATATTATCTGAACCATAGTTCATATACTTTCTACAACACAGGAATCATGGCTTCAGACATCTTCAGATGGAGAAACCTGCTGTAGCTCAGCTCCCATTTTCAGGAAGCGGAACAAACTTTTCAGATACTAGAAAATTCATACGACTATGATCCTGAAGTTCCCCAGAGCTATTGTTCTGGGATTTGTTTGTTTTTTTGGGGATTTGTTTTTTATTTGTCTTCTATTTTATTTTCTCTAAATGCAACTGCATCTTCACAGGATCACGGAATCACAGAAACTCCCAGGTTGGCAAAGCTCCTCAGGATCGCCGAGTCCAACCTAGAACCCTATCATACAAGATTTACCTTAAACCATATCACATCCAAATGGCCCTGAAACACATCCAGGATGGATGACTCCACCATCTCCCTGGGCAGCTCATTCCAGTCCCTGAACACTCTCTCTGTGAAAAATTTTTTCCTGATGTCCAATCTAAACCTCCCCAGTTTGAGACTATTCCCCCTTGTTCTGTCTTCAACTACCTGTGAGCAAAGCCCAGAAGCAGCCTCTCCACAATATTCCTTCAGGTATGTGCTAGTTTGAAGCAAGCTAGAATGTTTTATTGAGAAGAACAAGATTACAGGGTGTGGAAGGAAAACAGTGGTGATGTCTACTTCACTCATAGGTTTACTGAGAGATACAATAAGAATCAAAACATAGATAAGGTAGTTCTCACTGCTGCTGCTGGTAAGTTTAGAGCTGCATCCCTCTTCTAACCTCACCCTCCATTTCTTTGACTAATCCACTTTGCTTCCTAACCCCCTGGCCAAACCTCTAATCTTCCTTGGGACTGGAATAAGGTTGAAAGGGGCAGGGGAAAGGTGAAGGGGTGGTTGAGAGCCCCTCCTGGGGACTCAGGTTTCTGGGAGGGGAGTTGTGTTTCTGTATTGCCTTTTACCTTGTATATTTTTGTATCTACTGTAACTATCTGCTTTTCTATTGTGCTGACTGTAACTATAAGCTTCATTCAATTTCCAGAGCCATCTGAGTCTAGTCTGGGTGATTTTCAAAGTGTGGGAGGGTGAGGAACACCCAAACCATCACAAGGTAGCTGGAGACAGCAATGAGATCTCCCCTCAGCCTCCTCTGCTTCATACTAACTATCCCCAGCTCCCTCAGTCACTCCTCACAAGATTTACTCTCTAGGCTCTTCCCCAGCTTTGTTGCCCTCCTTTGGACCTGCTCCAGCACCTCCACATCTCTCTTGTATTTTGGTGCCCAAAACTGAACACAACACTCAAGTTGTGGCCTCACCAGAGCAGAGTCCAAGGGGACAATCACCTCCCTGCTGCTGCTGGCCACAGTATTTTTAATCCAAGCCATGATGCCATTGGCCTTTTTAGCACCCTGGGCACACTGCTGCCTCATATTCAGCTCCTGTCTATTACAATCCCCAGGTCACTTTCTGCCAGGCAGGTCCTTATGAGAAGCCTTACTGCCCTCCTACCGTCTGGATTGTAAGAGAATAGGCTGCCCCTGGAGGTGTTCAAGAAGAGACTGGATGATGCACTTAGTGTCATGGTCTGGTTGACTGGCTAGAGTTGGGTAATAGGTTGGGCTGGATGAGCTTGGAACTCTCTTCCAACCTGGTTGATTCTATGATTCTATGATAATCAGAAAAGATTTCTTCTTCCTCACTATGTGGCATTTGGCACTCTGATTATGGTCAGAGTCTAATTTTAACTACTGAGGGAACATGATGATTGATCTAACTTCTGTTAACTAGTAGAGGTACTGAAGAGTAGGCACTCTAGATGACTGCCTCAGATTTTAGCAGTATCACTTCCACAGTGTCCATTATGGAAATGTGGATTATAACAAAGAAAAAAACAATAAGATATGACTTTATTTATATGTGAAGCTACTTATGTTGCACTCTCAGTCTTGAGCTTTAAAGATGTGGTTATGTATTAAAATAAACCCCGAGTTATCCAGGATTAAGAAAGAACATATGTACAACTCAGTCACTTGGGATCAAACACAAGATCCAGAAGACAGCTGCAAAGCACAGATGAACAATTTTGTTTGACACAATTACCTTGATTGCAGCTAATCTGATTTGGACTGCTGTATGTGTATGTATGTGTATCTAATCTTACATAAGGGTTCATCCTTTTGCTAGATGATTTAGGTCAAAACACAAAAGACAAAATAGCTAATAAATAAGGAACATTATCAAAATCTTAAATCCAAAATTGTAGTTTATTTCCACAACCCCAATGCTTTGATGAAAATTGTTTATTATATGGCCTAGTTCTTAGCTAGGAGACATATTTTTTTTCCCCCTGGTCTTTGAAGATTTTGCCATAGTCTTAGAAATAAAATAAGGGGGGAAAAAAGGAAAAAAAAAAAGGAGGCAAATTGCTGTGCTTTTCTGTAATTTTGTAAAACAGGGTGTTTCAAGAGAAATTATACTAGCGGATGGTATCTGCCTTGTACCACATAACACATGTAAAATACCTGTAATTTTGTCCTTTCAAGCCATGCATGGAGAAAGATAATAAACACAAACACAACCGTACTAGTTTGTAGACATGAAGACTTCACAAGTTAGAGAGATCTCAGGCCTGCTAACTATCGAAGATGAGATCCGCACCGCACACCAAACTACCTGAAATTGCCTTAAATTTAAGGTGTAATTTATTTCAAATGGCATGAAGTTGTGTACAGCAGCACCAGCATACACAGGCACGCTGGATGTGTGTCTGTGACTGCGACTGAGTTGAAATAGAACTCATTTCTGGGTTACAGATACAGTTGTATTCAGATGGATTGTGTAAAACCCATAGCATATATGCATCAGTTCTGCTTTTCGTATCCTGACATAATTCTGGTTTTGCTTTTTCTTAATATTATTTTTTCTTAATAATAATTTTAAAAATAAGAAGACACTTGTCACAAAATACCTTTCTCTTCTAAACACTTTTCTTTCCCAAAGGAGGCACTGCGCTTCAAAATATTATTATGCATTCAGCATGATTTCCTGCAAGGTTTTGCTCATTTTGCCATCTAAAAAGTACCTGCTGGACCCAAGTGTGTTTTCTTCACAACTATTTCTTTGCAACCCAAAATTGCATCTGATGCTTCTCGGTGTTAAACAGTTTAATTAACTTGAAGATTATGGTAAATTAAACCGGGTGAATCACATTATTCACTTGCAGATGTGCATGACCTACTCTAACTGCACAGAGGAAAATGGGAAGCTTTCCACAGAGGTCAAGTTTGGGTAAATTTATGCTCTTCCCTCTGAAAGCAATGAGTTTTGCCACCATCAGATATGTCAAGCAAATAGTTTCATGAAGTAGAACTAATAATGCCTCTTTTTCAAAGATTTGTCTCTTGTGATTGATTGAAGCCTGTGTTTAAGGCCACCCCCTACTTTAAATACCCATAAGACACCTCTTGCATGTAGGTTTATAGATTCACAGCTCTGTAGAATGGTTTGGATTGGAAGGGGCTTTAAAGACCAACTAGTTCCAATGTCCCTGCCAAGGGCAAAGACAGCTTCTGCCAGACCAGCTTGCTCAAAGCCTCATCCGACCTGATCTTGACCTTCAGGGAGGAGGCACCCATGACTTCCCTGGGCAACCTGTTTCAGTGTCTCACCACTCTTACTGTAATGAATTTCTTCCCACTATCTAGAATCATAAAATCATAGAATCATTCAGGGTTGGAAGAGACCACAAGGATCATCCAGTTCTAACTCCCCTGCCATGCCCAGGGACAGCTTACACTAGATCACGCTGGCCAGAACCTCTTCCAGCCTGGCCTTAAACACCTCCAGAGATGAGGCTTCCACAACCCTCCTGGGCAACCCCTTCCAGCTTCTCACCACCCTCATGCTGAACAACATCTTCCTAACATCCACTCTGAATCTACCTGTGCCAGTTTGAAGCTAGTTAGAATGCTTTGGTGAGAAGAACAAGATTACAGGCTGTGAGAGGAAAACAATGATGATGTCTACTTCACTCATAGGCTTGCTGAGATGTATGAGAATCAAAACATAGATAAGACACTTCTCCTGCTGGGGAACTCAAGCTCCATCTCTCTTTAACCTCTCTGCTGTTTTTCTGACTAATCCACTTTGCTTCCTAACCCCCTGGTCGAACCTCCATTCTTTCTTGGGACTGGGGTAAGGTTGAGAGGGGCAGGGGGAAGGTGAAGGGGCAGTTGGGAGCCTCTCCTGGGGACTCAGGTTTCTGGGGGGGCTGTTGTGTTTCTGTATTACCTTTTCCCTTGTCTATTTCTGTCTATAACTGTTTATACTGTAAATATCTGCTTGTACATTGTGCTAGCTGTAAATATAAGCTTCATTCCATTTCCAGAGCTGGCTGAGTCTAGTCTGGGTGATTTCTAAAGTGTGGGGGGGCAGGGAACACCCAAACCATCTCACTACCCATTTCTAGCTTCATTCCATTCCCCCGAGTCCTACCACTCCCTGACAGCCTAAAAAGTCCCTTCTCAGCTTTTCTGTAGCCCCCTTCAGATACTGAAAGATTAATATAAGGTCACTTTGGAACCTTCTCCTCTCCAGACTGAACAACCCCAACTCCCTCAGTCTCTCCTTATGAAGTGCAGCTCCAGCCCTCTGATCATCATCATGGCCCTTCTCCAGACATGTTCCAGCATGTCCATACCTATCTTGTCCCAGGGGCTCTAGAACTGGATGCAGTACTCCAGGTGGGGTCTCGCCAGTGAAAAGCAGAGCAGAAGGATGTCTTCCCTTGCCCTGCTGCCCACACTGCTCTTGCTGCAGCCCAGACTCTGGTTGGCTCTCTGGGCTGTCAGAGCACACTGACAGCTAATATTGAGCTTCTTCTTCATCAGATCTAGTTCTCTTAGATTCATACGCAGGAGATGGCAAGATGACTTTTCCAGTGATGTGGAAATTCCATGCTTTTACTCTTCTGTCTGCTGTCTTGTATAGGGCAACTTGCAGGAACCTTTTTTCACTTTAAAAATCCTTATTCAACCATCAGTGTCTCTCATGGTAGAAAAATGAGGAAGGAAAGAAAGACTAATGGCATGATCACAAAAGGTTCACTTTCTTCAAACTCAAAGCAAGGAAGGGTACAAATGACAATGCTGCTTAAATGTTCAGAAACCATGCAACACTAGATTGAAAACATACAAAGGAACTAAGCCATCAGGGAAATGCCTGAGAAGATTGAAAGCATCCTTCCAGCAAGGGTCATGCTTAAGGAACATGCACAGATTGCAGACAGACATGAAGTTACAGTGTTCCCAATTATCTTGTCACGGAGTAGGCTAATAATTGTCTTTTTAAATGGATAAACCCTTTGGCAGCTGGGAATTTTCCTTCTGTCTGTTAACCCACAGATGTAGGAGCTTCCCACAATCACTGGCATCAGCTGCCTCTCCAAACCAGAGCTGTGCTACAGACCCGTGGATTATTGCTCCTGGGAACACTGCTGCTTCAGGAGCAGGGATCCAGAAATGACATTTCAGCTTTGGCCAGGTGGATTAACTGGCTCTGATGTGTCTTTTCCAGACGTACTACCTCTCACAGGCAGTTCAGCATGGCAGATGTGTGTTGGAAGGTAAAAGCAGGTTACCCAATGGATGGCAGCAGATAATGGGCATTTTATTACAAATGCATCTCTCTCTTTAAAGCTGTTTTTCTCAAGGATTATTCAGATGACCTTAGTCATGACTTTGATTTCATAAAATGGAATTGAAACACTGTTCTTTCCCACAACTGATTATGTATATGGACAGTATTACCAGATTTAAGAGATTAACCTCTTAACTGCTGCACCTCTCTGAATAAAAGGATAATCCTTTTCTGTGCTGCTCATCCTGGTTGCCAAAATTAACAAAGTGCAGTGAAAGGTGGTTCATATTTCTGACACATTCAAACTAGCCTAAAGACAATGAAAAAAGTAAACAACAAGTTCCTGCTACACATCTGTTACTCTTAGCCTGAAGGCTGTATATAATAAGACAGTAACAAAGCCTACATGGGGCACTTAGTGCCATGGTCTGGTTGATTGGACAGGGCTGAGTGCTAGGTTGGACTGGATGATCTTGGAGGTCTCTTCCAACCTGGTTGGTTCTATGATTCCATGAGTCTATGATTCTAAGACAGATTTGTTAATAGGTTGGGATTTTTTTTTCCTAGCATACAAATTCTCTGCCCAAATATGAGACTATCCAACTGGAAAAAAAATAATAAAGAGGAAAAAAAATATTTCTTATATATTCTTCAGCAGAGAGAAATTTCCATTCCTGGTTAGGTAAATTAACTCAATATAAGTCTTCCTGTCTTTTAATAATGCTGTCCTCACTGCTTGGCTGTGTTCCAGGGCTTTGGGCACATATTTCACATTTACCTCCATCTCTCTTTTCACAAAATCGTAAAATCAAGCAGGTTGGAAGAGAACTCCAGGAACATCCAGTCCAACCTAGGATCCAGCCCAAGCCAATCAAATAAACCGTGGCATTAAGTGCCTCATTCAGTCTTTTCTTGAACACCTTCAGGGACGGCTACTCTACCACCTCCCTGGGCCATTCCAATGCCAATCACTCTCTCTGACAACAACGTCCTCCTAACATCCAGCCTAGACCTCTCCTGGAACAGCTGGAGACTGTGTCCTCTTGTTCTGTTGCTGATTGGCTGGCAGAAGAGCCCAACCCCACCTGGCTACAGCTTCAATTCAGGTAGCTGTAGACAGCAATGATCTCTGCTCTGAGCCTCCTCTTCTGCAGGCTTATCAAACCCAGGCTAAACAACTCCATTCACTGTAAGTCAGTTCACTTTCTAAAATGCCAGTGTGCATGCTGAGTTCTTTGCCCTCCTTCTTTACTTCTCACAGTGCTCACCACAAACGCTTGAGGGAAGAGTATGTTTCTTGGAAACGGTGAAGTGCATCTCTCTTTCTAGGAGATTTCTACATTCCTGATTTATGACTAAAGCGGGATAAGCTAGCAGATCCACAAGTGGCTGCACTTCATTGGGATATGATGTCATGCTTAAATGGCTCAGCCAACCCCACTGCATTTGATCTTTCTGAATTTGCATTATTAGCAGAGGTCTTCTTTTACATGACAAATTCTACTCAGTGATACCAGTTTGAATTCTTCTTCCAAAGGCAGGCATTTCATTAACATAAGTATAAATGTAGTGCAGATATATTTATGTTACGTAATTATAAATATAAGTAGATATTTATCTGGGAAAGATGCATAGCATTGTAAATACTCAGTTTAATATGGATGTCTGTGTCAAAAATGTTGGAATCAAGGAATAACAGCAGCAAGCATTCCAGCTTATACTTTCAGTGTCAGTCACACTCTGATTTCCTATGCTCAAGATGTATTTTAGTTAAATAAGTTCCAATTGCTGAAAAAATTAAAAAAGCTTCTAAATATCAATACTCCTGAAATCATAATTTTTTGTCTTCTCTCATACTCCTAACAGATGTGTTATGTGGGTTGGCAGAAAATAATCTATTAGACCTCTCCTCACAACTGTGATTTAAGTGGGAAGTTAGCTTAATGCAACTGTTGCCAGAGATCTTGACTGCCTAAGACAAAATCTTTGTTTTGAATATCCTAATTATTCATTAGATGAATAAATGTCTTTTTCACGTGGGAATGTTTATCACTTTTTGAAGATGAAATATTAGCTTCTTCCTCCTTCTGTGACTTCCTTTCATTTGTGTTGATAGATTCTGACTTACTATCTGTCTTGTCTGCAATCTGTTGATGGATGCTTCCCAGATCAGAACAAACACTTCCCCACTTCCATTGCTGTACAATGTTTGGCCAAATAATGACCATGTGGCAATGATGTCCCTAAAACTCCTGCACAGCTCTTCTGTAGTGCTACATGTCCCAGCTTTTCTCAAGCTTCAGTCTGAAGCTCAGTTTGAGGTTAGAGAGTCAAACCACAACTCTAACCTATGATGTAATTTACAGATTTGTAGAAAGACGCTCATTCATAAATTGAGAGAATCATAGAATCAAGCAGGTTGGAAGAGACCTCCAAGATCATCCACTCCAACCAATCCCATAGCCCTATCCAGTCAACTAGACCGTGGTACTAAGTGCCCCAGCCAGGCTTTGCTTGAAGGCCTCCAGGGACGGTGACTCCACCACCTCCCTGGGCAGCCCATTCCAATGCCAATCACTCTCTCTGTGAAGAACTTCCTCCTAACATACAGACTATACCTACCCAGGCACAACTTGAGACTGTGTCCCCTTGTTCTATTGCTGGTTGCCTGGGAGAAGAGCCCAACCCCACCTGGCTACAGCCTCCCTTCAGGCAGTTGTAGACAGCAATGAGGTCACCCCTGAGCCTCCTCTTCTCCAGGCTAAACACCCCCAGCTCCCTCAGCCTCTCCTCATAGGGTTTGTGTTCCAGGCCCCTCACCAGCTTTGTCACCCTTCTCTGTACACCTTCCAGCACCTCAACATCTCTCCTGAATTGAGGGGCCCAGAACTGGACACAGCACTCAAGGTGTGCCCCGACCAGTGCTGAGCACAAGGGCAGAAGACCCTCCCTTGTCCTACTGGCCACACTGTTCCTGATGCAGGCCAGGATGTCATTGGCTCTCTTGGCCACCTGGGCACACTGCTGCCTCATCTTCAGCCTACTGTTTACCAGTACACGCAGGGCCCTCTCTGCCTGCCTGCTTTCCAGCCACTCTGGCCCCAGCCTGTAGCTTGGCTAGGAGCTCATTGTGGCAGACAGTGTCAAAGGCTTTGCTGCAGTCCAGGCAGACTCCATCCACAGCCTGCCCCACATTCACCAGGCAGGAACCTGATCATAAAAGGAGATCAGGTGGGTGAGGCAGGACCTGCCCTTCCTAAACCCATGCTGGCTGGGCCTGATCCCTTGGGCATCCTATAGGTGCTGTGTAATGGCACTCAGGATGACCTGTTCCATGCCCTTGCCTGGCACTGAGGTCTTCTTGAGCAAACTACCCTGGGTGATTCTGCTTTGGCAGGGAGGTTGGACTTGATGACCTCTGGAGGTCTCTTCCAACTTCCAAAGTTCTGTGATTCTGTGATCTTTCAAAAAAGGCAGCTTCAGCAATAATATTTTCTCTTGCTGCTATGGAAATTAAACAGAAATTGTGTTTGTGTGAGTATGCTTACCCTCAAACAATACAGATTTAACTTCTGCTGAAAAAATAAGATTGCTATTGAACTAGTGAAGAACTGTATTCTTAAAGAGTGATTAGTTCACTCACTGATGAACTGCACTGGACGAGGTGCTGCCTTTTTTGAGCAGCACACACTGCTTAGTGTGCAGATGTGTACTTCTTTCAGTGTTTTGCAGTAGCCAGAATTTGGTCATATGGAGGCATAAGAGAGCTGGACCAGTTTTAAGTGCAAATTTCAGCTGACAGACAGCTTGTGACTTATTTTCACAGAACATCACAGAAACATTAGGGTTGGAATAGACACTCAGGATCACCAAGTCCAACCAATCATAGAATCAACCAGATTGAAAGTCTTCCAAGCTCATCCAGTCCAACCTATCACTCAGCCCCATCCAATCAACCAGAGCATGGCACTAAGTGCCCCATGCCAATCACTCACTCTGCCAACAACTTCCTCCTAACAACCAGCCTAGACCTGGCCTGGCACAGCTTGAGACTGTGTGCCCGCGTTCTGCTGCTGGTTGCCTGCCAAAAGAGACCAACCCCACCTAGCTACAACCTCTTATCAGGTAGTTTTAGACAGCACTGGGGTCACCTCTGAGCCTCCTGTTCTGCAGGCTGCACACCCCCATCTCCCTCAGCCAAATTACCCAATAACCCTACTCTACAAGCAATTGGCAAGACCACTTCAGGTGATAATTTTCCGCTGATTATTAGAGTTTCTATTGTGGTCTGATAGTCTTCAACAGGGACGAATACTTACATTTCCAGGTTACTCACATGCCAGGACTTACTTCATTGTAGTGTATCAGTGTATCCCTGGAGGTGTTCAGAAAAAGACTGTCTGGGGCACTTAGTGCCACAGTCTAGGGCTGGGTGCTAGGTTGGACTGGATGAGCTTGGAGACCTCTTCCAATCTGGTTGATTCTATGATTCTTCATTCCTTAACTGCCAGCCAGCTGAATCTAGTCTGTGTGATTTCATAAGAGTGGGGGAGGGGGAAGGGAACTCGCAAACCATCACACTTGTGAAAGCTCATGTGTAGGTCATGCAAAATTTATCACTGTTTTTTCATACCCATTCGATGGCAACCCTTAATTCCTCCAATTCTGCAGTCTGGAATAGCTAGCATCTAGCTTCTGTTGGGAAGTATTGACCAACAAATTACTTTGAAATGCAAAGGTATTTCAGAACATGTTCTTGTATCAGAAGTGACATCTTCATGCTTGAAAGAGAGAAAAAAATGTGGTAAATAGAAGCAGGTTTTCTTTGGAAATTGATGCCAACTAAAATTTCTACTTAGAATTTTTCAGGGACTGAAAAGAGAGAATTTTGAAACACAAATGTTAGTTTCTTGCAATTTCTGATGCACAATCTGTCTACTACATGGGCGCAGAAGGGTTTAATTTCTCACTGTGAGAGGAAAAAATGCTGTTGCATTTGAGGCTTTAAGAATGTAGATGTGTTTATTAACAGCTGGGTTGATCTTTAAGTACAAATCCCACACAGTTTATTCACCTCTTTTGTGGTACAAGTGAGGAAGCTGGATGTTTCCCTTACATTGACAGGAACAGGAGGACTATTTCTAGCTCTGGATTAGATTAAATGGAAGAAATGTGACATTGCATTGTGTATTATCCCCCCTCCAGACTTATAATAAGCAGGCATGCCCTGAAAAGAGAACAGGGTAACAGGCTGCAAGGGTATATGTGGTAGTTTGGAATTTATGAGCTAATAGTGTAAGCCAGTGCCTTCTCATCTGCTTGAGGGCTGATCTCCTAGGCTGTTAGATTTTTCTGAAGGACAAGAATATAACCAAAACCTGGTCAGAACTCTGGCAAAATAAACACTTTTAATATCTCATCTGCTCATACTGACAGAGGACTCAGATGTGCCTTTGGGAGTGTCTGTCCCTTCAAAAAACAGTGACCAGGGAGGAGTGTGAGAAATTTCCTTGAGTTCTGGGAGTTTTCTCCTTTTTACTTTCTGGGAGAAGGAGATATATATATGTGTGTGTGTGTGTGTGTGTGTGCATTTTAAGTAGGTGCTGAAGAACAACCACTAGAGGCGAAGTTCTATTGAGTAGTCCTTTGTCATTTCCCTCCTTCCTTTACTCAAATATTAATGAAAAAATAATACTAAAAACATTTGAAAGAGCAAACAGGAGGCATTAATTTGCTGCTTTCTTATTATGTTTTGTTATATTATTCTTCTCTTTTCTACCCAGTCACTTGCAGCTTGGATTCACATCTTGTATTCAGAAGGTTTGAAACAGTTAACTCAATTATCAGAATCACTGAATTTAAAACAAACAAGCAAAAAAATGACTGTTGTAGCAAATTAGTGCAATAAAAATAAATCAAATTCATTAATATTTGAATGTATCTGACAATTTCAATCAATTATGACAAAGGCAGAGACACCACTTTCACAAAAAAATGCATAGCTGGTCAGATGAAAAAGACACAAATCAGTGTCCAGTGAGGGAGAGCCTGCAGCTCGAGCTCAAAATGTAGATTAGACAGCAGACCATCAATCACAGGAGAGAGACGTGGGGAAATGGCCTTCCCAACATTCAGCTGTTCACAGAGCTATTTGTTTAAAGAGAAAACAAAAGTCAGCTAGTAGCACAGTTTTCAGATCTGAAGGCTGCAGGACAGCATCTCTGCTTTTGGGTCTGAGGGGCTCAGGTGCTAGCTTAAGAAGAATGAAAGGTGTATAGGGTTAACACTCCTGGGGGAGTGACCCTGAACCTGACCCTAGGGGTCTTGGCCCCTCCTCAGGGGTGGGCCACACTCCAGGTGATGGTTAGCCCACTCCCCCCACTTCCTGCGGTATAAAAGAGGAGCACTTCCTGCTCCTCGCTCTCTTGCTCTTGCTCGTTTCTCCTTTACCTGCGTTCATGATCGCACACACACACTGATACTGCATACCAGCCACGAGGCAGAGACACCATCACACTACTCGGGTTGTATCCATCCCTGTTTTGTATTTTGCTGTTTTCCCTTCCTTATCCTTTGTAAACTCCCCTACCTCCAATCCCTTTTTCTAAGTTATTGTTAAACTTTTCCTTTTTAACTTCCAAATCGAGTGAGATTGATTTATTGGGGTGTCCCTACCTTTTATCTCTCTCCCTGTCTTTTGGGGAAAGGAGGGGGAGGAGGGGAGGGCACTCTATAAACTCTATAAATTCTATAAATTGTCATTGGGTCTACCAAATTTATAAGAGTCTCTGGGAACTTGCATTTGAACCCAAGACAAAAGGGAATAAGAGCCCTTGTTATCAACTTGCTTAAAAACCTGCTATTTCATTGTTGCCATTAACAAAGTTTATTGCTTTCATCAATCCCAACCATCCTGTACTACTTGTTTGGGCTATAGGGGCCACAGAAACCCACATCACTCAGAGATGTAAGAGCAGTTTGAAAGCAGAAGCCACAAGCTGAGTATCACACTCCTGTGTCCCCAGGTGAGAGTATGACATGTAGTTTTAAGCAGCAATTTGCTTTCCTGAAGTTTCACAGGAATATTTAAACTCATCCACATCTCAGGAGTCAGCTCAACAGCTGATATGAGCTATTACAGACCTTCCTGATATCTTTCATAAAATGATTGCAGCTTTTATCTTTGTCTCTCCTCTTTCTTTAAGCTATGACTGAAACAATGTTGACAAGATCTAACCAATTTTTTTTACAGCTACACCAATAGTTCAGAAGCTTCAGAAAAGTCAGATCTTAATTTTAACCTTCCTCTGAGTTCTGAATTTCTTCCTTTCAAAATCCTTCCTTCAAATTTCCTCATTCTGAATTCCTTCCTTCTGAATTAGTTCCTTCCTTTCTTCCAAATTCCTTCCTTCCTTCTGAATTCCTTCCAACTCCCTTTCCATGTTCTCAGTTATGAGTTTCAAGTTCTGAGTTACAAGTTATTTTCTTCTGAGTTCCTTTCTTCTGAATACCCTCCTTCAGAGTTCCATGTTCCTCCCTTCCTTCCTTGATTGCTTCCTTCCATCCTTCCTTCTGAGTTCCTTTCAAGTTCCTTCCTTCTGAGTTCCTTTTGAGTTCCTTCCTTCCAAGTTCCTTCCTTCTTTCCAAGTTAATTTTGAGTTCCTTCCTTCCTTCCTTCCTTCCTTCCTTCCTTCCTTCCTTCCTTCCTTCCTTCCTTCCTTCCTTCCTTCCTTCCTTCCTTCCTTCCTTCCTTCCTGTGCTAGTTTGAAGCAGGCTAGAATGTTTTGGTGAGAAGAAATAGATCATAGGCTGTGAAAGGAAAACAGTGGTGACGTCTACTCCCCTCAGAGTCATAGAATCATAGAATCAAGCAGGTTGGAAGAGACCTCCAAGATCATCCAGTCCAACCTAGCACCCAGCCCTAGCCAGTCAACCAGACCATGGCACTAAGTGCCTCATCCAGGCATTTCTTGAACACCTCCAGGCATGGCGACTCCACCACCTCCCTGGGCAGCCCATTCCAATGCCAATCACTCTCTCTACCAGGAACTTCCTCCTAACATCCAGACTAGACCTACCCCGGCACAACTTGAGACTGTGTCCCCTTGTTCTATTGCTGGTTGCCTGGGAGAAGAGCCCAACCCCACCTGGCTACAGCCTCCCTTCAGGCAGTTGTAGACAGCAATGAGGTCACCCCTGAGCCTCCTCTTCTCCAGGCTAAACACCCCCAGCTCCCTCAGCCTCTCCTCATAGGGTTTGTGTTCCAGGCCCCTCACCAGCTTTGTCAACCTTCTCTGGACAACTTCAAGCACCTCAACATCTCTCCTGTATTGAGGGGCCCAGAACTGGACACAGTACTCAAGGTGTGGTCTGACCAGTGCTGAGCACAAGGGCAGAAGAACCTCCCTTGTCCTACTGGCCACACTGCTCCTGATGCAGACCAGGATGCCAGTGGCTCTCTTGGCCACCTGGGCACACTGCTGCCTCATCTTCAGCCTCCTATCTATCAGTACCCCCCAGGGTCTCTTTCCTCCTGCCTGCTTTCGAGCCACTCAATCCCCAGCCTGTAGCACTGCTTGGGGTTGTTGTGGCCAAAGTGTAGAACCCTGCACTTGGCCTCGTTCAATCACATCCCGTTGGCCTCTGCCCATCCATCCAGCCTGTCCAGGGCTCTCCTACTTTCCAACAGCTCCACACCTGCTCCCAGCTTGGTGTCATCTGCAAACTTACTGATGCTGGATTCAATCCCCTTGTCCAGATCATCAATAAAGATATTGAACCGGACTGGGCCCAGCACTGATCCTTGGGGAACACCACTAGTGACAGCTGCCAACTGGATGTGGCACCATTCACCACCACTCTCTGGGCTCTGCCATCCAGCCAGCTCTTGATCCAGCACAGAGTGAATCTGTCCAAACCATGATCTGCCAGCTTGGCTAGGAGCTTCTTGTGGCAGACAGTGTCAAAGGCTTTGCTGCAGTGCAGGTAGACTCCATCCACAACCTGCCCCACATTCACCAGGCAGGAACCTGATCATAAAAGGAGATCAGGTGGGTGAGACAGGACCTGCCCTGCCTAAACCCCTGCTGGCTGGGCCTGATTCCTTGGCTATCCTGTAGGTGCTGTGTGATGGCACCCAAGATGACCTGTTCCATCACCTTGCCTGCCACTGAGGTCAGGCTGACAGCTCTGTAGTTTTCTGACTCCTCCTTACAACCCTTCTTGTGGATATAGACCCCAAGTGGCATTAAGCCACAGGGAAAAATCCTCACTTTTATAGCTTGAACGCTTGCTAGCTAGTTATTAACAAGTTACTGTAGATATTAATCCTAGAATGTTCTCATAACCATGTAGAATCCTTTTATCATTAATGTACAGTGATTGGGGGTGGCAGAGTTCAGAATATTGATTTTAATAAATACATATTTTTATAGAATATTATCTCACACCAATTAATTTCTTCCCTCTGCCAAAATCAGTATAGGCTGCAGAATACCCCTCCACTACAGGGAATAGAATAGAGAGGGGTTTAGCAACCTCATCTGCCAGTTCCCTCAGCATGTGTGGGTGTATCTCATCGAGTCCCATGGACTTGAACACTTTCAGGATCTTCACTGGATCATGAACCTGATCTTCCTTTATGATGGGCAGCTCTTCCTTCCAGTCCCTGCTGTTATCTTCCATGGCTCTGGGCGTGTGGCTGGATGCAGAGCAGATGACCCTTGAATACTGACCAGTGGCCCTGGGCCTGTCTTTCCTCTAGAGCTTCATCCCATAATACTTTGGCCAACAGATCCTTGAAGCAATCAAAGCCTGCACACCTAAAGTCTAGGGTGGTAAGTTTGGAACACCTCCTCCTGGTTGCCCTGAGGATCTGAAAGTCAACTGTGGTCACTGAAACCAAGGCTGTCTCTGAGCCTCACATCATTCATGAGCCCTTCCCTGTTGGTGAGAACAAGGTCCAGCATAGCAGCTTTCCTTGTTGGTTCCTCTACCATTTGGAAGAAGAGGTTGTCATCTATGCACTCCAGGAATTGCTGACATCTTGCTGTGTTGTGCCTCCAGCAGATGTCAGGGTGGTTGAAATTCCCCATGAGGACCAGGGCTTGTGACCTGGAAGCTGCTTCTATTGGCCTGTGAAGGGACTCATCTGCTTGGTTCTGCTAGTCAGGTGGCCTCTAGCAGACCTCTACTGTAACATCACCCTCCCCTGCCTTCCCTTTAATTTCCCCCATACACTCTCAACCAGCTCAGCATCCTTCCCCAGGTAGAGCTCCATTGATTCTATCTGGTCACTGATACAGAGGGCAACACCTCCTCTCCTTCCTAAAGAATGTGTACCCATTTATCCCTAAGTTCCAGTCATGGGAACCATCCCACCAAGTTTCAGTAACAACCACTATGTCATGGTACCCCAGCAGCACAGTGGCCCTTAATTCATCCTGTTTGTTGCCCAAGCTCCATGAATTTGCATAGAGGCACTTCAGCTGGACTGGCCCTGGCCTCCTATTGTGCCAAATTCCCTTGATTTGCTCAGGTTGTCCAGCTGTGTTATCCCTGGCTGGCTTCAGGGCAGCAAGTTGAGGGCCCTCACTGGCTCTCCATCCCTCTGCCTCCACTCAGCTGCCCCACTGTTTGTCACCAGCCAGCAAGTGACTATTAAGCCCTTCCCCCTGTGAATCTAGTATAACACCCTATCAATGAGCCCTGCCAATTCCTGCCCCAGGATCCTTTTCCCCCTCTGGGAAAATGCACTGGAGAAGGGTAAAGCTCCAGAGCACATCCAGTACATCGACGACATCATTGTGTGGGGCCAAACTGCTGAGGAAGTCTTCGAGAAAGGTAACAAAATCATTGACATTCTGTTGCAAGCAGTTTTGCCATTAAGAGAGACAAGGTCAAAGGACCTGCCAGAGAAATTCAGTTTCTGGGAGTGCGGTGGCAGGATGGTCGCCGTTACATTCCTCAGGATGTGATCAACAAAGTCTCCACCATGGCAGTTCCCACCAGTAAGAAGGACACACTTTCTTTTCTTGGTGTGGTGGGATTTTGGAGACTACACATTCCTGGTTTCAGTCAGATTGTCAAACCTCTGCATGATGTGACTCATAAGAGAAACAATTTTGAGTGGGGACCTGAACACCAAGCAGCCTTTGATCAGATCAAGCGAGAAGTAGTCCATGCAGTAGGCTTGGGACCTGTGAGATCTGTTCCGGACATTAAGAACATTCTGTACACGGCTGCCAGTGACAATGTCCAACTTGGAGCCTTTGGCAGAGAGCTTCAAATGAGACACGTGGTCGTCCTCTTGGTTTCTGGGGTAGAGGCTGCAGAGGTTCAGAGGCAAATTACACTCCAACAGGGAAAGAGATACTAGCAGCTTATGGAGGGGTGAAAGCAGCTTCTGAAGTGATTGGAACTGAGTTACAATTGCTTTTAGCTCCTAGACTGCCATTCTAAACTGGATGTTCAAGGGCAAAGGTTCATCATTGCACCATGCCACAGATGCAACCTGGTCTAAATGGATGGCTTTGATAACCCAACGAGCACGAATGGGGTGCAGGCAGGGCCAGAGAGCTGGTCTGAACAGATCTGAACAGGTGGCTCTCCTGTGCATCCCTCTTTGTAGACTGTGGGCTGAGATTAATGTGCCCCTTTGGCCATCCAAAGTGACCGATCAGGTTGGCAGTAAGCCAAACCTTACCATAATAGGTAGAAGACTCTTTGCCTGGACTCCCCCAAATATGGGGATCACATGTGCAGACCCCAGGGATACACGAGTTGTGTGTTTGTGTGTGTATGTGTGTATTACACAACTTTGTTTATAACAAGGGGTCCTGGAAGAAAAAACATGTCCAGGCATGTAGGGGCATAAAGAAGCCTCTGTTTGGGCCTACATGCCCTCCACCACACAGACCAAGCTGCTAAAATTTCTCAAGTTGATGTCAACTCTGATCTTGGCCTTGATTGGAAACACTAAGGTTAACTGTTCTTAGCTCGGTGGCCCATGATTCATCTGGACATCAAGACAGAGATGCAACATACCGATGGGCTCGCGATAGGTCAGTTGACTTGTCCATGGATGCTATCACCCAAATCATCCATGACTGTGATATTTGTGCTGCTATTAAGCAGGCTAAGCGAATCAAGCCCTTATGGTATGGTGACAGATAATCAAAGTACAAGTAGTGAAGCCTGTCAGATAGGAGGAAGTTCTTCACAGAGAGAGTGATTTGCCATTGGAATGGGCTGCCCAGGGAGGTGGTGGAGTCGCCATCCCTGAAGGTGTTCAAGAAAAGCCTGGATGAGGCACTTAGTGCCATGGTCTGGTTGACTGAATAGGGCTGGGTGCTAGGTTGGACTGGATGATCTTGGAGGTCTCTTCCAACCTGGCTGATTCTATGATTGACTACATCACTTTACCCTGATCTTGTTCTTGCATGCAGTATGTGCTAATGATGATAAAAGCAAGCACCGGATGGATGGAAACCTATCCAGTTCCACATGCTACTGCATGTAGCCCCATTCTTGGCTTGGAAAGACAAATCATGTGGAGACATGGAACTCCAGAGAGAATCAAGTCAGACAATTTCAAGAGCAATCTTGTGAAAAACTGGGCCAAAGAGCACAGTATTGAGTGGATCTATCACATACCCTACTATGCACCAGCTTCAGGGAAGAGTGAGCGCTGAAAAGGTTTGCTAAAAACCACCCTAAAAGCCACGGGGTGTGGAACTCTGAAAAACTGGGTGTTAAGGATGGGTTTGAATCTGGGTTAGGAGTGAATTGTAATGAGACCGATGTAAATAATTATTAAATAGTTTCTTAGTTATACAAAGGAAACTTCCCCAAACTTCTTTACAGTTAACACAGAGAGGTTCTGTGATGCGTTTGGCAGAACTGTTTTGCAGAATGTGTATCTATGCAGTCACATCAAATGAGTTAGGAAAAATCTTTAGGAACGTTTGTAACTGGAGAGCCTTTTAGCACTAACTGCTACTGAAAGGTTAAGCATAAACCTTTACAGAGTTCAGTAAAGAGAGTTCAGGTACTCACTGGCCACAAGTCTCAATATGTGCACTCCAAAAGCATAAGCAGGAAAATATATGTAGTGAAAACCAGGTGGTGTACTTCAGGTGGTAATGATGTGATGGGGCTGTGCTGCTTGTTCAGTTCAAATGGAGCATGCCAGCTGAGAAGGCCCACGGACATGAGAGAAGTCTTCTGTGGCTCTCAGGAAGTCACTGGGCGGTCAGCAGCCACCTGGGCAAAGCAAGGTCCAGGCTTGCAGGCTGGAGGAGTCCAATTGAGTGCTGTGTATAGCAAGGAGTCAGCCTTCAGGCTGGCGTGGCGGGATGGAGCTGCAGCAAGGCAAGTCCCAATGTTGGAACTTGTTGCTAGGTCATTGCTAGGTCGTTACCTATATTCAGACAGGGTCAGGCAGGGTCAGGCTGCCAGTCATAGGCAAGTTCCCACTTAGGCACGGTGCAAAGTGTGGTGGCACACAGAGGCAGTAAGGCAAACAGGTAGTGAACAAAACAAAAGCAGCAGCAGCACACAAGCAGCTTGCTAGGGGTTTGAAGCATTTCAGTGAGTGTCTTTGACCAATAGCAATGGGTAAAACCAGCCCTGGAACCAATCCTGAGCTATTTCTCCAACAAAGGAAGATGCCCAGGCCTAGGATCCTGACCTGTGTTTATCACAAAACAAAGCAAGCTGGAAAACAAGGCCAAGTATGGGGCCTGTGATAGACTGATAGGCACCAAAGCTGTTGTCTGCTTTCCCACTTCTTCCAACCAGGAAGGTGCGGGCCAAAATGGCTATTTGGGCAGGTGTTCAGGGTATGTGATGGATATGTGTCTAGGCATAATTTGGACCTTCCACCACACCGGTTCAAACATTTAACACAAGCAACCTGGTTGGTAAATAGTAGAGGTTCAGTAAACAGAGCAGGACCTGCACAACCAGACTTGGTCCAAACAGTAGACGGTGATAAAGTTCCTGTTGTAGGTGAAAAGAATCTGTTAGGGAAAACTGTTTGGGTATTTTCTCCTTCGGGCGAAGGGAAACCTGAAGGTGCTGGTCACACCTACTGGGTCATGCAGGAGAATGGTGAAATCCAGTGTATTCCACAGAGAAATCTAACTTTAGCTGAGAGAGTCTAAATTCAGAATGTACAATACAAACTGTTAGGAGTTTTCTGTTCTAGGTACCATCAGCATCCAATGAAAGAATCTACGAGAGAATCTACAGTAGGTGAGCATGAAGCCAACATCACCTGGGAGCCCCTGTTCTCGTCTCATCTGTGAAGTAACAAACTGTTTGCTATTTGCTGAGCTTTTCAATCACCTACATCTGAGACAGTCGAAATGAAGTGTGAACTGAACTTGTGATATTCATTAGTGTAAATATTGGTTTAGATTAGATCAGATAGTTCTCAGCAATACTCTGAGTGAAGTAGACAGGGGTGGATTGTGCTAGTTTGAAGCTAGCTAGAATGTTTTGGTGAGAAGAACTAGTTCACAGGCTGTGGAAGGAAAACAATGGTGATGTCTACTTCACTCAGAGGCTTGCTGAGAGGTATAAGAGCAAGAATCCAAATACAGATAAGGGAGTCGCTCTCTGTCCGGGCTGTGGGCTACATTCTCTCTCTCTATCCACCTGCTTCCTAACTCTCCTGGCTGACCCTCCATTCTTCCTTGGGCATAAGGCAATGTCTGGGGTAAGGTAGAGAGGGGTGGGAGAATCTGGAAGGGTGGTTGGGAGGCCCTCCTTGAGACTCAGGTTTCTGGGAGGGCTGTTGTGTTTCTGTATTACCTTTTACCTTGTCTATTTCTGTCTATAACTGTATATACTGTAACTATCAGCTTGTACATTGTGCTAGCTGTAAATATAAGCTTCGTTCAACTTCCAGAGATGGCTGAGTCTAGTCTGGATGATTTCTAAAGTGTGGAGGGGTGGGGAACACCCAAACCATCACATCCTGACAAACATAACATTTTTAATCCAAGCCTACTGAACACACATAAACCAGTTATGACTTATTGAGTATCAACTGAAAGCCATAGCTTGATGCTATTTAATTTTCAGCAGAGAGATGCTTTGAATAACTAGTCTCACACATTTTAGTTCAGAGGAAATGTTACACCTGATTTGCAAATTCCTGAAACTCGGTGCTTGCCACAGAAATGCTTGCAGACAGCTAATTTTTGTGCCACGAGCAGCACTGCAATTAATTCAGGCAAATTCACACATGTAAACAACACCACAGAAACAGCTGCTGGCTAAAGACTCGCTGTGTTGGTCCTGCTTGATCGATCCTGTGCTTCACTCTAGTAACCCCAAGAAGCACTGGTAAACATAAAAGCTGTAGAGGGTACATTCAATCATATTCCTAGCATCCTAAAACAACCCCAGTCAGAGTGAAAAATAAAATGAGCAGTTAACATACCAACAGAAATTAGATTTTTAATAAATAATGAATGGATGAAATATCATTGTCATATGAGGAGAGGCTGAGGGAGCTGGGGGTGTGCAGCCTGCAGAAGAGGAGGCTCAGGGCAGAGCTCATTGCTGTCTGCAGATACCTGAAGGGAGGTCTATAGATAAGTATTTTATTGATTGCATGTTTTCCTTGCAGCCTCAGGATCTTCTTCTGACACTCTGACTTCTACACTTTGCCTTATTTCATTGTGCACACACATCTCCCTTGAGCAGACTGTTCTGGAGCTAAGTAGATAGTATGTAGAATATCTGGAGCCTTACATCTTCAAAACATTTTAGCTAATTAAATAATTAAATAATTCATCTCTCTTCAATTATGAGTGCTCATAAGAAAGGTCAATGATGATACACTGCCAAGTTTCCCAGTGGTTATCACTATTTCAAAGAGTCATAAATGCATATTTGCAAAACTCCTTCTTCTCCTCAGACCACTTTGAATGATCTTAGGACCACTTATCTTCACAAGTAAAGCATTCTGATAAATTAGTACTTTAGAAAGATGCTTTCATTCCCTAGTGGAAGTTTTCTGATGAGAGTCCATTTGTCCAGTACTTTGAGCTGTTTAGATGTGCATCAGACTTTCTGAACCTGCTTCTGAGATCTTAAGATTAACTGTTCTAGACCCTTAAAAGCTCTTAGTACAGCAGATATTTTTTCTTTCTTTCATATAATTCTTTGATTTATTTTCCTGAGCTGATGTATAATTCTTCAATAACTTTCTGTGTAGGTTGTGTTTACCCTATACATCTTTGTCACAAAAATCTGTCTATGAATGTATCTATTTATGTTATACAGGGGAACATAGTGACAAAGGATGAGGAAAAGGCAGAGGTGCTTAAAACCTTTTTTGCCTCAGTCTTCACTAGTGGGACAGGTTGTCTCCAGGACAGCTGGACTCCTGAAGTGGCAGATGGAGTCAGGGACCAGTACAGTCCCCCTGTAATCCATGAGGAAGCAGTATGGGACATGCTGAGACATTTGGATCCTCACAGGTCCATGGGACCGGATGGGATCCACCCTAGGGTGCTGAGAGAGCTGGCAGCTGAGCTGGCCAAGCCATTCTCCATCATTTATCAGCAGTCCTGGCTCACTGGAGAGGTCCCTGAAGACTGGAAGCTGCCAATGTGATGACCATCCACAAGAAGGGTCGAAAGGAGGAGCCAGAAAACTACAGACCTGTGAGCCTGACCTCAGTGCCAGGCAAGGTCATGGAACAGGTCATCTTGAGTGCCATCACAAAGCACCTAGAGGATGGCCAAGGGATCAGGCCCAGCCAGCATGGGTTTAGGAAGGGCAGGTCCTGCCTCACCCACCTGATCTCCTTTTATGATCAGGTTCCTGCCTGGTGAATGTGGGGCAGGCTGTGGATGGAGTCTACCTGCACTGCAGCAAAACCTTTGACACTGTCTGCCACAAGAAGCTCCTAGCCAAGCTGGCAGCTCCTGGCTTGGACAGATTCACTCTGTGCTGGATCAAGAAGTGGCTGGATGGCAGAGCTCAGAGAGTGGTGGTGAATGGTGCCACATCCAGCTGGCAGCTGTCACTGGTGGTGTTCCCCAGGGATCAGTGGCCTGCATGATCTTTGAGGTCTCTTCCAACCTGGTTGATTCTATGACCCTATGATTTTCCATGTGTAAGTATTGCTGTGTTAATGAGGTTAAAAAAACCTACCAGCTGTCCATGACTACCTGCAGGGAGGCTGTAGCCAGGTGTAGTTGGGCTCTTCTGCCGGGCACCCAGCAACAGAACAAGGGGACACAGTCTCAAGTTGTGCCGGGGGAGGTCTAGGCTGGATGTTAGGAGGAAGTTGTTGTCAGAGAGAGTGATTGGCATTGGAATGGGCTGCCCAGGGAGGTGGTGGAGACATCGTGCCTGGAGGTGTTGAAGCCAAGTCTGGCTGGGGCACTTTGTGTCATGGTCTGGTTGAATGGCTAGGGCTGGGTGCTAGGTTGGACTGGATAATCTTGGAGGTCTCTTCCAACCTGCTTGATTCTATATTTCAATGAACTTTTCCAGCTGGCATCTTATGTACAGCAGTTCCCAGCATGCCTCTTGGTCAGTGGCACAGCATGGCTCCTCTTGCTACCACTGGCTCACCAAAATCTTCCTGCAGTGGGTTTCTGCCTGAAACGGTCTATGTGTCTGTGTGATGACATTATCACAAACATCTCCACTAGGTAGTTCTCTTCCACTGTTGTGGGCATTTCCTCGTCTCCCACTTCCCACATTCCAGTAAGCTGGGCACAAAGAGGGAGACTTCTGAATCACCAGTTATGGGCCATTGATACATGTCCAGAGAATGGCAGCAAGGCTGGGGAGGGTCCTGGAACACAACCCTATGAGGAGAGGCTAAGGGAGCTGGGGGAGTGCAGCCTTGGGGTGGTGTGGCTGTTACCTGCCCCCCCTACACACACTGTTTAGCCAACTCAGACGGGCTCTGGGAATATAAATGAAGCTAATTAGTTACAGCTAGCACAATATACAAGCAGATATGTACAATATATACAGTTATATACAGAAATATACAAGTTAAAAGGAATACAGAAACATAACTCCCCTCCCAGAAACCTGAGTCCCCAGGAGGGGCTCTCAACCACCCCTGCGCCTCCCTCTACCCTTCTCAACCTTAGCTCAGTTTTCAGGATGAAAAGAGGTGCAGCCAAGAGGTTAGGAAGCAAGGTTAGTGGCAGCGAGGTTAAGGAGATGTGGCTCGGTCTGAAGCCAAAAGCAGAGAGAGAAAATGGCAAAAGTTATCTAATGTTTACCCTTCTTGTTCCCATAGCTGTCAGCAAGACTGTGAGGGAAGGAGACATCACCAATTTTTTCCTTTCATAGCCAATTATCTACTTTCTCTCACCAAAACATTCTAGCCTGCTTCAAACTAGCACAAGCCTGCAGAAGAGGAGGCTCAGGACAGAGCTCATTGCTGCCTACAACTACCTGAAGAGAGGCTGTAGCCAGGTGGGGTTGGGCCCTGCTGCCAGGCAACCAGGGACAGAACAAAATGACACAGCCTCAAGATGTGTCAGGGCAGGTTCATGCTGAATGTTAGGAAGAATTTCTTCCCAGCAAGATTGATTAGTATTGGAATAGACTGCCAGGGGAGATGCAGGAGTCCCCATCCCTGGAGGTGTTCAAGAGGAGGCTGGATGATGCACTTAGTGCAATGGTCTAGTTAATTAGAAGGCTTAGGTTATAGGTTGGACTGGATGGTCCTAGAGTTCTCTTCCAACCTGGTGAATTCTGTGATTCTGTTTGTACTTTCAAGAGTAACAACATGAAAAATGACACATTATGTAGTGATGTTGCAGAACTGTGTTCTAAGTTCCTCCTGACACTTCACATGTCTTTTGTAAGTCAGCTAACCCCTCAAAGCTGAGTAGGGGGTGAGCAAAATACCACTAAGATATTTTAGAAGCCTTATTTAACATACATAAAGCCAATCACTTTCTTTCTTGGGTATTTTATTCTTCTGTCTGTTGAACTAATGAAGTTAGGGTTAATTGTTTTGCTCCGTTCTTAGGAGATGCAGATCTTTGCACAAGCTGAGGTAACACCACCCCCTTCTGTTCGTAGTGATGCTAGTCTCGGTCAGATACACAGGCAGAGCATCTCAGTACCATGTGCAGAGCAGAATAGGAAGAATGGATTTCACTGATGCAGCTTCATCACCATCACTGAATTACAGATTTTTGAAACACTTTAACCATTCTTTCAGCGTTACTCATTGTGAGTATTTCTGGGTAGCAGATGAATAAAACATCTAAACCAGATTGCAATGTTGCTTTAACTCTCTAGCACAAGTAAATAAATGTGAAATGCATTTTAAAAAATGGATTAGGATGTTAGGGAGTATTTTTTTGTTATCTGAATTGTGTTTTCATTTTAGTATGCCTCTTCTGATCATCTCTCAGAGCAGTCTCTCTTCTGATTTGATATTAGTAAGGTTTCTTCATCAGTGAGTATCCAGAGTTAGGGTGGATCCCTTCCCCAGTAGAATAACCTCACCAAACATGGATTTTGTTTGGAAAGTCAGGGGAAAATGAAATTATATTTCTTATAGCTTAAATATAACAGTATAAGGAGAAATAAACTGCTAGAGAAATAGAATAACCTGAAGGAAGATGGAGAAGGGGTCAAGTGGCAGTGAAGCAGCAAAGCAGCAGCAGCCAAAACAGCAGTGGGGAAAGATAGCAGTGGATGTGGCTGAGGCAGCAGAAGCAGCAAGGGAAGGTCCAAGCTGTATTTCCATACATAAAGCTCATGGTGCTCCCATGAAATGATATTAACTTATCCATTGTACTCAGCACTGGTCAGGCCACACCTTGAGTACTGTGTCCAGTTCTAGGCCCCTCAATTCAAGAGAGATGTTGAGGTGCTGGAACATGTCCAGAGAAGGGCAACAAAGCTGGTGAGGGGCCTGGAGCACAAATCCTGTGAGGAGAGGTTGAGGGAGCTGGGAGTGTTTAGCCTGGAGAAGAGGAGGCTCAGGGGTGATCTTATTACTGTCTAAAACTACATGAATGGGGTATTGTAGCCAGGTGGGGGTTGGCCTCTTCTCCCAGGCAACCAGCAATAGAACAAGGGGACACAGTCTCAAGTTGTGCCAGGGTAGGTATAGGCTGGATGTTAGGAAGAAGTTCTTCACAGAGAGAGTGATTGGCATTGGAATGGGCAGCCCAGGGAGGTGGTGGAGGCACCGTCCCTGGGGGTCTTCAAGAAAAGACTGGCTGGGGCACTTAGTGCCATGGTCTGGTTGACTGGCTAGGGCTGGGTGCTAGGTTGGAGTGGATGATCTTGGAGGTCTCTTCCAACCTGCTTGATTCTATGATTCTATGATTCTATGATTCTATGATTCATTGTTGCCATTCTATGGCCTATCCCTGGAATGTTCACAGTATCACAGTATCACAGTATTATTAGGATTGGAAGAGACCTCACAGATCATCAAGTCCAACCCTTTACCACAGAGCTCAAGGCAAGACCATGGCACCAAGTGCCACATCCAACCTTGCCTTGAACAGCCCCGGGGACGACGACTCCACCACCTCCCCAGGCAGCCCATTCCAGTGTCCAATGACTCTCTCAGTGAAGAACTTTCTCCTCACCTCCAGCCTAAATCTCCCCTGGTGCAGCCTGAGGCTGTGTCCTCTTGTTCTGGTGCTGGCTACCTGAGAGAAGAGAGCAACCTCCTCCTGGCCACAACCACCCCTCAGGTAGTTGTAGACAGCAATAAGGTCACCCCTGAGCCTCCTCTTCTCCAGGCTAACCAATCCCAGCTCCCTCAGCCTCTCCTCGTAGGGCTGTGCTCAAGGCCTCTCCCCAGCCTCGTTGCCCTTCTCTGGACATGCTCAAGCATCTCAATGTCCCTCCTAAACTGGGGGGCCCAGAACTGAACACAGGACTCAAGGTGTGGTCTAATCAGTGCAGAGTACAGGGGCAGAATGACCTCCCTGCTCCTGCTGACCACACCATTCCTGATGCAGGCCAGGATGCCACTGGCTCTCTTGGCCACCTGGGCACACTGCTGGCTCATGTTCAGGTGGGTATCAGTCAGCATCCCCAGATCCCTCTCTGTCTGGCTGCTCTCCAGCCACTCCGACCCCAGCCTGTATCTCTGCATGGGGTTGCTGTGGCCAAAGTGCAGCACCGTGCACTTGGAGCTATTGAAGCCATCCCCTTGGACTCTGCCCATCTGTCCAGGTGGTCAAGGTCCTGCTGCAGAGCCCTTCTGCCCTCCAATCCAGCCACATCTGCCCCCAGCTTAGTGTCATCTGCAAACTTGCTGATGACTAACTCCATGCCCTCATCCAGATCATCTATGAAGATGTTAAAGAGGATGGGGCCCAGCACTGATCCCTGAGGGACACCACTAGTGACAGCTGCCAGCTGGATGTGGCACCATTCACCACCACTCTCTGGGCTCGGACCTCCAGCCAGTTCCTAACCCAGCACAGAGTGTTGCCATCCAAGCCATGGGCTGACAGCTTAGCCAGCAGTTTGCTGTGGGGGACAGTGTCAAAGGCCTTGCTGAAGTCCAGACAGACCACATCCACAGGCCTCCCCACAGCCACCAAGCAGTCACCTGATCATAGAAGGAGATCAGGTTAGAAAGGCAGGATCTGCCCTTCCTAAACCCATGCTGGCTGGACCTGAGCCCTTGGCCATCCCTCAGGTGCGCTCTTATCACGCCCAAGCTAACCTGCTCCATCAGTTTCCCTGGCACTGAGGTCAGGCTGACAGGTCTGTAGTTCCCAGGTTCCTCCATCCCACCCTTCTTGTGGATGGGGCACGTTGGCAGTTTCCAGTCTCCTGGGACCTCTCTGGTGAGCCAGGACTGCTGGAAAATGGTGGAGAGCAGCTTGGCCAGCTCAGCTGCCAGCTCTCTCAGCACCCTGGGATGGATCCCATCTGGTCCCATGGACTTGTGGGTATCCAGGTGGCTCAGCAGGTCCTGAACTAATTCCTCATGAATTTCCAGGGGAACACACTGCTCCCTGACCCCATCCCCCAGTTCAAGAGGCCACTTGCCTCCTCCTCCCTCCTTGCTGTTGAAAACTGAGGTGAAGAAGGCATTCATGACCTCAGCCTTTTCTTTGTCGTCAGTTATAGTGTTCCCCTCCTGGTCCAGTAAGCAGTGGAGGCTCTTCTTGCCCTTCCTTTTAGCATTGATACATTTATAAAAGTGCTTTTTATTATCCTTCACAGAGGTGGCAGCCTAAGTTCTAGCTGGGCCTTAGCCTCTCTAATTTTTCTCCTGCATAATCTGGCTACCTCCTTAAACACGTCAGGAGAAGCCTTCCCCTCCTTCCAGAGGTGATAGACCCTCTTTTTTTCCCCCAATTCCTTCAGGAGCTGTTTACTCATCCAGGCTGGTCGCCTTCCCCGCCGGCTCATCTTTCAGCACATGGGAACTGCCAGCTCCTGTGCCTTCAAGAGCTCCTGTTTAAAGTAGGTCCAACCATCCTGGACCCCTTTGTTCCCAAGGACTGCTGCTCAGGGGACTTTGCAAATAAGTTTCCTAAGCAAATGGAAGTTTGCCCTCCGAAAGTCCAAGGCGTAGGTTTTGTTGTAGTGCCTCCCTACCTCCCTGCATATTGAAAACTCCACTAACTTGTGATCACTACACCCCAGGCAGCCTCCCACTGCCACATCTCCTACCAGCCCTTCTCTGTTGGAGAGCAGCAGGTCAAGCTGAGCTTGAACCCTAGTAGGCTCCATTAACAGCTGCGACATGAAGCTGTCCTCCATGCACTCTAGAAATCTCCTGGACTGCCTCTTCTCTGCTGAATTAAGTTCCCAGCAGATATCTGGCAGGTTAAAGTCACCCACAAGGACAAGATCTGATGATCTTGAGACAGCCTCCAACTGTTTGTAAAATACCTCATCTGTTTCCTCATCCTGGTTGGGTGATCTGTAACAGACTCCAACCAGGATGTCAGATTTGTTAGTCCTCCCTCTGATTTTAACCCACAAGCTCTCAACCCCTTTGTCCCTCACCTCGAGCTCAGTGGCAAGGAGTGACTCCCTAACATACAGAGCCACCCCTCCTCCTCTTCTCCCTTGCCTGTCTCTCCTGAAGAGGCTGTATCCCCCCAGTATAGCAGTCCAGCCATCTCTTCCCTCAGAGTTTCTACTTCTGAGTTTCTCTGTTCCGAATGTTTTTAGTCTGAGCTAGAAATGCAGCTCAATTGGCCACAGTGAGATGGAAAGAATTTTACATCTGTGGCTTTTTTTTTTTTTGCTTTAGTGACTCACTGTGGTGCACATGAAATGTCTATTTCTTACGTGTTATAGTCAGGTAGATTTCTCAGCATTACTTACATAGCACTTTTAGTTGAATAGCAGTAGAATATATCAGCTGTTTGATCAAATTGCTCACTGACTTGGTAAACTGTGATCCCAAGAATATGGTTTCTTGCTGATTTCTCTGCAGTTTTGAGCAGTATGATTTCCTCCATCCAGGGAAGATCTTTCCCATGTAAGGAGCCAATGTACATGGCTGAACTAGGACTGAGCCAGGTTAAACAAAATTTAGCTGAAACCAGCCCTGTGGCTGTCAGAATAAGAATCAAAGAATCATAGAATCATAGAATTGAATCATAGAATGGCTTAGGTTGAAAGTGAGATCAAAGCTCATCCAGTTCCAACCCCCTGCCATAGGCAGGGACACCTCCCACTAGAACAGGTTGCTCATCCAACCTATCGGTGAACACCTTCAAGGAGAAAACAGCCACAACCTCCCTGGGCAACCTATGCCAGTGTCTCACCACCCTCACTGCAAACAAATTCCTTCTAACATCCAGTTCAATCTCCCCTCCGCCAGTTCAAACCCATTCCTCCTCATCCTGCCATTACCAGACCTTCTCAATAGCCTCTCCACAGCCTTCCTGCAGCCCCCTTCAGATCCTGGAAGGCCACTCCAAGGTCTCCTCCAAGCCTTCTCTTCTCCAGGCTGCAGAGACCCAACTCTCTCAGCCTGTGCTCACAGCAGAGCTGCTGCAGCCCTCTCAGTATCTTGGTGGCCTCCTCTGGCCTGGCTCCAACACTTCCATGTGCTGCTTGTGCTGGGAGCTCCAGAAATGCCCCCAGGAGTGCAGGTGGGGTGTGAGGAGAGCAGAGGCAAGGGGCAGAGTCCCCTCCCTTGCCCTGCTGCCCACACTGCTCTTGCTGCAGCCCAGCACAGGGTTGCTGTCTGGGCTGCACTCACACTGCAGGCTCCTGTGGAGCTTTGCATCAGCCCAGACCCCCAGGTCCTGTTGCTCAGGGCTGCTCTCAGCCATTCCCCACCCAGCCTGGAGCTGTGCTTGGGATTGTGCCAACTGAGGTAGTCTATGTCGCAGAGCACATGTGTGAGCTACACAAAATGTTGGAATGGTGCTGAAAATGGACAAAGGTGTCAGGGAGACTACTTACTCTTGTATTTTTAGCTGCAAAAGCTTCAGCAAAGTAAAAGTTTTGTGGTATGTGTATTTTTTTGTTGTTGCTTGTTTGAGTTTGGATTTTTTCGGGTTTCTTAAAAAAATCTTTGTATTTTTTTGTTGTTGTTGTTGCTGTTGTTTGTTTGGTTGGTTGTTTTTTTCCCCACTTTGTATAGTATAAGTGTTTCAAATGGTAAAACAAAAGAACATTCTGAATGCTTCTGAGAAAATCACAGAGGAAAAGATAGCTCTATAAATATTTCTAATGTTAATGTTTTTAAAATACTTCCACATATGCACAGTGCAAAGCGTGGACAACACAGGTCTCATTTCTGAGTTTTCAAGCACTCACAGAATCACAGAGACACAGAATGTCAGCAGCTGGAAGGGACCTCCAAAGCTCATCTAGTCCAGCCCCCCTGTGACAGTGGGATCTAGACCAGATCACACAGGAACACATCCAGGCAGGTTTGGAATATCTCCAGAGAGGGAAACTCCACAACCTCCCTGGGCAGCCTGTGCCAGTGCTCTGTCACCTTAATAGAGAAAAAAAAAATCCTCTTCATAGGATCAGAGAATCATAGAATCAACCAGGTTGGAAGAGACCTCCAAGATCATCCACTCCAACCCAGTCAACCAGACCATGGCACCGAGTGCCTTATCCAGTCTTTTCTTGAAGACCTCCAGGGACGGCGCCTCCACCACCTCCCTGGGCAGCCCATTCCAATACCAATCACTCTCTCTGACAACAACTTCCTTCTAACATCCAGCCTAGACTTGAGACTGTGTCCCCTTGTTCTATTGTTGGTTGCCTAGCAGAAGAGGCCACCCCCCACCTGGCTACAATGTCCCTTCAGGTAGTTGTAGACAGCAATGTGGTCACCCCTGAGCCTCCTCTTTTCCAGGCTAAACAGGCCCAGCTCCCTCAGCCTCTCCTCACAGGATTTGTGCTCCAGACCCCTCACCAGCTTTGTTGCCCTTCTCTGGACATGTTCCAGCACCTCAACATCTCTCCTGAATTGAGGGGCCCAGAACTGGACACAGTACTCAAGGTGTGGCCTGACCAGTGCTGAGTACAGGGGAAGAATAACCTCCCTTGTCCTACTGGCCACACTGCTCCTGATGCAGGCCAGGATGTCATTGGCTCTCTTGGCCACCTGGGCACACTGCTGCCTCATCTTCAGCTTACTATCTATCAGTACCCCCAGGTCCCTTTCCTCCTGGCTGCTCTCCAGCCAAGCAGTCCCCAGCCTGTAGTGCTGCTTGGGGTTGTTGTGTCCAAAGTGCAGAACCCTGCACTTGGCCTTGTTCAATCTCATCCCATTGGCCTCTGCCCACCCATCCAGCCTGTCCAGGTCCCTCTGCAGGGCTCTCCTACCTTCCAACAGATCAACACCTGCTCCTAGCTTGGTGTCATTGTCCTGGAGTCCTGTACCTCTAAATTCCTCTCCTGCCCGGACTTCGGGGGGGAAGGGGAAAAGCCGCCTGGTTTCCCCCACCCCTCGCCTGCCCTGCAGCCGTGAAGGGGGGGGCTGCCCTGTGAGTTCCCGCGCTGGAGCCAGGCTGGGATTGGCCGTGCACTTTCGCGCCTAAGGTGTGGTAACTCTGCCCTTTGTCTAGCGAAGGTTATAACTATTGGGGGTCTTCCCGCCTTTGGGGTTCCCGCTTTGGATTTTGCCTGTGCCTGGACGTATGTCTCTGCCTGAGCTCACACACTCCCCTCGGCTGGACTGCAGAGACCTTCAGGAATTTGCTTTCCTGTCGACACCTTTGTGTGCCTAACGACCCTTAACGACCCTTAACGACTCCTGTAGCCACTGGAAAGGAAGAGGAACACAGACCGCACGAGCCAGCCTGAGTGAGTTATTTGGCTTAGCTTAATTTAGTAAGAAACCGCTATTAATTAATAGCTGAGTCCTTTTCCAACTTCTGACTTCTAATATAGTCAGATTATTGATGATATCCTTGTAGATTAATTCTCATGCAACTGAACCTGTTTATTAAACTAAATTAACCTTTGTATATATAGTTGTAGGGGCGGGTTTTTGGGAAAATAAAAAATATCTATTTTTGATAAATTCCCGACTCAGCCATGAATTAATTCCTGCCCTCCGCAACAGTCATCTGCAAACTTACTGATGCTGGATTCAAACCCCTGGTCCAGATCATCAATAAAGATATTGAACAGGACTGGGCCTAGCACTGATCCTTGGGGCACAGCACCAGTGACTGCTGCCAACTGGATGTGGCACCATTCACCACCACTCTCTGAGCTCTGCCATCCAGCCAGTTCTTGATCCAGCACAGAGTGTATCTGTCCAAACCATGAGCTACCAGCTTGGCTAGGATCTTCTTGTGGCAGACAGTGTCAAAGACTTTGCTGCAGTCCAGGGAGACTCCATCCACAGCCTGCCCCACATTCACCAGGCAGGAACCTGATCATAAAAGGAGATCAGGTTGGTGAGGCAGGACCTGCCCTTCCTAAACCCATGCTGGCTGGGCCTGATCCCTTGGCCATCCTGGAGGTGCTTTGTGATGGCACCCAAGATGACCTGTTCCATGACCTTGCCTGGCACTGAGGTCAGGCTCACAGGTCTGTAGTTTTCTGGCTCCTCCTTATGACACTTCTTGTGAATGAGTATCACATTGGCAGCTTCCAGTCTTCAGGGACCTCTCCAGTGAGCCAGGACTGCTGATAAATGATGGAGAATGGCTTGGCCAGCTCAGCTGCCAGCTCTCTCAGCACCCTAGGGTGGATTCTATCCGGTCCCATGGACCTGTGAGGATCCCAATGACGCAGCAGGTCCCATACTGCTTCCTCATGGATTAGAGGGGGACTGTACTGGTCCCTGACTCCACCCACCACTTCAGGAGTCCAGCTGTGCTGGAGACAACCTGTCCCACTAGTGAAGATTGAGGCAAAGAAGGTGTTAAGCACCTCTGCCTTTTCCTCATCCTTTGTCACTATGTTCCCCTCTCTATCTAACAAGGACTGGAGGTTGTCCTTGGCCCTTCTCTGCCATTCAGATATTTAAGGAACACTTTTTATTTTCCTTGACAGCTGTGGCCAGCCTGAGCTCCAAGTGGGCTTTTGCCTCTCTCATTTTTCCTCTACATGACCTAGCAACTTCCTTGAACTTCTCCTGGGACACCTCCCCCCTTCTCCAAAGGTGATACACTCTCTTTTTAATCTTTAATTCCTTCAGCAGCTCCCTGCCCATCCAGCCTGGCTGCCTCCCTCCTCGGCTCATCTTCTGGCTCAATGGCACAGCTGCTCCTGTGCCTGCAGGAGTTCTCTCTTGAAGCAGCTCCAACCTTCCTGGACCCCTTTGTTTCTAAGGGCTCTTTCCCAAGGAACTTTCTGAGTTAGTTCCTTAAATAGGCTGCAGTCTGCCCTTGCCCTTGGGCAGTCCAGTGTGGAGGTTCTGTTGATCCCCTCCTGGTTTCTCCATGTATTGAACACTCTATAATTTCATGGTCACTGGACCCCAGGCAGCCTCCAACCACCACATCCCCCACCAGCCCCTCTCTATTTGTGAGCAGCAGGTCAAGCAGGGCTGCCCCCCTGGTAGGCTCACGTAACAGCTGGGATAGGAAGTTGTCTTCCACACATTGCAGAAACCTTCTAGACTGCTTCTTCTCTGCAGTGTTTAAGTCCCAGCAGATGTCTGGTAGGTTAAAGTCGCCCACCAGAACAAGGGCAGGGGATCTTGAGGCAGCCTCCAGTTGCTTAAAGAGTAATAAATCAACCTCTTCTTCCTGGTTGGGTGGTCTGTAACAGACTCCAACCAGGATATCAGCCTTGTTGGGCTTCGCCTTAAGTCTCACCCATAATGACTCAACTTGATCATCCCTGATTTCTACCTCCATGACATCCAGAGTATCCCTAATATACAGAGCCGCTCCCCCACCTCTTCTCCCTTGCCTGTCTCTCCTGAAGAGTCTGTAGCCATTGATTACAGCACACCAATCATGTGAGCCATCCCACCACATTTCAGTGATGGCAACAATATCATAGTTTTCCTCCAGCACCAGAGCTTCCAGCTCCTCTTGTTTGTTACCCATACTGCATGCATTAGTGTACTGCACTTCAGCTGGTCTGCTGCTGTTACCCCTGGCTCTAGCCTACCATCCTCAATTCCCTTTGATTTATCTCTGGTGCTGTCGTGTCTAACCCCCTCCCCCTTCCACTCTAGTTTAAAGCCCTCTCAACAAGCCCAGCCAGCTCATGTGCCAGGGTCCTTCTACCCTTCTGTGACAGTTGTGTCCCATCTGCTGATTGCAGACCTGTGGCCATATAAAGTTCCCCAAGATCAAAGAATCCAAAGTTATGTTGGAGGCACCAACCTCTGAGCCACTTGTTCATCAAATATGCTTTCCTATTCTTCTCTGTATTCCAGCCTGTAACTAAGGGTATAGATGAAAAGATTACCTGTGCCCCTGCTCCCTCAACTGCTTTCCCTAGTGTCTTAAAGTCCCTTTTGATAGCTTTTAGCCCTCTGTTATTAATCTCATCATTCCCTGCCTGTATAACTAATAAGTGATAGTAATCAGAGGGCTGCATTACAGTAGGCAGCCTCCTGGTAACATCCCTGACCCGGGCTCCAGGGAGGCAGCAGAGCTCCCTGTGGAAGGGGTCTGGCTGGCATATGGAGCCCTCTGTTCCCTGCAGAAGGGAGTCACCAATAACAATTACCCTCCTCTTTTTCTTCTGGGTGCTTGTTCTGATGTGAGGTTGGACTTTATGATCTATGAGGTCTCTTCCAACCTTGGTGATACTGTGATAGGCTCCCACCACTCCCATGCTGAACAACTTCCTCCTCACATCCAGTCTGAAACTACCTACCTCCAGCTTTGCTCCATTCCCTCTAGTTTTATCACTACTTGAATTCAATGGATGTAGTAATTATTATCTCTTACAATGAGCATTGAAATGAGTGGTGATATCACAGTATCACAGTATCACAGTATCACCAAGGTTGGAAGAGACCTCACAGATCATCAAGTCCAACCCTTTACCACAGTGCCCAAGGCTAGACCATGGCACCAAGTGCCACATCCAACCTTGCCTTGAACTGCCCCAGGGACGACGACTCCACCACCTCCCCAGGCAGCCCATTCCAGTGCCCAATGACTCTCTCAGTGAAGAACTTTCTCCTCACCTCGAGCCGAAATTTCCCCTGGCGCAGCCTGAGGCTGTGTCCTCTTGTTCTGGAGCTGGCCACCTGAGAGAAGAGAGCAACCTCCATCAGAGATTCAAGTGATGTAGATACTAAATTGAGTTTAGTGTGTTCAGAATAATGCTGGCCAGAGAACTAGGCAATTTGTTTGTCGTGGAGGGCCTGTAGGCCTGAACAGAGGCTTATTTATGCCTGTACATGTCTGGACATGTTTTTCTGCTGGGACCCCTGGTTGTAAACAAGTTGTGTAAGCCACACACACCCAGCTCATGTCTCCCTGGGGTAAATCCATGTGATCCCCATAATTGGAAGGGTCCAGGCAAGAGCCTTCTACCTATTATGGTAAGGTTTGGCTTATTGCCAACCTGATTGGTCACTCTGGTGGCCAAAGGGCCCATTAATCTTGGCCCACAGTCAATAAAGAGGAGTGCACAGCTAGACACGTGCTCAGCCCTCTCTGACTCACCCACATGGCACAGACCCTGAAAGACTCAAACATAGCTCTGGCTCTCACTTGCAGCTCTCTGAAGCTCAGACCTCATGCCTTGATCTTGTCATGGAGGGTAGCAGAAGCCCTTAGCAGGCCTCCCTGTTGTAAGAGTTGCAGTGTCTCACATTTTAAGCCAGAAGCATCGTAAAACCAAAACAATCCTCTAGTCCCATGAGAAGTTTCCTCCCTAGAGGAGATAAAAGGTAAACATCGGCCTTGTTTTCCAGCTTTCGGCCTTGGTTCTCATGCACACTGACCACCTGCTGATGGGCCGAGCTTTGGGTGGTGCTACAGGTTGTTTTGGTAAGGACTGTCCAATTATATAAGTTAATTATAATTTGTGCCAATCTGTAAGAATAGCGTAGAATAGCCTGGACTGGAGGGTCACACCTCTTTTGAGTATTATAAAATGGTGTGCCTGCCTGGATCGGGGCTTGCTGGCTTGAGCTTGCTGGTACCTGCTCCTACCTGCTTGCTCACCAGCCTGCCTGCCTGCCTCGCTCCTGCCGCGGTGCCCTCACGTTCCTGATCGGCCCTGCCCGACGAGGGGCCCGCAGAGGCCTGAAGCTGCTTGGGCCCGATCCTGACGAACAAAGGGACACCGCCCAAACTTCGAATCCTGCTGATCTGAACCGCTGAATCGTGAGTAAACCAAAGAAAGAACTCCTCACCTAGAGACTGAGTAACTTTAAAGACTCAAAAGAACTCTAAAGAAATCACAGACTCTCCTTTATCTGCTATTTTCTGAACTGTTATTCTACAACTTCAATCCTCAAAGAACTCAGGTGGGGAATTTAGTTCGGGAGGGGATCTCTGTGTTTGAGCAATAAATCACTTGAAAATCCACAAGTGAGCCTCCACGCATTTTCCCCACAACCTCCCAAACTACCTTCCGTGACAGATCTATTCACAGCTTACCTGCCTGTGTACCTTTCATGCAGAGCTCATTTAAGCCTACACATTTACATTTATATAAGAAGCCTATAGCCTCCTAATCCAGCTGTGCACATCTGCAGGCTGTATTGCTATCAGGACCTGATCCTGCATCGATTTACCTATGGAGTTAAGACCCCCAGCAGCTGAGTATACTTTGCATGCTTGCTGCTGCTTATTGCCTGGTAAAAGCCATTGCCACTGAGAGAGTTAGGACGCAGACTTTGGATTGTCTGCACACACACACACGACCTGCTAGCCATGAAGGACCTGTACCAGAGACAGCACGGATATTCTTCTCCTGCTCCTGAAATCCTGTCAAGCTGTAATCCCTGGACACAGCATCCAGAAGAAGGCAGCAGCATCAAGGCAGAGATCATCCCTCGCCAGGAGAACACAGGTTAGAGAAAACCTAAGACCTCAGAGACTGGGAAGATTTATCATCTCCTCTCAAGCCAGGAAGATTCCAGTCTCAAAGAGTCCACAGACAGATCCCCTGAAGTCTGGACACTAAGCACAGGCTGTGACACAGCCCTGGAGGGTGATTAATAATTAATAATAAGACTTGTGAGTAAAGTTTTAATACCTCTGTAATACAAGTTATCTCTGCTGTAGAGCAGAAAGAGTTTCGGCCCACCCTGCTGGGCAAATAGCTCAAAGATCCCAAGCGGCATCAAGCCTCAGGGAAAACTCCTCTCTCTGTTTATAGTTCGAATATTTGCTAGTTAAATAACAAATTCCCTGCATATATTTTGTCCTAAATTGTTTTCATAATTGTGGATTGAACATTATATTAATATACAGTGGTTGGGGGTGGAGAGAGTTCATAAATATTTAATTTAATAAATTATATTTTTATATAAAATTTATATCGCCTCAAATTAATTTCTCACCTCTGCCAAATAGGCGTAGGTATTGAGAAGCCCCTCCACATCAATGTTGGAAGAACACATCTGTCTACTGAGTGAAATTCTTATCTGAAGTAGGCTGCATACAAACATTGTCCGAAACAGCATCTTTTCCTCTGCATTTTGAGAAAGCAAGGAAATTCTGATCTGATCCATGGACAAACTTGTTCTTCTTGCCTGCTTTAGATTAGGTTCAGATTTCTGAATTCATTAGCAGGACATAAAAGCTGAACCCAGTTAGGCCCCAAACAGCCCACAATTCACTGCAATAGCAGCCTTGAAGGCTGCCACCACAGGGTACTCTTCAATAGTTACCTAGATAAGGATCCCTCTGGACATATGTTGGTTTCAGGATAATTGGAATATTTTAATGAGAGAAATTAGACCATTGGCTGTGAAAAGGGAAAATAATAGTGACATTTCTATTACATATTTGTTTTGCTTAGGGATATAAAAACAAGAAATCATAACAAAATAGTCAGTCTCTGCCTGGCTGTCTCCTACTTCACTATCTCTGCCTGAACCTGCACATAACTGAAACTAATCAATATTCTTCCAGTTCCTTGCTGGTCTTTTCCAGATCTTCCCTGCAGGTAAGAGGGATTCTGAGATAAGGAAGTGGGTGCAAAGAGTGAGTTGGTGTTGTGGGAGCAGGGAGTTAACATGGCCAAGTCAGGAATTACAAAAACCAGAATTATTCTATTTTCCTAGAACCCTGCCCCCATAACTATTTACAAAATTAGTTTATTAACAGATTCAGTGCACTCAGGAATATCTTCCAAAACAGGGTATTATAGATAAATCTAGACATTTAGGAAGTCAAGAAATGGAAAAGGCTAAGCTATAAGCACAGCTTTGCCCCTCTATCAATCAGGCTGAGCAGAAGATTAAGGGAACAGCAGGCATTATTCACAGAGGTGAGGTAGGCATTCAGCAGTGATCCCTTGCTGGATTCCTCTCCAGGTGCAGCCTTGTGATGGTGCAGGCAATATCCAATAACAGAGATCCATGCTGCAGAAGCCCTTAGGCAAGTGGCAGAGCTGCCAAACTCTGATATGTCTTGAGCACTTCTTCCCCAGTGGGATGGTCATGGAATGATGCTGCCCTCACAGCAGCAGGGGAGAGACAAAACCTCTACCATGTCCTTGTCCAGGAGGCAGCCAGGAAGTTGGCTACTGATAGGGTCTGAGAGAGGGCAGTCCAGATTCTGCTGTCTCTCTCTCAAAGGACCTCAGGTATTGCCAAGCCTGCAGGTTTGCACAGAAACACCCAAAAGCAGGGACAGGATAAAACCAAGAGCTGTACAAAAGGTAGGAGCCATCCAAAAGCAGGGACAGTTCAGTCATGGCAGGAACTTGTCCTTGCAGGGGCAGGGGACTCTTGAGAATGCTCAAGGCAGGAACCTCAAGGCATGAACCCTTGCTCTATTTATCCTTTTCTAGACAAAGTGTCCATTTACCATTTATACTGGGCACAAAAACCCAGCCAACCACCAGCCTGATGCCAGCATGGGCTTGCACGTGGGTCAGCACACATGCAGAAAGGCACTTTGGCTGCCCCCCTTCAGACCTGCAGGGCAGGGGAGAGGGAAGCAGTTTTTGCAGTTTCATCTCCCATTCAAATCATGGAGTGTGAGGGAGAAGAAAGGAATTTGGGGTACTTCAGGACAGTTGGTTTGAAAAAGCCCTTTGGGGTGATGCTGCTGCTGGGAGGGGTTTTGTATCTCTGTATCACTTTTAGCTTGCACATTACTGCATATAGTTGTAAATATATCTGCATATATAGTATTTATTTTGCTTGTAAATTGTGCCAATCTGTAAGTACATCTTCATTCCTTAACTTCCAGACATCTTAGTCTGGGTGAATTCCTAACCGTGTCAGGAGAGCAGGTAACTCCCAAACCTGCACAGGAGAGCTGAAAGGAAAAAAAGGATAAAAGAGAACAAATCAACTTTGATGCTCTCTTATCAAGTGTTGGCAGGTCTATGGGGTTGGATAACAAAATTACAATATCCAGGAATGACCAGTTCATCCCCTGAGAGGGATCTTGGTCTCTGTAGTTTTTCCATGACAATGGCTCATAGTGCTGGTGGTGGTTATGCTACAAATGTGAAGCTTGCTTGTTCTCTGTAAGCTGTGCAGTCAGGCATGTTGCTTCAAGGCAGCATCCACAAGATCACCCTGCACCCCCTAGGAATGGCTTTGGTCTAGCCAATGGTCTGCATGCTTGGTACTGTTTACAGTTTTGAGGCTAATTGGAATATTATAATGAGATAAATTAGATAATTGATTATTAAGGAATAATAATTATAAAATCAATATAATTCATTGGTTTGCTGAAAGGGATAAAAAAGCAAAGTGTAAAGAAATCCTTCTTCTTCTCTTCTGAGCATTGGATCTATTCACTGTTCTCTCTGTTCTAGTTTGAGCCTAGCTAGAATGTTTTGGTGAGTAGAGTTAGATTACAGGATGTGAAAAGGAAACAATGGTGATGTCTACTTCACTCATAGGCTTGCTGAAATGTATAAGAACAACATAAATATAGATAGCAGAGTCACTCTCTGGGCTTTGGTATGCACCTCTCTCTAACCTAACCTGCCATCTGTGTGACTAATCCCCCTGGACAACTGTCCAAGAGACCTTAAACAAGGCAAGATCTTGGGTAAGGTAGAGGGGTGAGAGGAAGGTGCAAGGGAGGTTGGGAGCCTGTTGCAGGCTGCATTGCCTGCTGTCACTGCTTGCCGGTGGGACAACGGTAAACACACTCACAAACCAATATGGTTCGGGTGAGCCGCCTGAGCTTCAGAAAGATCCAAATACGAATTATGCTGAAGCCGTTCATTGATCATGACATCCCAAATTTATACACTCAGCCAGTAGAGCACACGCCTACACATTAGCATAATCAGGCAGGGACAACCCACCACATCTGCATAAGTCCACGCCTTGCTATCCCCGTTAGCGAGGTCCGTTATCTACCCCTTCTGAGATAAGGTGTCCAGCTGCATGTGAGAACCAACATTTGTTATTACAAGGATCTGCCTGTTGTCTCTTCTCTTCGCTCCGTTCCCACAGCAGTCCTACACCTGCACCCTACAACTCTCGTGCTTTCTGCATTCCCACAAGAGCCCCTCCTGGGGACTCTGGTTTCTGGGAGGGCTGCTGTGTTTCTGTATTACTTTTTAACTTGTCTATTGCTGTATGCATTGTAACTATCTGCTTGTCTATTTGTGCTACTTTGAAGCTAGCTAGAATGTTTTGGTGAGAAGAGCTAGTTTACAGGCTGTGAAAGGGAAACAATGGTGATGTCTACTTCCCTCAGAAGTCTTGCTTCTTAACCTCTGGCCGAGCCTCAATTTCTTCCTTAGGACTGGGGTAAGGTTGAGAGGGGCAGGGAGAAGGTTCAGGGGTGGTTGAGAGCCCCTCCTGGGGACTCAGGTTTCTGGGAGGGCTGTTGTGTTTCTGTATTACCTTTTACCTTGTCTATTTCTGTCTATAACTGTATATACTGTAACTATCTGCTTGTATATTGTGCTAACTGTAAATATAAGCTTCATTCAATTTCCAGAGCTGGCTCAGTCTAGTCTGGGTGATTTACAATGTGTGAGGGGGCGAGGAACACGCAAACCATCACACTCTCTAATCCCTTCCACTAACCCAAACTAACATTTCCACATTACAAAGTAAGCTTTGCTGGTTGTTGCTTCTGGGAAAGAGAAAGGGAGAAAGGGGGTGACTTTGAGTCCTTTGTGGGTGGTTTCTTTGTTCAGGACAGAGTCTGGATTTCTGTATTACTTCTAAGTTGCATATAACTGTAAATACGTTGTGTATATACACTTGTAGATTTAGTTTTGCTGTAAATAGAGTTTCAGCTTACTTCCAAGCCATCTGAGCTGGTCTGGTAAATTCCAATAGAGTGGAAGAAGTTCCTTAATCCACTACACACCATCATAGAGTTGGAGCTCATGCAGAGGGTTTTGGGAAGGTGTACACAGGATGCCCACCCTACAGTTCTCAGAAGTTTTAGCTCAAAACCTGTTTTTTGCAGGAAAGAGCTGGTAATTTTGAGATGTTGAGACAGAGATCTTTCTTTCAATCTGTGGCAGCAGCTTAACAGGGAGGTTTTTATTTTTTTGTTGGGCAGAAAGAAATCTAGGATAAAACAATATGTTCTTTTCCTACTCAGGGAGATCATTAAGACTACTGAATTGTTAAAACTTTAGAATAAACTCCAACCTTTTGGAGATCTTTAAACAAAACTGCTGGTGGTGTGAGTGATACTTCATTGATTTTCATCTGGTTTTCACACACATATCATTTAGGGCAATGAAGCTGGTGAGGGGCCTGGAGCACAGCCCTGTGAGGAGAGGCTGAGGGAGCTGGGGATGTGCAGCCTGCAGAAGAGGAGGCTCAGGGCAGAGCTCATTGCTGGCTGCAGCTCCCCAAAGGGAGGCTGTAGCCAGGTGGGGTTAGGCTCTTCTGTCAGGCAGCCAGCAACAGAACTAGGGGACGCAGTCTCAAGCTGTGCCAGGGCAGGTCTAGGCTGGATGTTAGGAGGAAGTTGTTGGCAGAGAGAGTGATTGGCATTGGAATGGGCTGCCCAGGGAAGTGGTGCAGTCATCGTGCCTGGAGGTGTTGAAGCCAAGCCTGTCTGGGGCACTTAGTGCCATGATCTGGTTGGTTGGCTAGGGCTGGGTGATAGTTTGGACTGGATAATCTTGGAGGTCTCTTCCAACCTGGTTGATTCTGTGATTCTGTGATTCTAAATCTGATGGTTACCACAGCTATATATGACAGCTGACAGAGCAGAGAACAAGAAGCTTATTGTCAAGGTCCGGAGGAGCAGAGATGAACAGTATCTCTGTCCAGGGGAGCAAGACCAGTTCTTATGGATTCTGTGTTGTGAAATTAAGGTGCAAACGAGACCAGATATCACCATGAAACTGTTTATTAAAGGATAAGGTTGGGCAAAACAGAGGGAGAGAGGGGAGAAGGGGGAGAGAGAAAGATAAAGAGATTGATGGAGGAGAGAAGAAGGAGCAGGGAAGGGGAAAAGGCTGTGATCATATTACCCTCAGTCACAGATGAAGGGGAGAGAGAGAGACGGGTGCATGGCCCAGGGATGATCTTCTGTGGAGTTTGTCCAAGTTTCTTCAGGTGGTGTGCAGTTCTGGTGGTCTGGTGATGGTCTGCCCTCGGTGGTCCGGTGGAGATGTCACTGGTGGTCCGATGGAGGTGCCACTCTTGGTCTGGTGGGGATGCCACTGGTGGTCCAATGGGAGTACCACACTTTGTCTGCTGGTGATGCCACGTGTGGTCCAGTGGGAATGGTGGTCTGCTGGGAATGCCACCCTCTGGCAGGCATTTCTCCTGCCTTTTTATACAGTTTTCTGCTCAGGGTCCAGCTGCAGCCCCCCCAGGGCATCTTCCTGTGCGTTCTCACACATTCGCAGGGGTCCAGCGTCGCCGGGGGGAGGGCCTCCACCCTCTCTCAGCTACACCTGTCCACACCCTGCACACACATCCCTTGGGGGCAGCTGAAATAAGATGGAGACTTCCTGGGCAGTCCAGCCAGGGTGAGGTCTAGGAGTTTCAAAGGTATTGTCTGTTGATTTGCATCTCTGAGCTTTTGGGCCAAGCACCAAGCCTGAGCCCCAGAAGTAACAAGATTAAGGAGAGATGATGCAATCTTTGTTGATTAAGGAGGGATGATGCAATCTTTATCTTTGTTGATTAGCAAGAGAGAGGATCAGACTCTCACACTTATCTTGAGTGTGTTCAAATGACAAGTGCAGCATAATGAAGGGATCTGAATCAATCAGCATAGGTTCATGAAAGGCAGGTGCTGCTTGACCACCCTCATCTTCTTCTGTGACCTGGTTACCTGCCTAGTGGATAAGGGAAAGGCTGTGGACATTGTCTACCTGGATTTCAGTAAAGCCATTGACATAATCTCCCACAGCATTCTTTGCTTATAGAAAAGTAGACTCTGCTGGGTTAAAAAATGGCTGGACAGATGGGTCCAAAGAGTTGTGATGAACAGAGTTAAATCCATCTGGCAGACAGTCATGAGCGAGGTCCCCTGGGGTGCAGTATTTGGGCCAGTTCTGTTTAATTTCTTTATTAATGATTCAGAAGAGGGGATTGAGTGCACCATCACCAGGTTTGCAAATAACACCAAACTGAGCACAAGGGTAGGAAGACACTGCATAGAGATCTGGACAAATCAAATTGTTGGGCTGAGGTCAGAGGAATGAGGTTCAAAAAGACCAAGTACCAGGTCCTGCACTTGGATCACAACAGTCTCAAGCAACACTATGGGCTTGGGGAAAAGTGGCTGGAAAGCAGCTCAACGGAAAAGGATCTGGAGGTGCTTGTGGAAGGGCAACTGAACATGAACCAGCAGTGTGCTCAGGTGGCCAAGAAGGCAAGTAGCATCCTCTATCTGTGTCCAGCAAGAGAAGTGATGGTGCCCTTGTATCACAGTATCACAGTATCATCAGGGTTGGAAGAGACCTCACAGATCATCAAGTCCAATGTACTCTGCCCTGGTGAGGGCACAGCAGGAGTATTGTGCTCAGTTCTGTCATGAAGGGGTTTGTCTGGGTTTTGGAGGACTAAAATGTGAGGCCAAATTTTAAAAGGGTTTAAATAATTTAATATCATATACACAAGGAATTCCCCTCCCCAAACTTATTTACAGCTACCCCACACAAGTTCCTGGTATGCAGTTCCGAGATTATATTACAGAATGTCTGTGTACAGCAAATTGGGAATTCAGCAAAGGTTTGAAAGGATTTAGGAAGAGAGTCTGTGGCAGGAAAGTGCCACTGGTAAGCTATTGAGAGTTTATGCTGGCTTAGATCGAGTTTCTCAGTTACTCACTGGCCGGAGTCAGTTTTGATGGTCCCAAATATCATGGGTTTGGATAGATCAGCTCAGGGGTTATTGGGGCACTGTCTGGAGCTTCCACGGGCACAGTCATGCTGGGAACGGCAGCTGGAGCGGTGGCTGGCAGGAGAGCCTTGGTCAGTTCCCTGGGCTGGTGCCGTGGGCTGGAGTCATGCAGTGGCTGTGGTCTCCAAAGGCTGCTGGAAGTGGCTAGGAGCAGCAGATGGGTGGTAGACGGTGGCAGGATAGGAGCAAGGAGCAAAAGGTGAGATACAGGAGAGAGATAGCAGGGACACTGTATTGTCCCTTTTATGAGTTTTGACCCCGCGATTGATGGTCCTTGGGCCACACTTCTGTCAAATGAGGGCTTGGCAACAGGCTAAAACATACCAAATAAGGTGAAGTCCGACGGTCCGGTACCCCCAAATATGGAGAGGCCTCAGGTGGGTTCTCCACCCCAGGAACGTGAGCTTACACAAGTGTTTACTTCAACCTTCGAGGAGGCAACCCAGACTGGAAGGCACCAGTGCTATTGTGTCTCTTTGTCCCCCTTAACTTGTTTACCCTAAGTTTAGGCAGGGTAAGACCCTTTGAGGGGACGACATGTCCAGGCATGAATAGGTTTGTAAACAGAGTCATTTGAGGCCTGTGCAACCCTCCACCACAGTTCTGGTGACCACAGTATAAGAAAGACACTGAGTTCCTGAAGCACATCCAGAAAAGAGTACGAAGACTAGGAAAAGGTTTGGAGGGCATATCATGCAAGAATCAGCTGAGGGAACTGCAGTTGTTCAGTCTGGTGAGGAGAAGACTAAGGTGTCCTGGAGTCCTGTATACCCCTAAATTCCTCTCCCTCTGTGGCTTGAATGGGAGAGGAAAAGCCGTCTGGTTCCCTCCCCCAACCTCCGGCTTGCCCTGCAGGCCTGAAAGGGGTGAGCAAAGGGGTCCTTCCTAAATGAGAAGTGCCCATGTAGTGCCCATGCTGGAATCGGGCTGGGATTGGCTGTATGCTTTGCGCCTAAGGAAGTGGTAACTCTGCTCTTTGTCTAGAGAGGGTATAAACATTGGGGGCTTCCTGCCTTTGGTGTTCCCGCCTTGGAGTTCGTTCCTGCCTGAACCTTCGTGCCTGCCTGAGAGTTCTCCCCCCCCTCTCACCTGGCCTGGATACAGAAAGAGCTCCAAAGGACTGCTGCAGCCCTTAAGGTCCTTTGTAAAAGCCTAACGACTCTTAACGACCCTCCTGCAGCTGCTGAAAGGGAACAGAGGGACAGGCCGCACAACAAAGTCAGCCTGACTGTGAGTTATTTTGGCTATAATTTAATAGCCAAAAGCCTTCTCCAACTTTTGACTTCCAAAATAGTCTGATTATATATGGCATCCTGTAGATATTCTCAAACAAGCTGAATCTGATAATTAAAACTGAATTATTTTTTGTACATAGTTTTGGGGGTGGGTCTTTGGGAAAATAAAACAACTCTATTTTTGTATAAAAATTCCTGACTCGGCCACATTAATCACCTGCCTCCACAACATAAGGGGAGATCTTATTTCTCTCTACAGCTACCTGATTGGAGGTTGTGGTGAAACTAGTGTTGGTCCCTTCTCCCGAGCAACTAGCAATAGAATGAGAGGAAATGGCATTCAATAGCTCCAAGTGCAGGGTGCTGCACTTTGGCCACAACAACCCCATGCAGAGATACAGGCTGGGGTCGGAGTGGCTGGAGAGCAGCCAAACAGAGAGGGATCTGGGGGTACTGATTGATACCCACCTGAACATGAGCCAGCAGTGTGCCCAGGTGGCCAAGAGAGCCAGTGGCATCCTGGCCTGCATCAGGAATGGTGTGGCCAGCAGGAGCAGGGAGGTCATTCTGCCCCTGTACTCTGCACTGGTCAGACCACACCTTGAGTGCTGTGTTCAGTTCTGGGCCCCCCAGTTTAGGAAGGACACTGAGATGCTTGAGCATGTCCAGAGAAGGGCGACGAGGCTGGGGAGAGGCCTCGAGCACAAGCCCTTTGAGGAGAGGCTGAGGGAGCTGGGATTGGTTAGCCTGGAGAAGAGGAGGCTCAGGGGAGACCTTATTGCTGTCTGCAACTACCTGAGGGGTGGTTGTGGCCAGGGGGAAGTTGCTCTCTTCTCTCAGGTGGCCAGCTCCAGAACAAGAGGACACAGCCTCAGGCTGCGCCAGGGGAAATTTAGGCTCGAGGTGAGGAGAAAGTTCTTCACTGAGAGAGTCATTGGGCACTGGAATGGGCTGCCCGGGGAGGTGGTGGAGTTGTCGTCCCTGGGGCTGTTCAAGGCAAGGTTGGATGTGGCACTTGGTGCCATGGTCTAGCCTTGGGCACTGTGGTAAAGGGTTGGACTTGATGATCTGTGAGGTCTCTTCCAACCTTGGTGATACTGTGATACTGTGATACTGTGAAATGGGTTTATATTGTACTAGGGTTAGCCCAGATGTCAGGAAAACTTCTTTAATGAGTGATAAGGCATTGCAAAAGGCTGTCCAGATTGGTGGTGGAGTCCCTATCTCCAGAGATATTCAGGAAGTGGTCAGGATATAGTTTAGTGGTCATAGTAGTTAGGTCACAGGTGGACTTGATGATCTTAAAGGTCTTTTCCAACATTAATGATTCTATGATGTACAAAGTAATTGACATAGTAAGTTCTATTGCCTGCTTGAAAGCCTTTAAAAGAGCTGATACAATTAAAGCAAAGGAGGTATTCACAAATTAGAAATACACAAATCCTCAAAAAGAAATGCTGGGGGAAGGGAACTAATTCTGATGGAATTTTAATGACATAGGTCAGAATTAACATTTCAGCAGTGAGAAAGCTACCAGAGAATCAGCAGGGCAAATAGATGATTGAGTTGTAAAAGGAAAGTCACCTGTTTTCATAGCTAAAAATCAACTCCTTTTGAGTATCTAAGCTGCTTTTCACGCAATTCCTTATCAAGGATTCAATTGTCCTGGGCTTCTATAGATTAAAAGTTGACTGAAAGACAGGGAACAGAACAATAGTAGTTGACCTAAGGAAAAGGTTATCAATGTAGACCTCTACAATTTCTTCTCACAGGCACCCAGCAACACAACAAAGGGACACAGTCTCAAGTTGTGGCAGGGGAGGTCTAGGCTAGATGTTAGGAGGAAGTCATTGACAGAGAGAGTGATTGGCATTGGAATGGGCTGCCCAGGGAGGTGGTGGAGTCACCATCCCTGGAGATGTTCAAGCCAAGCCTGGCTGGGGCACTTAGTGTCATGGTCTGGTTGATTGCCTAGGTACTAGGTTAGACTGGATGATCTTGGAGGTCTCTTCCAGCCTGGCTGATTCTATGATTCCATGACTCTTGTGATATGACCTTTGTTACACAACAATAGTAAATATACAGGGAAACTGCATGATTCTGAAGTTCTCTTAATGTCTGATCTGTGATGATCTTACACATATCACACTATTATGTCAGGAATCATTATCACAGTATCACAGTATCATCAGGGTTGGAAGACACCTCACAGATCATCAAGTCCAACCCTTTACCACAGAGCTCAAGGCTAGACCATGGCACCAAGTGCCACGTCCAACCTTGCCTTGAACAGCCCCAGGGACGGCGACTCCACCACCTCCCCGGGCAGCCCATTCCAGTGTCCAATGACTCTCTCAGTGAAGAACTTTCTCCTCACCTCCAGCCTAAATTTCCCCTGGTGTAGCTTGAGGCTGTGTCCTCTCGTTCTGGTGCTGGCCACCTGAGAGAAGAGAGCAACCTCCTCCTGGCCACAACCACCCCTCAGGTAGTTGCAGACAGCAATAAGGTCAGCCCTGAACCCCTTCTTCTCCAGGCTAACCAATCCCAGCTCACTCAGCCTCTCCTCAAAGGGCTGTGCTCAAGGCCTCTCCCCAGCCTCGTTGCCCTTCTCTGGACACGCTCAAGCATCTCAACGTCCCTCCTAAACTGGGGGGCCCAGAACTGAACACAGTACTCAAGGTGTGGTCTGACCAGTGCAGAGTACAGGGGCAGAATGACCTCCCTGCTCCTGCTGACCACTCCATTCCTGATGCAGGCCAGGATGCCACTGGCTCTCTTGGCCACCTGGGCACACTGCTGGCTCATGTTCAGGGTGGGCATTGAGCCCAGCATCCACACGGTTTCTTTTCTGAGAAGTATTACAAGAGGGATATGGATGTGCTGGAAGGTCTCCAGAGAAGGGCCGTGAAGATAAGCAGAGGGCTGGAGCTGCTCTGCTGTAAGGAGAGACTGAGGGAGTTGGAGTTGATCAGCCTGCATAGGAGAAGGGTCCCAGGTGACCTTCTTGTGGCTTTTCAGTATCTTGGAGGGCTGGGGAGGGACTTTTTAGACTATCATGTAGTTATAGGACTGGGGTGAATGGAACAAAGCTAAAATGGGTAGATTTCACCCTGGATGTTAGGAAGAAGTTGTTCAGAATGATAACAGTGAGACCTTGGAATGGGCTGCCCAGGGAGATTGTGGAATCTTCATCCTTGGAGGTGTTTAAGACCAGGCTGGATGAGGCTGTGGGCAGCCTGATCTAGTGTGAGGTATCCCTACTCATGGCAGGGGAGTTGGAAAAAGACTGGATGAGGCTCTTAGTGCCATGGTCTAGTTGATTGGACAGGGCTGGGTGATAGCTTCGACAGATGAGTGTCCTGGAGTCCTGTATACCCCTAAATTGCTCTCCCTCAGTCGCTTGAAATGGGAGAGGGAAAGCAGCCTGGTTCTCCCCCCAGCCTTGCCTGGTGTGAAGGGGGTGAGCAAAGGGGTCCTGCCCACACGAAGAGTGCCCCATGCAGTGCCTGCACTGGAATCGGGCTGGGATTGGCTGTGCCTTTTCGCACCTAAGGGAGTGGTAACTCTGCTCTTTGTCTAGAGAGGGTATAAACATTGGGAGCTTCCAGCCTTTGGGGGTTCCCACCTTGGAGTTCGTCCCACTTGGAGTTGGTTACTGCCTGAACCTTCGTGCCTGCCTGAGACTTCTCCCCCCCCTCTCGCCTGGCCTGGATACAGAAAGAGCTTCAAGGACTGCTTCACCTATTGACACCTTTGTAAGCCTAACGACCTTTAATGGTCC